>NC_137461.1:128057345-128657345 GCF_964235325.1 Thermobia domestica | reverse complement strand
GTATCTGACTCTTCTTGAGTGGTAAATGGTTCATTGAGTAGATAGTCCAATGAGCATTGTGCTGTCGGTGATTTTGTATTGAGTAAGCATAGTCGTATTCCTTTTTTGTCTTGTAGTATGCTTTATGGAGTTTTCTTAATGAGTGTCAAAAACAAGGTGAACCTCATCACAGCTCCAGTACTTCTTTTCAATATTTTTCATTAATACTTCTGAAAGATCTTCATTGTTTTTGAAACCTTTGCCTTTACTTACGTCAAGTGATTCAAATTCTTGTATATACCATCTACGACTGCAACTAAAAACGATCTTTTATCAGCCGAACTTGCTTCCGAATGGAGTTGATTTTGTTCGGAGACTAGTGTTTGATGTGATAGATTTCAAAATCTCAGTCAGCTTACTTTTCTTGGAACATAGAATCATTGTACCGTCATATTTAATTAGTGATCTTGGGACAGCTGATAACTCGTACATTCCAATCGTTTTATGAAAGTTGATATCACGCTGTAACGTGCTTATAAGAAGTATTCGAGAAAATAGTGCTCTATCTGCCTTCAATTCTTTGATGGTTTTGGCTTTCTTTACTTGTATATTAATCTCAGCATTAGAACATAATTTAATTTATTAATTTATTATAGTCTAACATGTTAGCCCGTGATGTTAATTTATTCTTTTTAATTGGATCCCATAAATTTATGGTACAGGTTGCAGATGTCAATCTGATTTTTTTAAATATTCGTATAGTTTATTCAGAAGGGAATGAATGTTAATGTCACCTGCTTTTATATTTTCTGGGAAAACAGTCTTACTTGGAATGTTTACTAAATCAAAACTGTCAAACGAAAAGGGATTTTTTTTCTTTTGAGCTATATATGTAATTAGTTTAAGCTAATATGTTCCGTGAGTATCAGTGTAATGCGGGAGTAGTTCTACTTGTTCCACACATCAGGTAGTTGCAGTCTCGTCAGAAATTTGTTTAAGTTCAGGTGTTGTTAGAAACTACCGTGCTAATGTTCGGGGGTTTTGAGTTATGCCTACTAAATCACCTGTAACCTTCAAAGCTCTTTTTTCTTGTTCAAGTGCTTCATCAGCAGCAAGAGCACAGAATGGAATGTTAATTTCCTTACAACCCAATTTCAATTTTTAAACTCTGCCCATATTTCCGGGCAGAATCGCTTCAACTATTTCTGCAACGTAATAAGTCAACATAGGGGAGTAGTTACGCAAATCCAAGGCAAAAAAGTAACCAATGATTCATTCTACACAACAAAGGTGTTCTTCAAAGTCATCAATTCTTATTGATCATATTAATCCTAACAAATGTTCAACCATGGCCATGTATTCTCGTATCAATTTAAATGTTGAGTTGTTTTGTTCTTGTATGCTATCGAATTTCTAAATTTTGTTCATATAAATTCCTTCTTCGAACAGTATCTAATAAATCTATTATCCCACTGCTTGCCTTAACATTTTAACCTTCTTGAAAATCTCTGGTCAAAGATACTTCTTCAAGAACACCTCCAGATGTAAGTCATATAAAACGACCAGTGTTCACTCGTGTGCTGCTTCTGCTAGTCTAACATGTTAGCCCGTGATGATCTGCTGTACAGTATTCTCATTATACCAGACTAACAACGTTACTGGAATGCCAGATTCATCTACAAATGTGCCAATAGTACGTAAGAGTGCAAGACATATTTACACCTCTCCAGATCGTAGAAAAAGAGTCGGCTGATAAATAACGAAGAAAATGTTTATTTGGCTATCACTGTCAATACCATTAGTCGAGAATCAATCAGACAAAAACATTACACATTATATCTAGGCATTTTTCTGTGATTTCCTTTTGTTATAACTTATAACATATTTAATAAATAATTGTTCAGTAATTTTTCAAATTAATAAATTACACCGGTGCTTTAATTTTAGAGAAAATACTTACATACCGTATTACTGAGAATTTTATTTCCTTTAAAATGAGCTAAGAAAAAAATCTATCCATAAACAACGGAAGTAATTCTTATTTCTTAAATCGAGTTGTCCGCCATTTTGATTACGTCATCATGTCTACACACCATGCATCAGTGACTGACACCATCCAAATTATTCACCAGAAGACTTCTCTAAATAAAAGAAATTATCCTCACATCTTATCTTCCACATAAACTGACACAGGATGACATATTAAGAAATAAAATTTTATTTGTGACCACCATTTTAATGACGTAACTAACATATCATATGTCATATCTCCGTTATTTATGGATCGATTTTCTTCGTTAGTGGCTCATTTTGAAGACAAGTAAATTTTCCATTAAAACTATTATATAAATATTTTCTCTAAAATTCACGGTTTCGGAGTTATTTTTCTTAATTTCATAAAAACTTGTTCAATAATTCATTAAATTATTAAATAACTTCTATACCTTTAGTTTTACATCAAATACTTACATAGCAGTTTTTATGGGAAATTTAATTTCATTTAAAATGAACTACGAAGAAAGAAAATCGGTCCACATACAACGGAGATAATTCTTGATTCTTGAATCGAATTGTCTGCCATATTGATGACATCATCTCTACACGCCACTCACCAGTGAGTGACACCATCGAAATTATTCATCAGAAGGCTCCTCTAAATCAAAAAAATCACCCTCTCGCCCTATCTTCACGAAAGCTGCCACGAGGCAAATTTTTCGTACATATGTTTCCCTACTATACAGAGTGTTTCAAAACAACACCGACATTTGGGAGGTGATTCCTGATACCGAGATAAGACAAAAAGTATGGACCACCCTGGGTGCACAAATGCTTCCTTTCGGAGTTATAGGATACTGAAAACTTTAAAAAAATGGACTTTAAAGGTCCATAGTTCCAATACTATTGGACCTACCGTAGTCGGGCCAAGACTTCACTGAGAATCTAGTATGTGCCATATCCAAATATCCATGTTTCAGAATCCTAAGGTACTTCCGCTACAATTTTTATAGAAGTAGTTGATGAGTACTTCAAATGATATGCGAGTAGCCAAACTACCTCTATAAAAATTGTTGCGGAAGTACCTTAGGATTCTGAAACATAGATATTTGGATAGGGCATATTTCTTCAGTGAAGTTTTGGCCCGACTACGGTAGGTCCCATAGTATTGGAGCTATGGACCTTTAAAGTCCATTTTTTTAAGTTTTCGGTGGCCTATAACTCCGAAACGAAGCGTTTGTGCACACAGGTTGGTCTATACTTTTTGTCTTCTCTTGGTGTCAGGAACCACCTCCTAAAAGTTGTCAGTATTGTTTTCAACACCCTGTATATTATTATACTGTAGAATGAAGTAATTAAGAAATATGTTTGTTCATGTATTAACATTTATTCCACCAAATTTCTAAAGTTTACAAGTTTATAATGCATTTAGGCTATTCACATGAAGTGTTCATTATTTCCTCTAAAATATAAACTGTTTAGTAATTTGGTGATTTTTTGATCAGTGAAGATTAATATAACAAGTAACTTAGCGTTCTTGACTTTAGCTTCCCAAAACTTCCTTGCATCACCCACATATATCTTAGATCTTAGTTGTAGTAATTGGGTAAATATCAGTTACAGTAATGATATTTCAAATATTCCTTATGGCTGTGAGAAGGTATGTATAATAGTTTAAGTAAGTGTTTATAGTCATAAACTGACATAGGAATGAACCTTTTTCACAGCAGATGTGTTCTTATTAGTGGGACTGAACTTAGCTAATAGAAGTAGTCAAGTATGCCTAAAATTATCTTGACTGATTATATTCGTTATGGCTGTGAGAAGGTATGTGTAATAGTTGAAGTAAGTGTTTCTGATCATAAAGTGACATAGGAATGCAGCTGTTTCCACAGATGTCTTCTTATTAGTGGGACAGAACTTAGCTAATGTATGTAGTCGGGTATACCTAAAATTGTCTTGACTAATGGTTAAGTATGCTCTGTGTGTTTTAAGAAAGTAGATAAAGAAGGATTCTATACTATCGTAAAATAGTTGACTTGCGGCTGAACAATAGTAAGGATAATGTTTTCATCTTACGTTAGACTTACTGCGTATAAAGTACAATAACCGTAAAAAGCATGTCCTACCAGAATACACACCTGTCGATATTTGCATTTCCATTGGGGACATGCATTTCCATGTGAATTATATCCATTTACTAAACATATTGACTTTTGGCACTTACTAACTTAAAATGCTGAATAGAACCTAAACTAACAAAACTACTTTTATTGTTTTCATGTAGTGGCAAAAAAAAAAACTAACATTGTCTTTGTAATATTATAGATCACGTAATATTATAGATCACATTCTACTTTATCCCCATCGTTTAGTAACGTTTTTCGATCCCAGAATTTTGGTTTTCTTTCTGAATTAAAAATAAAACTTTGTGCATTGGTAATATATTCTATATTTAATAGATGTCGAATAATGTACATTGAGTATACGATATACATTCAAATAGTACTTCCACGTCCAGCAATAAGTGTTAATCTGGATGGAATAAATATTGCTAGACACATTCAGGAAATTGATGGTGTCGGTAACGAATGGTAGAACAAAAGAGAGCATTAAAAAGTACCAACTGGCATTCATAGTAACGGCTGGTGAAGAGTCGGATGGTTATATGGCTGCTATTGTTAAATAGACAAGTTCGCACGAGTAAGTCAAACAACAGCGTTATACGAGCATTTTATAATTTATAGTTTTAAATTAGTTGGACACAAACGCTACTAAAAGGGGAAGAAAAATATTTCAGTTACTCGGTAAATTTATTACAAATAAACGGACTGTGGAATAGTAGTGTGATAAATTTTAGAACAGTTATGAATCTTCCTAGGACGCATCTAATGGGAAGCGTCCAAAACCAATAAGTAACGAAGCACTGAAAACGATTATTGAGGCCAATAATGCCATAACATGTAAACCATGACTCATTGAGTTCCCTGCAGAAACAATTCATCAACAACTTCACCAGCTTAGAAAACTGTATAAAATGAACCTCTGTGCCTCGCTTGAATTGATTGCTGCTCAGAAAGCAACATGAGCAAACACAAGTGCTTCTTTGTTCTCTTCCTATGATAATGTTCGGTTTATGACCGAAGTGCTGATGTAAGATTACTTATGGTAATCCACGCCGCCGATATTATTAATTGGTACTTATCATATTGAACAATTCCCAACCAAGCAAAATCACCACTAAAGGTTAGAGACAGATATTCTCTGTCTGGTGGACTGGTCTGAGTATCGTACATTGAGATCTGCTGCGACTGGTTACACGATCAATGCAGTTGTGCATTCGTTTGCACGAAAAATTAAAAGCCTTGGAGCAGGTCTTCAGTCACGTAGCCAGGATTTCGCAATAGCGGCGGTCCCTGACAAAATACGGTGGTTATCACACAAGGCGCTTGATCATCCTAAACTATTGTACTGACAACACTATATTCATGCGTTTAACCAGGCTTTCGTAATGGGGGGGGGGCGTAACATGAAATACTGTGGTTACACACCAGGAGATCGATCAATCTAAACTATTTTACTGGCAACATACCCATATTGGTTTGTTAGAACAATAAAATATGTTAGTAAGTATTTTAATAAAAAATATAAAAGAGTATTGAAAAAGATATAGTCTTCCAAGGTCATTCGAACTCGGTTCTACTTGTATTCTTTCTTCTTCTTCTTCTTATGTTCGTTTAATGCCGTGGAGGATAGCAATGAGATCTCTTTCGGGACAAAAGACATCCTATAAAATGGATTAGTGTTACCGCGAAATTCAAAATGACTCATATTATTGATGATTATGGGCATTTCTTAAGTTCTACCTGAGAGTCTATCTGATCGAACCAGTTTATCGATCGTCATTTGTAGTACATAGGATTAGTATGAAGCTAGATGGAATTCGGAATACTTAATTACAATAATATCCATTTTCAACTTAACCCCACCCCATTTCCTCCACACAAAGCTCCTTATAAGAAAGAGTAACCAAACGCTTGCTGCAGCTTTATATTTTTGACGCTGATTCATCTTCTCGTTTCTTTGTGTTTCATCCTTTCTTAATATCTTTCATTTCTGGGCCCGAAGGAAGAGGGGGTCACCTTGGCTACGTGCCTGAGGTGATTGTAAATTCTATAGAGATGTAACTCTCAGTCAGAAAAATGCAAAACAATGTGTTGCTAATGTGTAAGACACTATTATCCAATTTGATTGGGAAACGGTAGTGTATGCCTTACGTTTTCCGAAGCGTAAGGAAGTATTGTAGTGAAGGATTAGCATTTGCTGAATTGTTAGACAATAATTTGCAGGAACGAGGGTTCGGAACAATCGTCTTCGCAGTCTAATGAATTTTATGGATAGCTCCTGAAAGGACGACTTATCTTGCTCACACCCTACTGAGACATATGTATTACCGACGTTTAAAAAGTCTGTTTGAACGATGGAGACATCATCACTATTTTTGATCTAATAGATCGGGACTATTTCTGATTTACCAAGGAGATTTAACTTATGTTACCGCTTTTCTTTTTTACATAGACTGAAATTCAACATAACCTTTTGATAATTTATATAGTAAATCTTGTAGTAACGTTTCTTTCACACAACTAACAATAATGCCAGCATTGGAACTTATTTATTTATGGGAAATTATATTTATTACTGTATTAGTTGAAAACTGTATTACTGTATTACTTGTAAATAACTATTAGAATATTTGTAAAAATACGTCAGACTATCTTACTAGGGAAGGTCGCGAGGTGTTACTCTGACTTAATATCGATATTATGCTCAATCGACTCGTTTCTACATATGAAACAATTGTGCAAAGAGAGAAGTCCTCGATCAGAAATGTGTTCGAATTTCGAGCGTTCAAAGTTCAAAATTGAACAGATTTTGCGAATAGTTAGAAGTTCCAACTTTTTAAAGATAGAAGCTTCAATTTTGGTATCGGGAGGTTTTCTTGGATACCCAACACATTGGTGAGGTAAAAACATACGCAGGTTGCAAGATAAGGGCCCTTGTTGGGAAGGGAGTGAAGGTTAATGGCGTCTTACATGTTGCAAATTGCTTCCTGTTTGGCATAGAGTATCGATAAGCTAATAAAATGTACTTGTTATCTCTATTCGACTATATTATCATTCAAGTATCACTTTCCCATTTAGAAACTGAAAAATGACATTTGTCTCCGAAACACTTTGGCAGGCGTGAAAAATTCAATAAAAAAATAATGGTCTTCATAATTAATCTTGTGATAATCTATGTTCTGATGTTCTTTCCCTTCTGTAGGTCTCTCTTAAAAGGCTCTGCCACCAAAGTGTTTTGTTCAGATCAGCTGTCCAACAAAATTTTGCACTGGGTCGCACAACATAGTACCATATGTGGAAAACAAAAAATTAGTTTATTGTTAAAATGAAGTTAATCTAAATAAATTATCCACCACAGGCTGGCGCTGACAGTGAATACGAATATCAGTTTAAACCACTGGCATTTGTAGTCAATCGCATGGAATTAGCACTTCAAACTAATCGCGGTGAGCCAGAGCGGTCTGCTGCGGAACTATCCTGAGTGATACTCCGAACCTTGTTGGGCTATGCTTATGCAGGAATTAGGATTAGGAATTAGAGTTCTGGGCTTTCAGCATCTAAGGCCATTTAGCCCATCACGTTTTGAAGGATGACGTTCCTCGGCGAGCACACTATGCAGGGAAAGAGAAGGAAGCGTCCTGGGACCTTTAAGTTTGATACCACCCTAGCATTTGCCTGATTGGAATGAGGAAAACCCAGGTAAACCTCATTAAGGATGGCTGGCCTGATAAAGCGTTTTACACTTTTTCAACTGAGTGGCCCCACCGGAAATCGAACCGAAGGCGAAAATGTTAGAGACTACGCTACGCGGGGCCATTGTGCTTATGCATTGTGGAAGACAGTGTTTCAGTACCTCATCGCTTACCATGCTTTCTAGTTTTCAACGAATTGAAATGCCGACTATGGGAAAATGTTGGTCAAACACCAGGGAATTTTTGAAGACATTCAACCGCAAAATAAACAGAAAAATTTTTTAAAAATTAAATGATTAGCGGGACTGTGCGCTTAAATCTGTGAAAAAGGGGGCTATTATTCTGGAGAAAACTTAAGTTTGCATATATTGTTGCTACCCGATTGTTTATTTTTTGGCCACATTATCACCATTATCGTAAAGTATTCCCTGAAGTTTGATCACTATTTTCAAGCAATGGTGTTTCAGTACAACATCGTTTGCCATGCTTTCTAGTTTTCAGTGAATTGAAATGCCGATTATGGGAAAATATTGGTCAAACACCAGGGAATATTTGAAGACATTCAACCGCAAAATAAACTGAACATTTTTAAAAAATTAAAATGATTAGCGAAAATGTGCTCTCAAAACTGTGGAAAAGGTGTTTTTTATTCTGAAGAAAACTGATGTTTGCATATATTGTTGCTATGCGATTGTTTATCTTTTGGCTACATTTATCGCTGTTATCGTAAACTATTCCCTGAGGTTTGATCACTATTTTCCAACAATCGCTATTAAAATCTGTTGACAACATATAAAAATATTGCTAACGATGAGATATTGAAACACCGTCTTTCAAAGAGGCCGACTGGGTTCAGAGTCTCGTTCACGTTAGTTCCGCGGCCAAGTGTTTCAGAGGCAAATGTCATTGTTCAATTTGAAGGTGGCCACCCATGAAAGTGCGATTTGAATTACAAAACTATCGAATATCGGTAAAAAAAAATACATTTTATCAGCCTATCGACCCGATGAGCCAAACAGAAGGCAATTTGCAAGTTGTAAAACACCATTACTCTTCATCTTCTCCATAATAAGCATCCTTATCTTGCGACATGCGTACGTTTTGACCTCGCCACTGTGCTTGGCAGCCAAGAAAATCCACCGATACCAAAAATGAAGCATGTATCTCAAATAAATAGTTACTTCAAACCTTTTGCAAAATCTGTTCAATTTGGAACTTCGAACACTTGTAATTCGAACAAGCTTTCGATCAAGGATTTCTCCGTTTGCGTAATTGTTTCATATGTAAAAACTAGTCGATTGAGCAAAGTATCAATATGAAGTCAGAGTAACACCTCGCGACCTTATCTAGTTAGATTTTCGGAATATGATGCATCCTTAACCTCTGATCAAACACTATCACTCGGAATCTATGAATTTTATATAGACTTTCGCAATATACTAAAATCCCTCAATATATTGCATTATAAGGACAAGCTACACGTATGCGATCTACAGAACACGTCCGATTTTTGATCAAACTTTTCACAAAGGTACACTGTATCTTGATTTTCATAGCACGTGTATGTAAAGAATCCTGTGTAATCCTTTTAGTTCCCGAGTTTTTGGTAATCGATGTTGAGATTTAGTTTAACCAAGTGTTCGCATGAAAAGAATATAAATTCATTACTTACTCTTTAGAACAAAAACAAGAGGAAAATGCTTCAAATAAACCTGTCAAACGTTGAGTTTAAACGTTAATCTGCAACACGTTACGTAAATGGAATCTGCAGTTACAATAAAAAGTTTGCCAATATCAATAAAGGTTGACTTTTCAGTAATAAAGAAAAGCACTCGTGTTAATATCAGGACCAGATGTCAAAATTTTAGACACATTGGAAAAGCACTGATGAATGATATGACAAATATATATATATATATATATATATATATATATATATATATATATATATATATATATATATATATATATATATATATACCACAGACTTCCTATCAAAGTGTTCGAAATTGTGTGTGCATTTAATTGTTTGAAGTTAATTCATTTATTAATTCTTTTTCGAATGGGCAAAGTTTTACTTTAAAGATAACGTTATGCAGAAACAAATGAAACGGCTGGTACACTTTGTATAAGAACGTAGAACTTGATATTTACAAGAAGAAATATATATATATATATATACTTAGAAAGACGAGTTTAAACATAAATTGTATATACCTAGACAAGCTTTCTTGGTGGGTATAAAATTTATCAAGATTGTGCCGGTAGTCCATATAATTTAAGTTCTATATTATATGTCGCAGAGCATGTTTTGTAGGTTCGTCTGTGCCACATTAACCGTCCGAAATAACATTTTTTTCCTCTACCGAGAAAATTTTTCTCCTTACACACTTATATTCTCCCCTTTTTCACAAGTTGACAAATGACTCTCGCGAGAAGGACAGCGAAGAGTGCGGTGTGACAAAAATAGAAGGTAACAAAAGTATGGAAAGAAAGAATGAAGTTCCATAAGAGATGTGATCACGTGATGCATACAAATGACTGAGATTGTCGTAAAGGGACCTTGTGATAAAGGGATGAACCGGAGAGAAGGGGGAACTACCATCAGAATCACAGTTGACATCTCATCTCATTTCCACCTAAACGGACTCAGTTTTTTTTCCTTTTCATATACCCCTCTCCACTTCCATTTTCTCCATTTTACGAAATCAAGAAAAGGAAAAGAATGTTATAATACAAAAAAATAAAAGCTTAATTTATACCATGATGAATAGACACTACGTGCGTTCATGATGTTTCAGGAAGGAAAATGGCTAACTTTCGATTCTTTTGTTTCTTTATTTTTAGCATATGGCGTTAGTATAGTTAAATACATCGGTGTAATGGTAGAATTTTATGCAGTCTACATTCCAATGATTACATAAAAGTTAACTTTCTTAAAATTATATATTTACTCTGGTGGTTAACCTTCGGATACCCAAGGAGGTACAAATGTACTCCATGCACATGCATTACTGTATATTTTATGTCACAGACACTCGAGGTTGACTAGCGTTCTTTACGTTGTCGGCCAAACTGTATGTAGCTAAAACTACACTCGGTATCTATGTTACCATATTTGTTTCAAGTATGTTATTGTTGTATTTTATTATTATAAAGAGTAAAAAAGAACAAGTAATATTAGAACCTTTTGCAATATATCTTTGCAATATTGCATTCATGGGTATCCGAGGGTTAAAACAAACGGATAAATATTTGCAAGTGATTAATATGAGAAACAACGGATAGTAGGAGATAATAGGGAAGGAATAGCTTTCCTTTACAAACTCATATAGGTTGGGATCGAACTAGAAGTATGTCCCATAACGGGTGAAAAATTCCATATTATCGTCTAGAAGAATACATTATATCCCACCATAAGATAAAGCAAAACACATGTTAGTTTAAACTATTATAGAGGTAACCAAGAAAATTCTTTAGCTTTTTGTGAAAGTCAGTGTTCAATTGGCCCTTATATCGTGAGTTGAATGCGAATGGAGATTGTAAGTAATGGTCAGTTGTAAGTGTGGGTATTTCCAACATACTACCTGGTTGTGGTACATCAGTTACACCCTGAATTTGCGTAAGGACAGAGGGAACATGGGACCTGTACAGAGGGTCATAAGGACATGTACTCTGTACGAGTTCAGACTGGGGTCAAACGCCGCTGCAGCGGGGCTGAAGATATGCCAGGGTTTTGGTGAGAGTGTGGTGACTAAGCGGACAGTGCAGTGGTGGTTTAACAAGTTTAAGGATTGTGACGAAACACTCGAAGACGCAACACGTGCCGGAAAAGCAACACATGTACAAAATGAAGATCTTCAGGCAGCAATTGAGGCCAACAGTGGTCAGACATGTAAGGAAGTGAGACTACAATTCAGTGTGAGTGGAGGAACCATTCAGAAACACCTCCATCAACTTGGGAAGCACTACAAGTTGGGTCAATAGATCCCACATGATTTGACTCCTATGTTTCTTTGTTGCCTCGTCTGAGGACGGAGCCATTTATGGACAGGGTGTTGACATGTGATGAAATGTGAGTCCTGTATGAAGCTCCAAGGTGCCTTCATCATTGGTTAGCATCCCATGAACCGGTTTCAAAACAGCCGAAACCAGTACTGCACCAGAAGAAGGTCCTCCTGTGTGCTTGGTAGACTGCTCGCGGCATCGTACATTGGGAACTACTACCAGCTGGTAAGAGCATCAATGCAACTGTGTACTGTCAACAGTTGAGCCGTATTCAAGAAAAACTCAAAACTCTGGAGCCAGCACTTATGAATCGCAAAGGGGTCCTCCTGTTACAGGACAACGCTAAGCCCCACATGACTACTATGACCCGGGACAGCATTCTACGCCTTGGATAGGAAACATTATTGTACCCACCATACTCCCCGTTGATGGTACCATCCGATTATTACCTATTCCATTTCTTGGACAATCCCCTTAGAGGATTAAGTTTAAATTCCTAGTAGAAGTGCAAAATGCACTTGATACATTCTTCACTTCACTGCCAACTTTCTGGAAGTCCTACCGCAATGGAATCCATGGCCTTCCAGAACGTCGGCAGAAGGTCATCGATGCTGATGGGGACTATTTTTGATCTTCCAGGTATGTCTTAGATGACATATCGATGTTCGAAGGAGGTGGGTGAAAAAGCGAGAGAACTATCTAGGTTACCCTTATACATGTTACCATATACATTACTACTAAGTTCTATTTTCTATTAATTCTATGAATGGTTAGATTAACTATTATTAGAAACTTCATAAATATTTTATTATAAATTCGCAATTACTATTTCTGACTATAAATAGAATACCCTAATACTCATACACTTATGCCGAAAATCAGTGCTAAGTTAATGCTGATGATTCTGCAGAGAAAGAAAATTAGTTCTCTTACCAAAATATTAGTATTCCACCTTCTTTATGTGCTCCCATTCAGTTTTAATAATGCAGCACTGATTTGGAATGTATACCAAAAACTAGTGCTACATTAGTATTGACAATACTACACAGAAATAATATTAGTACTACTTATATCATAATAGTAATGAAGGATCCATTGGTTTCTTTGGTAATGCCGCCATTATGTATTTTTCGTATATCGTTTGGCGTTCTGAAAAGAGCACTAATTTTCGTTTTTCGTTATATGTGATATCGTCGACACTAATTTTTGGCGAATGTGCTACAATTAGTGACCCTGTGGGTGTTCCTTCATAGATGTTCGAGAGAGATAATTTCCAAGACGTTTGAACAAAACTAGATTTGTCTAACGCAAATCCCTTTCTACTAAGTGCCGTAAGCTTTTGTTTTAAAATATTTTTATCCTAAATGTTTAATACAGACACAGTGGCTCAGTGGTAGAAAGGTTATCTGTAGTATGAGATCCCGGACATGTGAGTTTGTAGTGGACAATATAGTGTCCGCGGGTTTTCTCGGGTTCCCTTCCACTTTTCATTCCCTCAGTCTCCTATAATCGCTTACTTGCATTAATCATCCGTATCTTCTCCCCTATAGGGCATAACCATGAGATATGAAAATGAAAGGTTTCGTTTTGATTTTCTAAAGGTTTAATATTTATATGTTGACTTTTGTATATCTTTGTTCCTTTTAGGATGCTTCCAGTCCTTAGAGTCATAGAAGGCTTAAGTACTGGGTGGACATTTTGTGCACTTAGGAATATACTACTTAAAAAGCTAGTGTAGATAAGACTGTGCTCCGGTTAATTTCACTGCAAGGTTTCATCAGGCATTTATTCTGCAGAATTTATGTAAACAAACAGCATTTAAACAAAAGTAGGACGCAAAAAATTCCTGCCTCCACCAGTGATCAATTTCCAGGTAGCGCAGTTAATATATAGGCCTACATAAATTTAAGCTTAATGGGGGCAATAATATACATGTCCATGTCAATAATTGTATACACGACTCCAAAAGTGCATTACCACCTGCAATTCTCCTTTTCCTGCAATAGCAGGCAACCCAAAAAGCTCGGCGGTTGGGTTGGTTGCGAATTCGAAAGGCGTTGGACAAAACCTCAATTTTGTCACATATATATCAGTGTGGCAAACTGCAAATAAGGGAATAAAACAAATTGTTAAGAATGACAATTTTATTATTGTGATGGAGTTGGATGACATCAAAAGTTACAAAATGACTTACTTAAGCAGTTCAAACAAGATGAATGGTAAGAAACAGATATCAGAAGAAAGCATTTCTCTCTTTTCCCCCGCCCCACCCAAAAAAAGAAACTCATAAAAAGAAAAAGTTACATAATATAAAAGTTTCATATAAGAGCCTAACAGCACAAAAACAAATATCTACACGAAACGAAAAAGAGACAAACACAGAATAGGGGACACCAGTGGCGTAGCAGACTTGCGGCCTTCCCATGCAAGATAAAGAGACAAGACCCTAGTTGTAAACCCCATTGTTATAATAATAATAATAATAATAATAATAATAATAATAATAATAATAATTATTATTATTATTATTATTATTATTATTATTATTAAAAAGTCGTTGACTTTTCTAAATCTCTGACTCTGCCTCAGAGCATAAATGCATATAGCGATCATGTGTGCACCTTTTGTCAATTAGCGGTCCCAAAGGCCAAAAGGGATGGAAATCTCCAAGGAAGAGAAACAAAAAACTTTCTTACGGTAAATTCTAGTTCAAAGTTCGAAGTACTTGCTTTTCCACGTGATTTTTTGCTTCTTTCTTCAGGGAACAAAAAAGTTCTAGCTCCTAAGAAATTACATCATATAATATTGCAAATTTGCAAGTGGATGTATTTACATTGCAATGTTTGGTAATAAAGATATTATGATTAGAAAACAATCTTGCAAAAAGTAAGTTTAATTTCTTCATCCATCGCAAGTCTTAGGGGACCTTTATACCTCGCATCCCCACTCCCCGAATATCGATTTCGAAAATTTAGAATGATTATATTCATGTCTATATATTTGTGATATCGAATGTTGATATATGATAATATAGTAATTGATGATAGCGATATATCGACATATCACAGGCCCAGATTCCGAGAAGTGATGCTTGAAATATACTGGAATCAACAATCAAATTCTAAATAAGTTTTTCATTTCCGTATCCAATGTTGAGGGGGAAGGGTGGGAGTCTACTTAGCTACAGAGGCCATATCAATTGTGTTCTCAAACCAGCCATTACACCAGCTATTATCAAAGTGTTAAGTCAGCCATTGTCTGCGAGTTAGCCCAGTTCCATTTGAAGTTTGAATTGAAAACCTGAATTACAAAACATCCCAAGTCCACTCTTTTTCTTCGTATTTTTCGTTTTCTGTTTTTTATGTTAGCATCTATGTTTCAGGGATATTCACTTGCATAATACGTAAGTCCAAGTCAAAACTTTTTAAAAAAAAAATCAAAATAATTTCAGCTAAACAGAATAGCATTCCAAGTATAATCTTCTTGTCTTTCTTCTAAAAACAAAAAAGTACTCCGGTGGACTTCGGATGTTCTGCAATTCAGATCTTCAATTTTATTTACAGTCTTTAACCATCTTTAACTCGCAGGCTCCTTGCTTTCACAAAAAGCATTTGTTGTGTAGATTAAAATAAAAAATGAATTAATCTATATTCTTGGGAACTTATTGTTGCACCAACACACATATATACAGGGTGTAACAAAAAAGTACGGCAAAATTTCAGAGGTGGATTCCTTACGGGTAGACAAGCAAAATCGTTCATATGACCATATGTCGGGAAATGTATCATTACAGAGTTACGGCCATTGAGCCGCCTAATGGTGGAAATAGTCATATTCTGGTCGCTCCTTAATGTGACTCAATTTAAACCTCAATAACTCAGACCCTAATTAACCTAAAAAGATATTTTTGATATCTATGTATTTCTAAAGGACGATGCTTTCCGCCTATGTATATAGGGTGAGTCAAAAGTCTTGGACACCTGCATAAGTTTTAAAATCGACGGGAAAAGTAAAAAGTGATGATGGGAAAGGAGGTTTGATGAGGGGCTGCAACTTTTGGAGTGTATGTCATTCATGGCCGCCATCTCGAAATCCGTCATTTTGGATTCAAGTCTTTTTTTAAATGGAAAAGTGTATGTCACATCAAATAACACTAGCTTGAGCTAAGAAATTTAGTGGTGTAATTAGTTTTTTCTATCTTGTACAGTTTAGAAGTTATTAATGTTCAAAAGTGGGAAATTACCTTGATACTGACCCAGTTCCCTCTGTTCTAGGTGATCTAAAATAGGTCTGACACGTGAACAGAAGATCGAAATCATCCTTATATCAGTGGAATGCAGCTACCGAACAATAGCAGCTGACTACAACCGACGGCACTCAGACAGAGAACCGGTATCGCACAGCACGGTGCCTCACGTGATCACCAAATTCCGAGAGACGGGCTCTGTTCAAGATAGGGCACGTAGTGGGCGACCAAAGACTGCCACCAATGACGAAACTGCAACGGCGGTTGTTGCGTCGTTTGTGAAAAGTCCTACACGAAGTACCCGTCATGTGTCCCTAGCATGTCCAATAAGCCAATCCTCCGTTATCCGGATATTGCACACCAATCAGTGGCATCCTTACAAGCTGCACATGCAACATAAACTGAACGAGGATGACCCTGATCGCCGGTTGGAATTCTGCATGTGGGCTACTGAACAACACGAACTGGATCCTGCGTTTGTCAAGGGTGTATCTCACTTTGAACGGGGAGGTTAATCGACATAATTGTCGACACTGGTGTGACGCAAATCCGATCTGGGTTGACCCGAGTCGAGAACATAGTCCAATGAAATTGATGGTTTGGTGTGGCATATGGGACACCCGCATCATTGGGCCATTTTTCAGTTACTACACCTTAACTGCACCACAGTATCTGATGCTGTTGCAGGACTTTGTGTTCCCTGCCACACTGAACGCTGACGGCATTTTCCCATCTTATTTTCAGCACGATGGACCCCTCCACACTATAGACTTGGTGTCCGTCAATGGTTGGATGAACAACTGCCACGGAAGTGAATTGATCGCCGTGGTCACGTGGAGTGGCTGCCTAGATCCCCTGACTTAACGCCCCTTGATTTTTATCTATGGGGACATCTTAAGCAGATAGTGTATGCTGAGACAATCGGTGATTTGAGACACCTGGAGGAACGCATCCAACAAGCCTGTGACCAAACTTCAGGAGACATCTCCTCCGTGTGAGTCATAAGTCAGAGTGGTTGCAGGGACTACAATTGTGCATTGCAAGAAATGGACAACACGTAGAACATGTGTTGTAGCATTCAGTATCAAGGTAATTTCCCACCTTTGAACATTAATAACTTCTAAACTGTACTAGATAGGAAAAACAAATTACACCACTAAATTCCTGAGCTCAAGCTAGTGTTATTTGATGGGTCATACACCCCCTTCCCATTTAAAAAAATGACGTGAATCCAAAATGGCGGATTTCAAGATGACATACACTTCAAAAGTTGCGGCCCTTTATCAAACCTCTGTTCCCATCATTACTTTTTACTTTTCCCGTCGATTTTCACTTATGCAGGTGTCCAAGGACTTTTGACTCACCCTGTATATTTTATGTATGTGTGGGAGTACCAGGGTGGACATGGGAGGGTAATTACTTGTTTTTTGTTTGATTTTTGCATCAGCATTTTGGAGATGGCATTCCTTGGGGATACACTCATAAAATGCATATCAGCGGAAAGCTTAATTTTTGCAGAACAAGTTGCTACTAAAATTGCCTTCCTATCTTAATCAGAGTTTGATATATTGAGGTTTAAATTGAGACACGTTAAGGAGCGACCAGAATGTGACTATTTCACACCAGTAGTCGGCTCAAAGGCCGTAATTCTGGAACGATGCATTTCCCGACATATGGTCATCGGAACGTTTTTGCTTGTCTACCAATAAGGAATCCACCCATGAAGTTTTGTCGTACCTTTTAGTTACACCCTCTATATACAAGATCCGTTTTGTTGATTTACGAAATCACTCTTTTTTCCTCAAACAATTTACAAAAAGGGTCTTGAATGAGGTGAACGCACTAGTAATGACATCCCGTAGCGTCGTTATGTAACACACACAGTATAAATAAAGCTTCAAAACCACAAATTGCAAGTTCTGCCGCAGATAATTTGGTAAGGTGTCTGCTTGTTGAGTGGGCAACCCAGATTCATATCACGGCTGGTACGGTTTGCTTTTTTTCCCTTTCAAAATACGTTTCTATATGTTTATATTTCTTCTTAATAATTACTTTCTTGCAATCTTAAATTAGTCGGGGTTAAGTAGTCAGAAGATTAAAATACATGTATGACTACTTTATCCGTGTGTGTGTACTCATATATGTATCTTTACATATTTGTTTCTTTCTTGGGGCCGCGGCGGCTCAGTGGTAGAGCGTTCAACTTTGGTGCTTGGGGTCCGGGTTCGATCCCAGTTCCCGACAAGTGAACTTTGTGGTGGACAAACACCGTGTGCGTGGGTTTTCTCGGGGTTCTCCCGCTTTGTTCATTCCACCATTTCATTCATTACTCATCATCACCGTCTCCTTTAGCCTAACCGGCATAATCGTGGGACGTAAAACCCAAAGATTTCATTAGTTACTTTCAACTAGTGTTGCCACGAGACCAGACAGAAACCTTTGATACGAGACACGAGACGAGACAGACTACTTGTCCCGTCTCGTTTCCGAGACGAGACGAGACGTCTCTTGAAATGCCTCGTATCGTCTCATATCTCAAAAATGAAAGACAGTTTTTGAAATTGTTTAAAAATTTATTAACTCGGAATAAATTATTGCCTTCGAAAGTATACCAGCGTTTATTATTTCAAATGAGGACTATCTTAAGAGAACAAGGAAGACCTAAAGTTATTTTTTAAATGATTCTTACAAACAGCTTTCATTTCTATTTTCCAACCGATTCAAGTTTAAATATTTAGTGATACTGTTCCAGATTCAAGTAAAATGTTAAACCATTCTTTGAGATCAGTGTTTCAGAATATTTCATTTAGAGGGCTGGTGGTTATATCTATGTATAAAAATTCTTTATAGAAATACAAGTTTTCTTAATGCCAGTTTCATCAGCAACTAACCATTGTTCATGAGTTTTCTCGTTCCGAACAAAGACAGAAACGTGTAGGCCTTTTCCTGTACTGAGTTTGAAAGGATGCTGGTTTGACAATAAAATTTAGTTTCGTTTTATTGTTTTATGATGTTATTCGAACCAAAGTCATTTTTGAAATCAGAAAGTCACATGGGCCTTCTTATATTTTGAAGTGGCGCCAGAGGTTTTGAAAAAAGGATTTCAGAATAAGTGGGAAAGGTTTGCCTTTCGACTGTACCGACGATATTGACAAATATTTCTGTCGTAATAAGTCATTACTGGAAACCATTGGCGCCCGAAGAATTTTTAAGGGGGTCATCTCCTTGATTGCTATAATACGCCTGATATTTAATATGCTAGTTTGCTATATTACACATATATTTTCGTGAGCAAGGGCGGCCGGGCCCCTTCCCCCCCTTTTGGGCGCCCGTGGTCGAAACTAAGTAGTCGTTGTTTTAAGCAGTGTGTCTTCCAGACATGTTTTTGGTGTGCTGCCCCCTGGAACTCTAAGAGTACCCCCCACGTGGAGACCAAAATAATACATCTATAATAGAATAATACCAGCAGTACCCCCGGAATCCTAAATATACCCTCCCAGGAACATTTTTTCTGAAAGAAACACTGATTGGAAGATTGTAGTCGTGTTGTGTGTTGTGCTGATGACCAAACAAAAGTGGTTAAAAGCTGTAATTTTAACCACTTTGTATAACAGCTCCTTTTGGTGGGCCTCATCCGCTCTAGTGTTGCCACGAGACGAGACATTTCTCGTGTCTCGTCTCACGAGACTAGACAGCTTGAAGTCTTCCCTCGTCTCATCTCGTGGAAACACTACTTTTGACCATGTGGGTTACTGCCTCGATCTTGGAAATGTCCTCGAAGGGATTGTGCTATGAATAACATATATTATTCGAACTAATTGACTTACTCCGATGCAACATTGTTCGCAACATGCAACATTTCGCCTATTCGCAATGTAATGGAATAGACAAACATACGTTTATATGGTTACATGAAGGCGGTCCGTGTTCGATTCCTGGTGGGGGCGCTCGGTCGAAAAATTTAAAAGTTTTTCGGGCCAGTCACCTTGAATGAGATTTTCCTTGGTTTTCCACATTCACACGAGGAAGATGCCAGGGTGATACCTTAGGTTTCAGATCACTTCCTTTCTTCCCCAATCCTTTCTTCCTTCCCTTTCCCCGGAAAGTGTGTTCGCCTAGAGATGTCATCCCTCGAACGTGACGGGTTAAATGGTCTCAGATGCCGAAAGCCCAGAAATCTAAATCCTAAATCCTAAATTTACAAAGTTACTTCTGGGAAACATTGTTCTTTCAAAATATATTTCTATATATTGATATTTATTATTATTAATTGCTTTCTTGCATCTTTCCTACATTATTCTAGATTAGTTACCATCGGTTAGTTTAGTCACATTATGTATAGTTAAATACGGTTACGTATGTTTACCGTTTCTTTTCTTTTTTGCAAAATACATTCCTATCTGATCACATGTATTGTTAATAATTTATTTGTTGCATTTTTAATAATTTATTTCGTACACACAACAGATAAAACAACTCATACATTTTAATTACACAGCAAATAGTTCTTTGACATGGAGGGAAATCTCCTTTGGCTATAGGAGCATTTAGTATTACCAATGGGGATTTCCCTCATCCCCCTTATAATTCGCACATCGTCAACAGATAAAGAACATTGTTGAACATTTCTTGAACCACTTCATCACACTCCTCGCCTTGTGATATGGTGCATTATTTTGTCGAAAAATGCCACTACCGTTGGGAAACATGGTCGTCATCAAGGGGTGTACGTAGTCTGCAAGCAGTGTGCGATACGCGTCGGCCGTCATTGTGCTTTGCTCGAGCTATACTAGATACATGCTCACGTGTATGTCCCCCAGAGCATAGTAATAATAATAATAATAATAATAATAATTATTATTATTATTATTATTATTATTATTATTATTATTATATTTGAAGTACAATCAAATATCACGACATTAATTATTAGTTTTAATTAACGGAATTGAGCTGAAAATTAAATCTTGATTTCGAAAGATTAACCATTAAGTTTATGCGTTCGGTACCTTTCTAATGTAATAAATACTGGAATTGGTTTCAAGGCTGTTTCTGACTGAATACTTTCTTCAAAATAATATTAAAAATTATAGAAAGATTTTCGACACATTCGAGTCGAGTCAAGATTTTTACGAACATTCTCGACTCGACTCGTGTCTCGGCTCGAAAATTAGAGTCGAGAAATAAATTTGTCTTGACTCGTCTCGAATTTTACAAAGTGTGTCAACTCGAATTTCAGTCCAGATTCGAGACATGTCTCGACTCGTGCGCATCCGTAAATATTCATATTTTAAATGTGCAATACTACCTCGCGAAAAATGACCCCGAAGCTAATTTACCAAAGTCTACTTTCTTCTTGTTAGATTAGTGATCGTGGTTTAGGATAGATTATGTAAAGTCAGACATGGTTATGTATGTTTAAAATTTCGTTTCTTTCTTTCAAAATGCATTCCTATCTGTTCCCATTTATTATTAATAATGCATTTCTTGCATTTATTAATAACTATCAGAAAAAAACATTATTCGCATGGTGGCTGTATTTGGAAGTCAACGCCTCTATAGTATCACCGTTGATTTCAGCGAGTGCGAAAACTTTGGATTTGACATTAATATCGGCCATTTTGGATTATTTTTACATGTCAGTTATCATCTCCGGTACCCTGACCCTCAACTAAGTGGGGTTAATTTGGAAGTTAATGCAATCGGAGTTTCACCATTGATCTCAGCGACCGCCAAAACTTTGAATTCGACACTAATATCGGTTATCTTCTACTACTTTTACATGTCCCTGTAAACGTCTCCTGAGACTTCCTGGTTCGATTTAAAAAAAACGCTTCGTCTTGATCCGGAACCTGGGCCAAGGTACCCAAGATCAAAATTTGGTAACTCTCGGTCCTTTTGTCTGGTCTCCAGGCAGCACACAGATACATACATACAGACAGACAGACACACAAACAAACTTTTTATTTTATTTATATTAGATTAGGTGTATTTCAAACAGTGCTTCTTACAGAAGTGTTTTTAGGGGTACTGCCCGCCCGGAGCTCTGAGAGTGCCCCCCGGAAGAGACCAAAATAATACATCTATAATATAATAAAAATAGAAAGTTATCGATAGTGCCCCCGGAATACGAAGTGTGCCCCCCCCCCCGGGAACATAGTTTCTGAAAGAAACACTGATTTCAAACACAACAGATAGAACCAACGGCGCCGACTTTCCAAAATGTATGTGGGTGCATATAATTGGCGGGACGATTTATATGTTTTCAGGGGTCTCGATTTTTTTTGATTGATTTCTTTTTAGTTAAAATCTTTTATGAGCACTGTCATAAAGGGCCGTGCTGTGATAAAGTAAAATATACCGGTAATATAAGGATAAGTTGGGACTGTCCTAGCTCAGTCGGTAACACGGCTGACTTAAACGTAAAGAAACAGGTTGAAACCCGGGTTCAAGTTTAATTCCTGTAATGCATATTCCCAACATATATAATCGTGGTATTTAGTGTATATTTTCAACAACTTACATGATGCACAATGAGTGCAAGAGGCAGTGATATTATCAAACGTTACTAAAAGAAAATACTACATTCATACAAATTAAAATGAAAATATCATCATAAAAGAAAATAATTTTAATGGTATTGCAAAAAGAACTTGTAAGGATTTTGAAAATGAAATCTTTGAGTTTTGCGTCCCACGGTTATGCCGGTTAGGCTAAAGGAGACGGTGATGATGAGAGATGAATGAAATGGTGGAATGAAGAAAGTGGTAGGAAACGGGAGTGCCCCGAGAAAACCCACGAGCACGGTGTTTGTTCACCACAAGGTTCACTTGGCGGGGACTGTGATCGAACCCGGGACCCCAAGCACCAGAGGTGAATATTCTACCACTGAGCAACCGCGCCCCCTGCAAGGATTTTGTTGTGGACATAAAGTATAAAGTGACTAACTTAGTGTGTTCCTTGGTTGCCTTTGCAAAAACACATTTGAAACAATCAATTATGTTTTAGAGGTTAGAAATTTTAACTCCCATCTCTATGTTTTAATTGTTTATTTTTTAATAGTGTCAAGCGAGAAATATTTATTTTATTATGTTCATTATGTTTCGAAACTAAAAATCTTGCCTGCAGCGCCCTGACAAGATTATTTGTGTGAGTGCTTTAACCAGGGAACACCAAGGAGGCGGCGCACTAAGACAGAACAACCCCTAGCATTTCTTACACAGTACAACGTTGTTTGGCATATAACGTTGCTCCTGTACTAGCGAGTTCCAGCTAGTTAAGCCTTTTATTAACAGCCGGAGGCAGCATTCTGTTATATCGTTGTAGTGAGTGGCGTGTTAAAATACTCCTAGTATCAGTTTTTTTCATTGTTCGATTGACCTTGAAGGACCAACAAATGCCTTTCGAGGAATACAAGTTCCCTTTCATGAAGTTAATATAGAAATGACCTTCAAACCTATGCTGTGCATAAATGCTGGAAGTCTTATAAAACGGTTTTATCCGTGTGTCTGTAGACCAGAGCCCTACAAAGCCAGGCCCGAAGACGGCCCGGATGGATCTGTATTCTGTGTCCGTCTCGACCCGATCCGGCCCGAATCTCGAGCCGGGCAGAGAATGGGCCGGACTCTAAACTGGCCGGGCACAAAGGAGCCGGGCTCTAAACGGGCCGGGCGTAACCGGCCTGAGAACAACCAAGTTGATAAATCAAGTCAATCCTTCAATATGTAATGGAAAATGAGAAATATGTCGTCATAATATTCAGGGGTGCCCACAAGGGGGGGCTATGACGCAAACTGCGTCATTGAAATATTTGGGGGGTTAAAAATCCATATAAATATGCTTGAGAGTGTGTAAAAATTAATCGAAAAGATTTTTTTGTCATGGAAGAACACCTACGGATAGACAATTGAGGGGGGGGTGCGTCATGGACATGAGGGGGGTGGGCACCACTGTAATATTGCACTGTCTATTTGTCCTTCTCAAATAGGAAAATCGTGTGAAAAGTTACCCAAGGTTTGTTTTCTATATCCCTATACTGTCAGTCTATTTGTTATTTGTGCTTGCTCTGTCCAGCCATGTTTATTATACAATAATACAGCTCATGGACGTAAAAGTCTTATACTACACTCATTAATGGATTACAAGTAACAGAGAAGATATGTAAAACTTCTATGCCGTATGTGATACTAATACTACAACTACTATTGCTAATACTATTATTACTATTGCGATTACGAATGCTAGTGCTAATTCCACTATTGCCGCCACTGCTTCTACTGTTACTATTACAACTACTGCTACTACTTATTACTATACTAATACGACAGCGAATACCACTACTGCTATTACTAGTAATACGAAAACAAAACAATGCAAATGAAATCTTTGAGTTTTACGTCCCACAGTTATGCCGGCTAGGCTAAAGGAGACGGTGATGATGGTGGAATAAATGAAATGAAATGGTGGAATTGATAAAGTGGGAGGAAACGGGAGAACGTCGAGAACCCCCACACACGGTGTTTGTCCACCACAAATTTCATTTGGCGAGACCTGGGATCGAACCAGGGACCCCATCCACCAGTGGTGAACGCTCAATCACTGAGCTACCGTTCCAGGAACACCTAATCCGCCCTGGCGTCTTGGTGATTTATTTTATCGTAAAATTTTGTTATATTTGTAGTATCATACTATGATATAAAGAATACAGGAACATATAACATCATTTGGTATTAGCTAATTGAATATAACTACAAATGGCACTGATCTTATGAGCACGCCAGTTCACGGTTTTGGCCTCCGTGGTCTAAAGGTAGCGTACAAAATTCTACTTAGTAGGTCAAGTACTTGACTTTGTCATACGTTCTTTAGGTAACTACGGCTCAGGCTATATGGATGATGATGGGATGAATTGGTGGAATGAAAACAGTGGAAGGAAGCGGGACCACCCCGGAAACTCCCACGCACACGGTATTTGTCCACCACAAAGCTCACATAGCATCTGGGTGGTAGTTCTGTACGGATCCAATGAACTACGGAATAACGTAGCAGAAACTCCCTACTCTGTAAATATATACTGCTAATATACGTAAGTTTCAAGCTTGTAAAAGAACGTAGCTGTTTTGTCTTTCTATTAAGGTTTACGATATTTCTATCGTATCTTGTCTGAGCTGCAAAACGAGAGGTAATACGTTTATCGATTTATGGTTAGGGATTGGTCCTTTAAAACATTTAATTAAATCGAGAGGTGATAGAAACATACTATCCCGCGAAAAACGTACATTTTCTTTTGTGACAGATGATAACACTACTTCAAGTTTCACTATTGAATTCATATTGTTTGGAAATCTTCGTTTCATACTGTGAAACGATACTCACTTCTTTTAGTTTGGTATTGGTACTGGTAACTCCTCTAATATATGCAACAAGTTGAAACTCTTCGTCATAGATTAAAAATGTAGCAATACACGTTGAAACCGAGCTTGGCTAACTTCAGCTACTTCATTTTGAATAGGAATTGGTGGAAAGTATTCTTGGGATGCTCAATTCTTGAAGAAACATTTCCTTACGACTCTGATATATTTTAAAAAGCCGTATCTTGATATCTCCTATTGTTTTGATTCCTGGAAACAAGAATTGACATAGGAAATGATAGTTAATTGGAACCACTTCCTGTTGATCGTAAAAAAAAAAAGCCGTATCCTGATATCTCCTATTGTTTTGATCTATGGAAAAAAAAATTGAGATAGGAAGTAATAGTTAATTTGAACCACTTCCTGTTCCGGTAGGGTGTTGACAATAATTATGGTATGTTGCCTAGAGACGGTAAATCGTTTGGACAAAAATGTTCTATCTGTTACTGTTTTTGCTCTATGGCGAGGAACGAGGAATATGGCTAATTTTAACACATTCTGCTTTGATCAAAGCTGCCATGAAGAAGGAGGAAGCCATTCTTGAGACGATGAATCGATTGCAAAAAGCCACTTTTTAATATCTTTTACCATTTTTGCTCTACGGAAATCAGTATTGGAACAGGAGGTACTAATAAATTTGAACAAATTCCAGTTTTAGTAGAGTTATATGGATAGTAACGATATGTTTGCTGAGAGTCTGAATCGTTTGCTTAAAACTGTTTCTAGCTATCTGCTGCCGTTTTCATTCTATAGCGATAAACGTTGAAAGCGTTATTGAAACCAGAAGTAATAATAAATTCTAACTACAGCCGAATTTAGTATTGTAGATATTTGTCTTTAGACTCTAAATCGTTTGCAGAAACCACTTCTCACTATCCGTTATCATTTTCTTTATATATCGACAAACGTTGAAATCGGAAATGGCTAATTTGAAGCAATTCCGGTTTGAGTAGAAGGTTAACGGAGGAAATAAAATATATTCTTTGGATACTGAATTAATTGCAAAAGACCACATCTTGAAGCATTTACTATTTGTATTAGGCGGAAATTGGAAATTCAAACCGGAAGTAATAGTAAATTTCAACCATTTATAATTTCGGTAGAATATTTTTTGTACCCATGATGTTGACTCTAGATGGTAACTCGTTTTCAAAAATCAGTTCTCGCTATGTTACCGTTTTATGCTATGACGATGAAAGTTGAAACTGCTGTTGAAACCAGAAGTAATAATAAATTTAAACCATTTTCAATTTTAGTAGAGATTGTGAATGGCCATGATATGTTGCCTATACACGCACAATCGTTTACAAAAAAAAAAGTTTTCATGTATGTTACCGTTTTCATCTATGGGTTAAATGTTAGAACCGGAAATTGCTAATTTGAACCACTTCTGGGTTCAACATAAAGTTAACGGATGAGATGGAACCTATTCTATTCTTTGGATGAAGAATCAATAGCAGAAAACCATTTCTCTATACAGGGGCGGATCCAGGACCGACTTCTGGGGCGGCGGTGGGTTGTCATAATGCTACTTTTAAGGGTTCCAAACTCTGGGATGGATTTTATTTATATATAAAAAATAAGAAAGTTTCCTCTTCTGGGGGGCATCGCCCCGATCGCCCACCCTTGGATCCGCCCCTGTCTCTATATCACTTTCTGTCTTTGCTTTGGTATCTGTCAACAGACACACGGATGAAACCACTCTATAAGATTTCCGACTTTATGCACAGCACAGTTTGGTAGTTTAAAACCTGTCTTTGGTTCCATAAATATTATTAACACTAACATATCAATGATACCCTTGTGTATGATTCAAAAAGTTAGCCGTGAAATTTAATCTAAATTGGAAGTAGTTGTGGAAAGGCCTCTTGCTATAACAGATTTGTGGGTGTTCAGATAAAACCAACATATTTCTATTTCACAACGGATGAGTAATGCATAGGTTATTTCTACTGTATATCAACTTCCCGGACCAAAGCGACTTGTGACTTGATGTGAAACCATTTGTTAGTTCTTCAAGGTCAATAACAACAAAATAGCTAATACTAGCACTACACGCGACCCATTACTTCGATAGAAGAGGCAGATTCAATAGACGTGTTTACGTATAAAAGAAGCCCTCCGGCACTTAGGCTGGGTGGAAGCAACAACATTCTATGCGAAAGAACGCTGTTTGTTCTATCTGTTCGAGTTTGCTTGTGTGTCTGTCTGTGTGTGGCCTAGGGATTAGACGAGTTGACAGAGTTACTAAATTTTAATAACGGATACTTTTGTCCAGGCCCCAGACCAGAACCAAGTGGTTTTTATTTTAAAAAAAATCGAACCAGGGGTCTCATGGGAGGGGGACGTTTACCGAGACATGTAATAATATTAGAAAATTGCCGATATTTGTGTCGAATTCATAGTTTTCACCGTCACTGAGATCAATGGTGACACTTCAATTAGCGATGACTTTCAAAATCAGCTACCATTGCGTGCGGGCCGGGGTCACCGGGAGGGGGAGATGTACCGAAACACGTAAAAATAATCCAAAATGACCTCTATTAGTATCAAATCCTTAGTTTTCACGGTCGCTGAGATGAATGGCGATTCTTCCAGAGGCGTTGAATTCTAAATACAGCTCCCATCGCTTGGGAGCCAGAGGCGTTCTTTTTAAATTTTGAACCAGGGGGTCTCAAGGGGCGTTTCCCGCGATATGTAAAAGTAGTAGAAAATTACCGATATATTTTCGTTTCGTTGTTCAGTTTGTTTACATAGATATTTTATCTGACCCATGCGAAAAGTGGTTATTTTCAGCTAGTTATTATTAAATGCAAGAAATAAATTATTAATAATATACAGGGTGGCCCAAAAGTACGTATACAGTACCGTACTGATCAGCTCATTGCATGTTATATAATTTTTTATTTTTATCCATCAGGTAGACTTAGTTTCTTTATTATTTGTTCTTAATATGTTTTTACTTACATCTTAAGCTCAGAAGAGCCGAAGCAAATAAACTCATACACTAGAATGTTATAGTTTATCAATACAGAGGTGTATGCCTACGTTTGGACTACGTGAACAGATAGGAGTGCATTTTGAAAGAAAGAAACGAAAATGTAAACATACATAACCGTATTTGACTCTACATAATCTATCCTAAACCGCGGTCACTAATCTAAGATAATGTAGGAAAAAATACAAGAAAGTAATTAATAATAATAATAAATATGAACATATAAAAATATATTTTGAAAGAAAAAAATTCCCCTGGCAGAACTTGTTTACTCCAGACGCCGAAACGTTAACCAGAGTTGGAGTGAGTGAGTGAGTCAATGGCTCGGTGGGTCGAGTTTTCTGAGTGGGACGTGGGTCAACAGCATGTGACCCACCACCCACCGTGACCCACTGCGACCCATCACCCACCATGACCCACTCTGCTCACTGCATTGTAAATAGCATTTTCTGAACAGCATATTTTTTTCACCCTCGACTCTAGCTATAGAAAGTAAAAACTAAAAAGAAGAAGAACATTGAAGAAGCAGTTGAAGTTAAATTTATATCATGGCAGTCACGGTGGTTCATATCAAGGACTGCCTAATATCAATATTAGGCAGTCAACTAATATCGATGGTTTTCGATAATTTTTAGAAATCAATCCTATATATAGAAAATGCCCCCCCCCAACAAAAGGGAGTTTTAAAAAATGATATTGAGATTAGGGCCTAACTATGTATATGCCAAATGTAATTTCAGTTGACTTTGATGTTGATGATCACACATACATAGTTATATTAATTTTTTATATAATAATTCATACATTATAGGTGATTCAAAATAAAACAAGTAGTTAGCTCCTCTAAAAACTCTTAGGCTGCGTCTGAAAAGTCAAGAAGTAAGTCCTATTGCTATTATTACAATTACAAATATGATCAATTTTCTAAAGTTCTGCAAGAGTGTCTGAAGTTCTTTCTTTAATAGAAACAAATGAAAAAAAAGAAAAAAGAAGGCCTTGAAAGTAAAACGTACACAAATTCACCAGTGCTCAGAAGAAGCTGTCTACAATGCACTGAGCAGAATGGGTTGGTGAGTCACAGTAGTTCGGTGGGTCAGCGTGGGTCAGAACGGATTGTTTGGTCAAAATAGGTCACGGTGGGTTGTGTGTCACAGTGAGTCATATCCTGTTGACCCACAAACCCAGTTAAAAATCTTAATCCAATTGACCCACTGACACTCCATTATTTCAGTCATTTTTACCGAAGTCCAGAACATCAACATTTTCGATTACTTTCCAAAATTGGCCCTGTAGTGGCGAAACGGTCAGTGAGTAGTGGTTGTGCCTATTAAATCCTTTTCTCAGAATCACAATATCTACAACATATCGCAGTTTCAGTCATTTTTACCGAAATCCAGAATATCACCATCTTTGGTTACTTTCAAGTGGCCTGGTTGTGGCCAAACGGTCAGTAATTATTGGTTGTACCCATTAGGACATTTTCTCAAAATCACGATATCTACAACATATCACAGTTTCAGTCATTTTTACCTAAATGCAGAACATCACCATTTTAGCTTACTTTCAAAAAAGTCATCTCGTAGTGTCCAAACGGCCAGTGATTATTGCCTGTGCACATTAAGACTTTCTCTCAGAATCACAATATCTACAACATATCACAGTTTCAGTCATTTTTACTGAAATCCAGGTCATCAACATTTTCGGTTACTTTCAAGAAAGTGGCCTGTAATGGCCAAACGGAAATTGATTAGTGTGTGTGCCCATTAAGACCTTTTCTCGGAATCAAAAGATTTACAACATATCACAGTTTCAGTCACTTCTGTCGAAATCCAGAACATCGCCATGTTCCGTTACTTTCAAGAAAGTGGCCCGGTAGTGGCCAAACGGTCAGTAATTATTAGTTGTGCCCATTAGGACATTTTCTCAGAATCACAATATCTACAACATATCACAGTTTCAGTCATTTTTAGCGAAATCCAGAAAATCAACATATTCGATTACTTTCCAAAAAGTGGCCCTGTAGTGGCCAAACGTTGAGTGATTAGTGGTTGTGCCCTTTTCTCAGAATCACAAGATCTACAACATATCACAGTTTTATTTTTTGAAATTCAGAACATCATCTACGATTACTTTCAAGAAAGTGGTCTGGTTGTGGCCAAAGGTCAGTGATTAGTTTGTGTGCCCATGGAGACCTTACAAGATCTAAAACATATCACTTTTCAGTCATTTGTACCTAAATCCAGAACATCACCATGTTCCCTTACTTTAAAAAAGTGGCCCTGCAATGGCCAAACTGTCAATGATTAGTGGGTATGCCCATTCAGACCTTTTCTCAGAATCACAAGATCTACAACATATCACAGTTCCAGTCATTTTTACCGGAATCCAGAACATCAACATTTTCGGTTACTTTCAAGATAGTGGCCTGTAATGGCCAAACGGAAACTGAGTAGTGTGTGTGACCATTGAGGCCTTTTCTCGGAATCACAAGATCTACAACATATCACAGTTTCAGTCATTTTTACCGAAATCCAGAACATCACCATCCTCGCTTACTTTCAAGAAAGTAGCCTGGTTATGGCCAAAGGGTCAGTGATTAATGGGTGTGCCCATTGAGACCTTTTCTCGGAATCTCAAGATCTACAACATATCACAGTTTCAGTTATTTTTTTAAGAAATCGAGAACATCACCATGTTCCGTTACTTTAAAAAAAAAGTGGCCCTGTAGTATCGAAACGATCAGTGATTAGTGGTTGTGCCTATTAAGTCCTTATTTCAGAATCACAATACCTACAACATGTCACAGTTTCAGTCATTTTTACCGAAATCCAGAAAATCAACATTTTCGATTACTTTCCAAAATTGGCCCTGTAGTGGCGAAACGGTCAGTGAGTAGTGGTTGTGCCTATTAAATCCTTTTTCTCAGAATCACAATATCTACAACATCTCACAGTTTTAGTCATTTTACCTAATTCCAGAACATCACCATTTTAGCTTACTTTCAAAAATGAGGTCTCGTAGTGTCCAAACGGCCAGTGATTATTGGCTGTACCCATTAAGACTTTTTCTCAGAATCGCAATATCCACAACGTATCACAGTTTCAGTCATTTTTACCGAAATCCAAGCCATCAATATTTTCGGTTCTTTCAAGAAAGCCTGGCGAATGGTCAGCGATTAGTGGTTGTGTCTATTAGGAACTTCCCTCAGAATCAGCAATCTACAACATATCACAGTTCCAGTCATTTTTACCGGAATCCAGAACATCAACATTTTCGGTTACTTTCAAGATAGTGGCCTGTAATGGCCAAACGGAAACTGAGTAGTGTGTGTGACCATTGAGGCCTTTTCTCGGAATCACAAGATCTACAACATATCACAGTTTCAGTCATTTTTACCGAAATCCAGAACATCACCATCCTCGCTTACTTTCAAGAAAGTAGCCTGGTTATGGCCAAAGGGTCAGTGATTAATGGGTGTGCCCATTGAGACCTTTTCTCGGAATCTCAAGATCTACAACATATCACAGTTTCAGTTATTTTTTTAAGAAATCGAGAACATCACCATGTTCCGTTACTTTAAAAAAAAAGTGGCCCTGTAGTATCGAAACGATCAGTGATTAGTGGTTGTGCCTATTAAATCCTTATTTCAGAATCACAATACCTACAACATGTCACAGTTTCAGTCATTTTTACCGAAATCCAGAAAATCAACATTTTCGATTACTTTCCAAAATTGGCCCTGTAGTGGCGAAACGGTCAGTGAGTAGTGGTTGTGCCTATTAAATCCTTTTTCTCAGAATCACAATATCTACAACATCTCACAGTTTTAGTCATTTTACCTAATTCCAGAACATCACCATTTTAGCTTACTTTCAAAAATGAGGTCTCGTACTGTCCAAACGGCCAGTGATTATTGGCTGTACCCATTAAGACTTTTTCTCAGAATCGCAATATCCACAACGTATCACAGTTTCAGTCATTTTTACCGAAATCCAGGCCATCAATATTTTCGGTTCTTTCAAGAAAGCCTGGCGAATGGTCAGCGATTAGTGGTTGTGCCTATTAGGAACTTCCCTCAGAATCAGCAATCTACAACATATCACAGTTTCAGTCATTTTTACCGAAATCCAGGACATCAACATTTTCGGTTACTTTCAAGATAGTGGCCTGTAATGGCCAAACGGAAACTGAGTAGTGTGTGTGACCATTGAGACCTTTTCTCGGAATCACAAGATCTACAACATATCACAGTTTCAGTCATTTCTATCGAAATCCAGAACACCACTATGTTCCGTTATTTCAAGAAAGTGGCCCGGTAGTGGCCAAATGGTCAGTAATTATTGGTTGTGCCCATTAGGACCTTTTCTCAGAATCACAATATCTACAACATATCACAGTTTCAGTCATTTTTACCGAAATCCAGAACATCACCATGTTCCGTTACTTTCCAAAAAGTGCCCTCGTAGTGTCCAAACGGCCAGTGATTATTGGCTGTGCCTATTAAGACTTTTTCTCACAATCACAATGGTTACAACATATCGCAATTTCAGTCAATTTTACCGAAATACAGGCCATCAATATTTTCGGTTACTTTCAAGAAAGTGACCTGGTTGTGGCCAAAGGTCAGTGAATAATGGTTGTGCCTATTAAGACCTTTTGTTAGAATCAGCACATCTACAACATATCACAGTTTCAGTCATTTTTACCGAAATCCAGGACATCACCATGTTCCGTTGCATTCAAAAAAGTCGCCCTGTAGTGGCCAAAGGTCAATGATTAATGGTTGTGCCTATTAAGACTTTCTCTTAGAATCACCACATCTACAACATATCAGTTTCAGTTATTTTTACCGAAATCCAGAACATCACCATGTTCCGTTAATTTCAATAAAGTGGGCTAACGGTCAGTAATTATTGGTTGTGCCCATTAGGACATTTTCTCAGAATCACAATATCTACAACATATCACAGTTTTAGTCATTTTTACCGAAATCAAGAACATCGCCATCTTCGGTTACTTTCAAAATAGTGGCCTCGTGGTGGCCAAACGATCAGTGATTAGTGGTTGTGCTCATTAAGACCTTTTCTCAGAATCACAATATCTACAAAATATCACAGTTTCAGTGATTTTACCGAAATCCAGAACATGGCCATCTTCGGTTACTTTCAAGAAAGTGGCCTCGTTGATTAGTGTTTGTGCCCATTAAGACCTTTTCTCAGAATCTCAATATCTACAACATATCACAGTTTTAGTCATTTTTACCGAAATCAAGAACATCGCCATCTTCGGTTACTTTCAAAACAGTGGCCTCGTAGTGGCCAAACGATCAGTGATTAGTGGTTTCATTAAGACCTTTTCCCAGAATCATAATATCTAAAACATATCACCGTTTCAAGCAATTGCTATGAAATCCAAAATAACGTTAAGTTCTGCTGTTGTCAAAAATGTGGCTCTGTAGTTACCAAACGGTCAGTGATTGGTAGTTGTGCTTATTGAGAATTTTTCTCAAGATCACAACATCTACAACCCATCACAGTTTTACTGATTTTCATTGAAATCCAGAATATCACTATGTTTGGCTGTTTTGAAAAAATTAGCCCTGTAGTGGCCAAATATCAGTGTTTGGTGGTTATGGCCATTAGGACCTTTTCGGAATCACAATATCTACAACATCACGGTTTTAGTATTTTTGTCCAAAATCTCGAATGTTGTTTTCTTCGTTTTTTTAAAAAAAAGTGGCCTCATGGTGGCCAAACGGCCAACGATTTTTGGTTGTGTCCATTGAGACTTTTTGTCAGGAACATAATATCTATAACATAACACGGTTCCAAGCAATTCCACTGAAATCCAATTTCCATAAAGATTGTTCGCGGTCCTTTCTCATTTCGAAGGAGCATTGCCTCTGCAAAACTTCTCTGTGAAAAACTTCAAAACCCGTATTTTGTACTTTGAAGTCATCTTTGTATCGGCAGAGTATCGTTCCTTTAATTTGGTCCTTTTAAATCAAAGGTACCCTTTTTTAAAAGGGACCCTTTGCCTCCTTTAACCTGTTCTCCGAAAGAAACAAAAAAAACATGTGTGCATTTATTTTCGGTCTAGTATATATGTGCCAAGTTTGAAGAAAATCAGATGAATAGAAATCCTTGTGAAGCTATCTCCTTTATAGTTTCTCTTTTTGGACTTGACAAGTCGTTTGTCCCGAAGTCCTCAATTTCTTCATTACCTCAAATTGCATTGTAAATAAATGCACTTGCAAATTTGCAATATTATATACTGTAATTTCTTAGCCGATACAATTTTCTGTCCCCGAAAAACAAGAAAGCACTCGTCAAAAGCAATTCCTCGAACTTTCCCCTAGAATTTATCATAAGAGAGTTTTTTGTTCTTCTCTCTCAGAGATTTGCATCCCTTTTACCTTTAGGGCCACTCATTGACAAAAGGTACTCACATGACCGCTATATACAGACATGCTCTTAGGTAGGTCAGAGATTGGGAAAGTAGACGATTTTTAATAATAATAATAATAATAATAATAATAACAATTATTATTATTATTATTATTATTATTATTATTATTATTATTATTATTATTATTATAACAATTAGGTTTACAACTAGGGTCCCATCTCTTTATCTTGTATGAGAGGCCCGCTAGTCAGCTAAGCCATTGGTGTTCCTTATTCTGTGTTTCTCTCTCTTTCTGTGTCGTGTGGATGTTTGTTTTGGGGTATTAGGCTTTTATATTAAACCTTTACATTATATAATCTTTTTCTTTTTTACGAGATTTTCTTTTGGAAAAGGAAAGAAACTGCTTTCCTCTTATGTGTGTTTCTTGCCATTCACCTTGTTTGAACGGGTTAGGTTAGATGATTTTGTAACTTTTATGTCATCCATTGCCATCACGATAATAAAATGGTAAGTCTTAACAATTTAATTTATTCTCTTATTTGCAGTTTGCCACACTGATATATTTGTAACAAAATTGAGGTTTGGTCCAACGCCTTTCGAATGTGCAACCCACCCAAGCGCTGAGCTTTTTGGGTTGCCTGCTATTGCAGGAAAGGGAGAATTGCAGGTGGTAATGCACTTTTGGAGTCGTGTATACAACGAATCTATAATTTCCCACTTTTAATCACTAGCGGAGCCCAAAGGATCGATTCCTCATCATCAATGATAAACACAGGATTGTGATGCGAGAAATAAGCTTTACATTTAAACATAATACAGTGATGTAGTACAAGGACATACTAACTAGGGTATGAGTCTACCCAACCAGGAACCACTTCAATACTTCACAGGGGACTTTGGATCCTCTGTACAAAAAATTCTGGTTACGTGTCTGGTACAATATATCATTAATACAGTGTTTCAACAAAATTCTGGATTATCTCGAAATATTGTATTTAATGTAGTCATAAAATATAATACGACATTACTTCAATATATACATCTCTTTTCTTAACACACAATCGTGGGACAGGTTTTGGAACGTCCTTGGAAAGACGTAAAATAGTATGTTCTTTAGCACCGTCGTCTTATTGCTTGAGTCGAAACGCATACTGAAAACGACCCCCTTTCATGAGGGAAGATTTGAGCTTGGGAAAGAGCACAATGTCCATTGGAACCAAACAAGATATATGGTGGAGTGTTAAAGAACTGTGACTCTTTTTTTTTTTTTTTTTTTTTTTGGCTATAAACGACGCACGTTGTCGGTAGTGCTTGGAACATGGAATCCATTCTGGTCCGCCCGTTGGATCGACATTGCATTTTTACCTGTATGAAAGGGATTGTTCCAATAGTATTGTTAGACCTGTTTGGATCATTTGGTTCATTTGATCCGCTTGTCTCGTTTGGCTCGCCTGTCCTGTTTGGAACATTTTATCCGATAGACCTTGTAAACAGAATACAATCTGAAATCCTAGTGAATACTTCAGAAAACACAAACGTAAATTAAAAGTAATTGTGTATGGTAGGAACTGTTGATCTAGACTCTTTCATTCTGTTTCACTTATTTACTCCGCATAACCAATTTGGTGTTCGGAGGTTCAGATCAGAATATGTAAGTTCAAAATGCATTCATCTGGGACTGCAAGTTTACAATTGTTTACAATACTTCATAGCATAGACATATACTCGGATCCAAGAGGAATGGGAATGGGGAATGGCGGAAACTTCATAACGAGGAACTACATAATTTATATGGTTTACCCAACATTGTTAGGGTCGTCAAGTCTAGGAGGCTTAGGTGGGCGGGTCATGTAGCTAGAATGGAAGAAAGTAGAAACGCTTTCAAAGACTTGACTGGAAGACCGATCGGAAAACGACCATTAGGAAGACCTAGGCGCAGACGGGAGGACAATATTAAGATGGATCTCGCAGAGATTGGAATACAAAGTAGAAACTGGATGCAGTTAGCTAAGGATAGAAGTCAGTGGAGAACTTTTGTGAACGCGGCATTGAACCTCCGGGTTCCATAGGCCATAGAGTTTTATATATATATATATATATATATATATATATATATATATATATATATATATATATATATATATATATATATATATATATATATATATATATATTACATAAAACTTCATATGATAATTAATCATTACAAAATTCAATTTAAAGAAGTATAGAAAATGTATAAAAATAATTAATTTTATCGTCCAGAAATTCTTTAATACTGTAATTCACTTTTATAACATTTAAGCTTTACGCATATATCTATTTTACGAGCTTGAAAATGCTGAGTTACAAGCCGTCCCACTCAGAGAGGGTTTCGGATGATGAATCCATTCTGTATGGGACCCGAAATCATCGCCAGAAATCTGGCTCGACGTCTTCACTCAATTTTTATTCCATCAATCCCAGCTTACGAGTCAGATGGACTCCTATATAGCTTCACTCGAGGATGCCGTCGTTAGCTTCCAGTGTCCTGGATTCGAATTGAAATTGGGAAAGTTTATATGAGATGTAAGCCATGTAATTTGGGGCTAATGTAGTTCAAATAAAGAAGTTCTACCACAGCGTACGATAGCATCCATCAAGACCTGTTAATTAGTAGGCTGTATGATTTATTAGCTCGATCAGAGTTGGCTTGAACAAGGTATGCCGTGATTTTATTCTGGAAGGAGCGAAGACGAATTGATTGACAATTTGAATTTATTTTTTAAAAAGTAAATATGAATTATATAAAACATGAAATTACAGAAGTGTGTGAAATAAGTACATTGACGTACAATAATTAACAGATGATGACCGATTATAATAAATGCACCACCTTTAGAAGTAAATGGGATTTGAAACTAAACGCAGTAATCGCTTCGTCGTTCATTTGGATGAAGTTAAAGTCGTAAGAAGTGTTAGATGTTCTCTTTATCAAACGACTGAGAATAAATTCGAGAAAAACTAACAAAGTGGAAACATTCTTTCTTCAAAATTAATTAAATGAGCCACAATCTTAAGAGCCGTGGAGTTAAAATGTTCAGGGAGGTCGTTTGAGACTAATATATAACACTTCCAAAATGTAACACTCAGATTTTGATAAAATTTGGCAGGTGGATACTACACATAAAATAAATGATTACATGTTGTTGTTTTTTATTTTTTGGGCAAAAGCCTCCACCCAAAAGTTTGAAGATTGACGCCCGAAAGGCAAGAAGAAATGGACCGAAGTGAATGAAATTGTGCAAAAATAATGTAGACGTAAAATGAAGGAATATCTGTTTCGTAAATTTCTTGGAAAAACGGTTGGATAGGACACGTACTCTTCCAAACATTTGATCATGAAATATCAAAAACTAATAACAGCATGTCAGAAGTGCCTAAAGGACACCAAAAATTGCAACGCAGCTTTGTGTAGGCAATATGAAAAGTAAACGAATACCTTTTTTTTTATTATTTTCTGCAGAAAAAGGTTTTAAGGGTAAAATTCCCCACCCAAAATTTTGAAAATTGACGGATGACGCCCGAAAGGCAAGAAGAAATAGATCGAAGTGAATGAAATTGTGCACAGATATTGTAGCCGTGAATGAAGGAATACCTGTTTCGTATTTTTCTTGGAAAAGACGGTTGGGTAGGGCACGAGCCAAATGCAAACATTTGATCATGAAATATCACAAGTGCTAATAACAATATGTCAGAAGTACCTAAAGGATTCAAAAAATTGCAACGAAACTTTGCGTAGGAACAATGCGCAAAAGTAAACGAATACGTGTTTTTTTTTCTGCGGAAGAAATATTTTAGGGGGCAAAAGCTTCCATCCAAAATTTTGAAAGTTGACGCCCGAAAGGCGAGAAAGAGTGGACCGAAGATAATGAAATTGTGTACAGATATTGTAGACGTAAAATGAGGGAATACCAGTTTCGTATTTTCCTTTATAAACAGTTGGGTGAGGCACAGATCCTTCCAAACCTTTGATTACAAAATATCAAAAGTGCAAATAAGTATATGTCAGAAGTACCTAAAGGATACGGAGAATTGTAACGAAACTTTGTGTAGAGACAATACGTATAGCGTATTTTATAGTATTTTGGGAGGCTCCTTTAACCTCTTGTAGTGTTTATCTGCATAAACAAAAACACGTATCTCTTAACTGTTAATGTGCCAAATTTAAATCAAATCGGATGGATATTCATCAGAAACACGAATTGATTTATTTTACATATACAATATCTACAAACAATTTCATTTGCTTCTGTCCACTCCTTCCTGCGCTACTACGGTAATATTTACTTTGTTCGTAAGGGTGTTAACCCCAAGGCTGTTTCTCCGCACAAACTAAAAACACATATTAGTTTATTTATTTATTATATATTGATTGATTTTGAGTATCGGGACTACGCAAAGTTTCGTTCCAATTCTTCATGTCCTTCAGGCACTTCCGGTTATTAGCACTTCCGATATTTCATGATTAAATGTTTGGAGGAGTCAGTGCCCCACCAAACCGTTTTTTCCAAGAAATACGAAACACGTATTGCCTAATTTGACATCTACAATATCTGTGCACAATGTCATTCAAATCTGTCCACTTCTTGTTGCCTTTTGAGCGTCAACTTTCAAAATTTTGTGTGAGGGCTTTTACCCCTTAAAATTATTTCTCCGCACAAAATTAAAAAAAACACGTATTTGTTTAGTTTCTGCGTAGTGTCCCTATACAAAGTTTCGTTCCAATCTTTCATTTCTTTAGGCACTTCTGACATACTGTTATTAGCATTTTTGATATTTCGTGCTGAAAGATTTGGAGGGGTCCGTGCCCCATCCAACCGTTTTCCAGGAAAATACGAAACATGTATTCCTCTCATTTTACGTCTGCAATATCTGTGCACAAGCTCATTCAGTTTGCCACTTCTTCTTGCCTTGCGGGAGTCAAATTTCAAAATTTTGAGTGGGAGCTCTTGCCCCTAAAACAGTCTTTCGGCAGGAAATGAAAAGCAATTTTTCGCTTACTTTATGTGTAGTATCGAGCTGCCAAATTTTATGAAAATCGGAGTGTTACACTTGGGAAATGTACATGTAAGTAAGAACTGTTTGTGGGCTTGGTTTTCCATTTCCAACGTCCTACTGTTGACCACCATGCCTAGCGAAGATTTAGCCATTATCTAAGCAGCGAGACGAACGGCGTTGCGTTCAACTTAGCACAGAGGTTCCAAATCAAATCAGTGATTCACTTCCTGTAGTATTTATACTATTTTCACCTCCAGAAGCAAGCAGCGTGATGGGAAATTATTTTGCTTATCTAGAATTAAAGTGAGGGAAAAGATAGTTGGGTAGGCTCCTGTTTTCCTGTCTTCTTCTCTGCCTCATTCCAGTATCCATGAAAACAATGGATGGAAGAATCTATAAATCTATTTACTAACAAGACACATTCGCGAAGTATCCCCTCGGGATTCGTGGACACAATAACGCTTGGACACAAAAATTCTTTTAGTTTCTGTAGATATAACTGGACATAAATGTGGGCATATGCAAAACAAATTGGATCATGTTCTGCTTCACTGACACATTTTAATCACCCTGCCGCGATCTGGAACCCACCATTTTGGATTCAACTTTGTTTTTCAAGTGGGAATAGACGCAAGTGATATATCAAATTAAATGTACGATTTTCTCGGAAATTAATTGCTGTAGTGAGTTTTACCGTACTTTTGACCATTTACAAGGTATTGCATATTAAATGCCAGGCACTTCAGGAATGTTAAACCAAATAGAAAGTTGTACAGACCCCGAATAAATATAATCTTTTACGTGATCTATCGTTGACGAAATATTTTCCGAAGGTACACATATACAGACACACAGATGTCAATACGGAAATGGTAGTTCTTTACTCAAATCTGGTCGTAACTGGATTTACATTAGGCATTTTGACCGTAATGCAATACTTCCTTGTTATAGTATAATACGGAAGTAATGACAATCACTCACAGAAATGTAATAAGATTATGGCACGAATATTATATAGGGTTTGTTTATACCTTCAGTGTTTTTCCAGTTAGAAAATGTTTTGATTTGTCAACATCAGAAACGTAAGAGTAACTGTTATTACTCTGTAATGTCTATTTGCGAAGTGTCTGAAGGAAATTAACATGCAATGCCTTCTAAACGGTACAAGCTACGTAACATTCACTACACCAGTTAATTTCCGATTAAATTGTACATGAATTTTGATGTATCACTTGCACATATTTCCATTTGAAAAACCGAAAGTAGAATCAAATATTGCGGCCAAGGTGGATAACATGCGTCAGAGAAGTAGTACATGATCCAGTTTGTTTCGCATATGCCCATATTCATGTCCAGTTACATCTAAAGAAACTAAAAGCAATTTTGTGTCCGAGCGTTGTAGTATGTGTGATTGAATTTCGGATATATGAAGACCCATAAATATGCAAATTATTGGCATTGGCCACTAAAATTAGTACAATACACATTGAGCCGCAGATAACTTTACCTTTGATTCAATTTAACACAAATGCATTGGGGGCATTTCGATTCCATTGCTCCGTAGTACACTATAAGTTGGAAACAAGAAATGTCTAAATACAGACTTGCGCCAGCATTGTTTCTTCAATAAAATCGTTCAGCCGATATAATTTTATGGAGTCCCACCATAACCTTTTCCCTTCCTCCAATGCCCTCTCCTAAGTTACAAAATGCTCCATCTCAAATAGAAGAAAATCCTAATATCTGAAATCTCAAACCGATCTTTTGTAACAGTTTATTCAATTGGAACTTTCTGACCTTATTCTCAAAATATTTTAAATAGACATTTATTAAGTGAAAAACTGTATGTTTCTTGGTAGCTGTTGGTTTCCTTAGCATCGAGTTGACACATGTGCAGTGCTGATTCAAACTACTTGACGGTTCCTGTACTTCTAGCCCTGCTCAGGAGCTCAGAAATGGATAAGAAAATGTTTTCAAGCACCCTTATGACGAGAGATCCGCCACGTGACGAAGATAAGAGATCAGAGATAGATTGCCACTTACACCTTAGAGAGTTGTGTTACAAATCGAAAGTAGCAACATTTTGATCAATAAAAAAAGAAGTAAAAGAAGAAAGTATAAACTTCAAACGTTTGTCTGCTTCTTGTCATTAGTCAATGAATGAACTATTTGAAGGAGCAGTTACCTCAATTACTCTACAGTTAGCAGCAAAAGAATATACTACAGTGTGAGAAATGCTAGTAAGTCAGGGCATTTAATTCCACTTAATATTTTTTGGATGAAATTTTACAGAAAGATGAATAAAGTGCCACTACTATCAGAAGTTTGCATTTAATTACGCTGCAGTAATTAATTTATAACTAGCATCAATTACCCGATTCGCTGGGTTAAATTAAGAAAAAATAGTGATATGTTTCGTTAGTCAGTTACTTTTTACTATTACTAAAGCGCTCCTTGATATTGGTCATTTTCGATTATTTTTATATATCCCCTCTCCTCCCCATTCTGCGAGCCACGGCATCAGAAGTGTCACTATTCATCTCAGCGACCTCAAAAACGATAGACTCGACACTAATATCGGTCATTTTCGATAATTTGTAAATATCTCTCCCCTCCTTTAAGTTACATCGTCAAAATGATATGACAAAAATCATCTCATGTTCGAACTTTACCTAGTTGAAAATTTGATCGAGATCGGTAAGTTAGTTCAAGAGTTATTACGTTTTATTTATTTTTATATATCTCCCCCTCCAACTTCCTCCCCTAAGTTCTATCGTAAAAGTGAATAGATTAGTACCATCCCAGGCCCGAACCTCATCTATGTTAAAAATTTGATCAAGATCCGTCAGATGGTTCAAGAGTGAAGTCACATAGATAGTCACTTTTATTTTTATTTTCTTTACATAAATCTCCCCCTCCCCTACGTTGCACCGTCAAAAATTATCCCAAGTCCGAACCTTATCTATGTTGAAAGTTTGACTGAGATCGGTTGGGTGGTTCAAGAATTATTAAGTTTTATCTATTGTTATATATTTGTCCCCTCCCTCCACCTCCCCTAAGTTCTACAGTTAAAGTGATAAAACCACCTCATACCTGAACCTCATCTATGTTAAAAATTTGGTTAAGATCAGTCGAGTAGTTTAAACGTGATGAATTCACAAAGACAGTCACTGTTATTTTTACTTTTTTGACATATATCTCCGCACTCCCCCTTCCCCTTCATTGTACTGTAAAAGTGAAATGAAGGAAACATCCCAAGCCAACAACCTTAAGTATGTTGAAAGTTTGATCGAGATCGGTCGGGTGGTTCAAGAGTTATTAAGTTTTATTCATTTTCATATATTTCCCCTCCTCCCCTCCCCCTCCCCTAAAATCTATTCTCAATGTGAAATGATAAAAAACTTTCCAGGTTTGAACTTCATATATGTTGAAAATTTGATTGAGATCGATCGGGTGGTTCAAAAGTAATTAATTCACGAACATAGTCACTTTTATTTTTATATTTATTGATTTTTATATATCTCCCCCTCCACCCCCTCCGTTCGTTGCTCCGTCAAAGTAAAATGATAAAAATCATCCCAGTCCCAAACCTCATCTACATTGAAAATTTGATCAAGATCGGTCGAGTGGTTCAGAAGTGATTAAGTTTTATTTATTTTTCTATGTCCCCCACCTCCTCCTCCTCTAAGTTGTACCGTCAAAGTAAATAGCTAAAAACACTCCCAGGGCAGAACCGCATCTACGTTGAAAATTTGATCGAGATCGGTCTGTTGGTTCAAGAGATTAAGAATCACAAACATAGTCACTTTCAATTTTATAATACAGATTAATAAGTAGCTTATATTTAAACAATAGGTGAACTAGTGGTTAGCCGTATACGTAATATTACACAGTTTAATAATTATGAATATAACCAATTTGAACCTTCATATGTCAAAACGTTACCTCCTTCTTCACACATACATACATACACACACACACTTCAACTGAACTAATTACGCACTTTGATATACGTGTCTAATAAATGTATCTTCCAATTATTTGGAAAAACTGTCAAGATAGAGCACAGGTATTTTTGACTAGGGAAGAAGTGTTTATATGACAGAACACGATGTTTAAATTGGTCACCTGTGTGAATATTTTTAGATTTCTAAACTACTTTGCCTAAGCATGGAAATCTTATCCCTCTCTGTTCCCATATTTGAATTTCTCTTTCTCCTCTTTCTCTCTCTCTCTCAATGTCATCCGCCACAAACTCACACGACCTGGGATCAAACGTCCGACTTTTAGAACTAGGTATAACTCTCTACGAATGGCCATGGTGACTCCTATATTTTGTCTTTAATAGGCTGCAGATATTTCATATATTTAGGCACTTCAAACAGGAAACTTAGACAAAAGTTAGAAAAACAGTCCCGTTCGTTCTGGAAATTTCGATGTCGAAGACACGTTCTGCAATAGGCAACGAATTACAGAAAAGGGGATATTATTCTGCCAAAAGTTGTGCAAGACTGGCATGTAAATAGTCAGGACATTGCTAATGATCTAAATATCCATCATTAGTGTTAAATCGTTCGGATAGAAGAAAGCTGGCTGAAAAGTGTTCTTACTCCCTGGTTTGTATACAACGTGCCTTACTTTGTTGGATTTCTATTTGCAATGCATTTTAGGATAGTTTGATTTTTATGTAAAATATTAATTAATGCCTTTTTCTAAATTGTTTATATGTATAAACTTTCCTTGAGATTAGTGAAAACCGAATCCAATTATAACCAACGTTCTCGAGATTATTGCTTACAGTTATGCATACAAGTAGTGAGAAGTAACTTTAATTGTCATCTACGAAAGAAAGTGTTTGGGTTTCAACGAACACATCTGTATGACATTTTATTTATAAAACCATTACGTACCTCTGAATATGTTGGGTGTAGTTTCTCTGAAATACTCTGCGCACGTTCAATAGACATTTAGCGTTGTAAAAGCTAAACAGAATACAGATATCTTAACTATAAATGTAAATGAGGGCTATTAATAATATACTTGACAGATATCTCATCATGAAACTCCATTATGTTATTTTCAATCAACAATATATTTTAAATCATATTGTTATATTATTTAAAATTATATTAACCTATCTCTGTGGAATTGTATTAAACTACTATTCATTTCGCATAGCAGGACGCTACTGTGATACTGAAGTGCCTGTGGATTACATCAAAAGTGATATCGAAGTAGCATGGCGTTCAGCATTATTACAGAATTCGCAGCTATGGCATGTGGCTAAATTGTTTTCCGTAACTGTGTGTTTTACAGTTATTCATATTCTTTTGAGCATTGTATTGACAGCCCTATAATTATGCGTTTATTTATAATTAAGATAACTTTATTGCGTTTGGTTTCTAAAATAACCGCTGCAGTGCCATCTAGTACACGTTCGCAGAGTCTTACAATGAAGACACACCCAACAGTATATTCAGGGGCTCGTAATAATTCTATAACTAAAACTTCATACAGATATGCTTTTTCGACCTCAAATAGCTTCATTGTAAGTCTAAAGGTTATCACAGTCACCGTATTCAAAGCTGCTATTTAGAATATTGATTTATTTCCTGTGATTTAAAAAGGACTGCTATTTGAAGTGTATATATCTATATATATATCTATATATATATATCTATATATATATATATATATCTATATATCTATATATATATATATATATATATATATATATATATATATATATATATATATATATATATATATATATATATATATATATATATATATATTACAACTTTATATGAATCTAAAGACGAATTTAAAAGTTGTACTTTCGAAAGAATACAAATCATTAAAACTTATTTAAAAGTTACAAATTAGAAATATCTTATGTAAAACATAAAACATTAATATTAATACTCAGAAACGATAAAAGAAAATAGAACTTGATTATAGAAAAGGGAAAACTAAATCAGTAGAAGAATCATGAGAAAAGAAGAAGAGAGGGGAGGAGAAAGAAAAGCTGGAATAGAAACTACATGAACTTTCGTTGTCTACGAGTGGTTGAAATCAGCCCTTTAACTAAGAGAGTGCATAGTTATTTCCAGGAATTTAATAAAGTATATGGCATAAAAGGAAAAATCTTCATATTATTATTTTTATGGACGTTTTCTTAAATCAGAAAGAAGTGTATGCATGAGAAGAGCAAAGATGGAATGTCAAATGACTGCACGAGTAAATAAAGAAATGCAGAAGTAAAAAAAAAAAAAAAAAAATGAAAGCACAATAAGTATATAAATATATGTATTTTCTGAGGACCCCATAAGAATATATGTGAATACTTGTTTAAATCTCTCTCTCTCTCTGTTATATATATATATATATATATATATATATATATATATATATATATATATATATATATATATATATATATATACCAATTTAGTTTTAGTTTCGCTTCATCTTTATGATCCTGTTTAAATATGTAGAAAGAATTTTTATTACATAGCTTCTGCTGAGGTTCACAGACATCACTCCTTTTCATTGTAGGTTGTAGCTATTTTTAGCTGAACTAAGCTAGGAACTAAAAGTAATAATTATAACAAATAATAATAAGTGCTCCTTATGACTATTGCATTTATGCTTGAGTGCAGATCTGTGAAGAGACGAATTTCTATTAGGAGCAAACACTCAGAAAACCAGGTCCATTTGTTTCATTGTTATCACGTAGGTATTAATTATATTTTATTACAAAAGACATGTATTCGTTGTCTGAAAAGAAATACACAGTCTTCATTTTATTATTTTGAGGAAAGTCATATGGGTAAAACCATCAAATTTTATTGGCTGGAGCTAAAGGAAGAAAACTTTAGACACTTTCAGAAACCTTTATACAAGAATTAGTAAGTTTTTTCCTTAAGCTGCATCGACTAATACTCGTCAAACCTTTAAACAATATTAAACATAAACAAAAAATAGTGTTAAAACGTTAATCATAATTATAAGTTCCCAGTAAGCAAGCAAATCTACAGTAAGTCTAAGTTTGCCTTTGATTTTCCCTGACAGCCTTAACCTTAGCGATTGCCTCTATTTATGACTTTGTCATACTGTTAAAAATAATTTCTTAAATTTGAGAAACCGTTTCTTATCTGTGCACCGAGACAAAATTTTCTTAGAAATGAGATTTGGCAATTCTCATTCATAAGGTAAGTAACAGTATATTTTCTCGTTTCGCTTTATACAACCTCATCTACTGTTTTTCATTTCTCATTAATGATAGTTTCAAACTCTTGTTTCTAAGAAAAGATATTCTTGGTACGCAGATAAGATACGGTTTTCTCAGATTTAAGAAAGTATTTTTAACAATGCAAGTACAATTTTTGCTTCCAGATAGCCCTGGCGTACAAACTTGTATACGCATAGTTTAGATGTGAGAACTAAGGCTGATCATTGACGTATGCGCCTTAGATTTTTAATTCTACAGATTTGCTTTGCAAATGGCTTTGCTAAGTGTAAATTTGACATAATGCTTAATAACCTTGTCAATTTAAAGATATTTAAGTCTGGCCTTATACTATATATTATGTACTTGTCAGAAGTAAGTTTGCAATTGAGAAATTAGCAAGATTGATATAGTCTTGGTTAAGTCTGCAGCCGTATATATGCAAGGCTTATGCAAGGCTGCAGACTTAGCCTGAATAAAGCTGTTAAAAGTCTAAATGCTATTAGGGTTATTTCTCATTAACCTTATTGTATATAATCATATTCCTAATAACAATAAAGAGCTTGATGATTGTATAGGACTATGTCAATATCAATTTCATTTTGGTAAATGGTGGGAATTGTTCTACAGCATCATTTCTTAGGATTTCAAAAATACTTGCTTTCCTCGATTTTATCGAAAACTAAGCATGAGAATTAACATTTACCGATATCATTTTGTTTAGCTGAATGAGATCTATTGATTGGTATATTTCTAATTTTTGGACATTTTATTTGAGTTTGAACGACTATACAATTGTAAAATTAATCGGTAAATAATAGAAAAGTTCTATTCGAAAGTAAGTTTTATTCCACGGCTTACTATGCGTATTATAACACTATCGATGTAAAAAAAACTCAGGACTGTCGTTTATTCAAGCACAGAGGATGAATTACTTTAATAGAAAGAAAATGAAACACTTGTATATAGATAAATAGATAGATAGATAGATAGATAGATAGATAGATAGATAGATAGATAGATAGATAGATAGATAGATAGATAGATAGATAGATAGATAGATAGATAGATAGATAGATAGATAGATAGATAGATAGATAGATAGATAGATAGATAGATAGATAGATAGATACACCCTTGTCCTGTAGGTACCTGTAGGTCCCTGTTGATACCATTGACAAACATGTAGCACAATCGAAACTATTGAAGTTGATTTTAAATGTGGGTACTATCTGTAGATAACGCTTTTCGTTTGCAAGACATTGGTTATTGAGGACTGATAAACTGAATAGAAAAGAGGCTTTTCCCTTAGCTGCAAAATATTACAAATATAAATAACATATCACACAAAGTTCTTGGATATATTTCCAGGTATATTTTCCATATTATTACAGATACACTTCACAGTTCTTTGTTAACGGTATTGTTTTGTGGCCAATGCCTTGCATTTTACAAATTTTGTCTACAAGGCAATCAGGATTTCAACGTAAACTTTGAAATATTTATAAATCAAAAATATTTTCTGTCTATAATGCAGTAGTAAATGTTGGTGCGACAGTCTAATGAGAAGTGAGAAGGTACCGTGAAGCAGGTTACTTATGTCTCCGGACAATGCTTTAGAGATGAACTAAAGAAAAGTCCGGAGTCAGAGTCATGTCAGAGAACACACACTGTAATGTATAGAATAATATAATATAAAATGTAATATGATGCATGATAATTTTTCATGCATCACAAAAATTCAATTGTAATTACACCTATTTTTGATCAATGAAGAAAATACCATTCGAGTAATCAAAATTGCCACTAGACTTCAAACACAGTTTAATAAATTATAAATTTATCGTCTTATACACGTATTTAAAATAGGGGCGCCATTTAGAGGGAACAGGAGGGTGCAATTGCTCGCCCCTAGAGTTTGAGGAATACATATATACTTTAATTGATTGTCTACTAATATATTAGTACAAAACCTGGAAGTCTTACGTCGGTGGTGTTCTTGTCCCCCTCAAGTGAAGTCTGAAATGACGCCCCTGATTAAAATATATACTGTTTTAATTAACAGATCAACGCAATCTCCGATACTAACAGAAACAAACGCCCCTATATCTCTTTACTAATCTACTGACTAGAGCACGCCCTTTCGTTGCACGCGAACCTAGGTTCGTATCCCAGTGAGAGAACATTGATGAAAAGGGACGTTTAACTTCAATAAACTTTGGTTAGACAATAAAACTGGTGATGTTAGATTTACATCAAAGTTGCACCACCCGAGCCTGACGTAATGTCATATGGTATTATCAGGGGGTAAAGGTGGAACAAAACTGGCCCTATGAAACTTTAAGCCCCTTTGCTCACTCACGCTCGCTCAGCTATGTTTTGAGACGTTCATAAGTAAGATTTTTTAATCAATAAAGTTGTGTGTACAAAGTGGACTAATTACCATGTGACATTACGTCACGATTGGATGGTGCATCTGCGAAGTAAATTTAACTATAACCCAGTAAAACGGATCCAGTACTTGAAGTTTCAACATGTCAACCGTTGTTGAGTAATCCTTTCCATCTAACGGCACAATATCTAACCTCTACTTCACGTGTTTCAATAGAGGAAAACGGGATTTGGATAACTACTGTTAGTCGGCGTTACCTCGTTAAGATGTTAGCGGATTGATTCCGTTAACGAACTCGGTAGAGACAATTTATCAAACCATATATTGGAATAAAAAAGAATTTTAAAATTCGTTATCGTTCAAGAATTATAGTGTGAAGTAACGGACGGACTGGCGGAAGCACCCCCAACACGTTCTTGTAAGTCTTTCTTGCATGATCGTAATAAAGAAACAAACAAATTGCTTCCCATCATGTCTCTGTAATCATGCCTTCACCATGCCGAAAGCATTGAACTATTTACAACGGTAAATAAGACTGAATCAAAATTGATTCATAGCTTCTTCGTGGCTATATGCTTAGTGTATATGTTTTCGGTGCTTAGCGGTAGATTTTGCTTCCGTTCGCGTTTGAATACCACCTCAAGCTGTGGGTTCACGTCTCATGTAACCTCAGTGCTTAAACGGGACGTTAAATTCCAATCCAAGCAACCAAGGAGCCAAACTTGATCGACTTATCGACTTACTCCAATGTTATTGACAAATAAAATGCAGTATGTTTACCAAATTTTGTTCTTGACTGTACATAGTCTCTTATAGTTATTTTTCTTAAAGAAACATATCAAAACATGAACAGAAAATGATAATGGTGCTGAAACATGGAAATAAAAAGAAAACAAGTGATAATGTTATTACATTCTATTTTGTGGTTGCATGTAGGAATTCTCCCAGCGAATACTTTCCATTCCAACTCTATTCCTGTTGAAAGTTGAGCAGGCAGACGCAACGAAATATCCAATTCCTTCTCTTCTCTCTCTCTCTCTCTCTCTCTCACACACACACACACAAACACATATACCGTCAGCTCATCTCTGGATATAGAGAAGATTATTTTTATTTTTCTTGAGTCCTCGTCATATTCACATATGTAAACACGGAAACGGATCGAACCAACGAATGTTTCTGAAGATGAAAACGAAAAAAAAAAGTCTTTATGCTCCAGGCGATGACATTGCATCCTACTTAGATTGAATTCTCACCACACTCCACTGAATAAACACTTGTCAAGATTGAAATGTTACATTTCGTCATCATCAACACCATCATCATCATCGTCGTCGTCGTCTACATCATCATCTTCAACTGCAAGTTCTCTCTCTGTCTCTCATTCCCCTTTGCTTTCCCATTTTATAAAATGTAGTTCGGCATCGCACAGAGCACAACACACGACTTTCTAAAAATATAAAAACATTGCTGCTTTCCCTTCTTTTTCTTCCACTTCTCTCAGTATTAAGCAAGCAAATAAGAAAAGAGGATAAATCTTAACTTTTGGATGTTCTCTCGTTTCAAATTTCCTTTAAATATATATATATATATATATATATATATATATATATATATATATATATATATATATATATATATATATATAAACAAATTATTTGGAGAAAGTGCTTTGTGTCGATCTGCTGGCGTATCCACTAACCAAGATTAATCAGGATGATTCTTGGCAAGGCAATTGAATTAAAACAACATATTCCATTGAAATAGAGAAATGTATAGTGTGCTTTACGTTTGTGTCAACGATTAATATTCTCTCTGTTGGACCACAACATATAGGGTGCTCCGCGAATAAAGTAACAAATTTTACATACGTGTTCAGGATATCAACCCAAAAAAAAAAGCATCTTTGAGAGTTTGGTCGGAAAGCTTTAATTGGGAGATGAGATATCTCAATCCTACGACCAATTTCACTAATTATTTTAATTGGCCCCATTTCGGTAATTAAACGTTTCCGGCTAGAGTTGCAGATAGACGTTTTGCGTGTATTGATGTCCTGAACACGAATGCAAAGTTTGTCAGTTTATTCCCATAACAGTATATATAAAATATCTACATTTTTCTATTATATAACATATTACTTATTTGTACATGTAGAAAAGTACAAACTAATTTCGTTGTTTACAGGTGATATCAGACATATAACAGTGTTGTCAGAAGATAAGTTACTATCACGTGAAACATCTTGTATATTGATAAGTTTTTGAAGAAAGAAGAAAAGATAATTTAAATTAATGGTGTTTACGTGATTGCAGTCGAGTAAGTACTTTAAGTCGTTTTACGTTTAATATGTAAAACTATTCAACATGGGATTAAAGCGTGCAGTTTTTTGCTAAGTTAATTGTTCTAATGAAGAAGAACTTGAAACGTTGTACAACAGTTTTAGAAAAGTATTAACATTATTAGATCCACAATGTAGTGCTTCTCTTCTCTACAGAAGCACAAAAATATAACTGTCCTAGCATGGGAACACATTACTTTTTTGGGACGTTTCAATCATCCTTTTCAAATCAAAATCATATTTCAAGAACCCTATACAATAACAAAAAAAAAAAAAAAAAAAAAGAAAGAAAAGAAACGACAAATGGACCATGTCCCTGAGTTTTACGCTTATATTTTAAATTAGCTAAAAATTCACTCATGCCTCCCCCTCCCTACACCACGCTCACACCAGTGACTAAAAACAAATACAATAACTCATCAGATACGAGGTACACACCAAACGTACGTGTCGTTTCGTTTCCTTTTTCAAGAACAAGGAAATACAGGAAACTAATCTGTGTCTATTTCTCAACAAACTCTCCATCTTTATTGAAATACAGTTGCTATCGCTCCGTTCATTTTGTGCAGGATGTGGTATAATTCTATTCGCGGATATATTTCAAATACTACCAAAAAACACCACTTCTTATGGATGTTCTACTGGTAAAATTGCGTCCACAAAGAGAATTCTTAAGGTTTAGGAACAACCAAAAGTCACTCAGATCTAAATCTGATGAGTAGGGAGGGTGTTGTAGCAGTTCAACATCGTGGTCAGCCAAGAATGATCTCACAACTTTGGCACTGTGCGGTGGTGCATTGTCCATGTGGAGGATGAAATTTCCATTTTCCATCTGTGGTCGTTTCTCAGTCAATTTTGGAGAAACTTCTGCATCCAATCGGAACAGGATGGGACAATATAACTCCCTATGAATCCCAGAAGATAGCATATAGCACCTTCTCATGTCAGCTGGCGACATTCTTAGGGATGTGTTGAATCTTTGTGTAACCACTGATCGACTACCTTTTTGTTTCTGAGTTGAATAATGGAATCTGGATCAATCCATTGTCAAAACATTTTCCATCTCTGTCTTCTGAAGCATGTCAAATTTGCTGCATTTGATTCGAATCCTTGCCTCTTTTTGATCATCATTAAGCATTCATGGAGCTCAGCAAGAAGAAACTATCCTTAGATCTAGTTCGTTTGAGATTATTCCTTCTGCTGTTCCCATTGTTATTCTCAGTTTATCATAAATCTAGTGGATGGTAATAGGCTTATCTTTCATAATGAAATTTTCAACAAGGGCAATGTTAGCGTCAGTTAATGCTGTTCTTAGATATCCAGACTTCTTTTCATCTTTCACACTCGTCCATCCTGCTTTGAACTCACGCAACCACTGCCTAACAGTGCTTTCTGAAAGAGTGCTATCGCCACACCCACCCTCCAATTGGCGCTCAATATCGACTGCACAACGTTCGGCTGTGGTGAGGAATTATGAATTGTGAGGTAATTGTTCTTTATTCAAAAATTCCTTCTGCCGTGGTAGTATCAGAATTATTACTCGTTCAGGCACTGTGATTCAACTGCTGCTATTTATAAAGAACATCTGCACTGCTTACAGAGGAAGGATGGAGATCTCCAATGCCGCAGTTGCTTTCCTGAAATGACAAAAAATGTGGACATCAGAATAAAACGGTATGGCGTAGTACTTATGATAAAACTAATAGAGATGACAAACAATTAGGAAAATAGAACCTAAGACTAATATTAAAATAATCTTATAATACTCAACATAATCTGAAATTAGGAATGACTTGCTATGATTAATACACTGCTCACGATTTAAAATGCCAAACCAAACAAATGACGTTGCAGAAAATCCAAAATTGTTGTTTTTGTAGATCACGAAAGGATAAGCAATTGATTACCACCACAATGCCGTGAAGCAGCAGAGGCGATAGGTATAGCATATAGTTACAGCAAGCAGAGGACTATCAGAGAGCCACACATTTCAATGGTTAGCAAAGATTGGTATGACATGACTGTATGCATACAGTGAAAAGGTGCCTCGTAGTCAAATGCGGCAGACCTTCCAGCTGGTCGTGGCCTTTGAACGCGGACGAATAGTGGTATTTAACGTGTGTGATTTATTAATAAGCGATATTGTTGCCCGTGTTAGATGGATTTTAGCCATTGTGCACCGCATATGGGCTTGATAACTATACGTAGGCACTACGCAGTTACACGCAGCATTTCAGCGACAGCTCTACACCACGAATCACGACGACTTGCGTGTATGGTTCTGAAGGATCATACAGTCAGATTCTGCACACTGGTGCAAGAACTGGAGGCTGTTGCACAGGTCCAATCTTCCCACAAACAGGTATACACCGTCTTCCAGAACAAGGAATAATTATATGCCGCCCATTACTGTGGTTTCCGCTGACTGCACATTATATGTATGGGAAATTCGTTTGGGAGCCCACATGTTGTACCTAAAGTCCTATACTTCCTGGATAAAGTCAATGTTCCGCTGCTTTCTTTTCCGGCATGTTGTCCGCTCTCTCACAGGTTGAACAGGTCTCTTCCATAGATGCCTCTCACAAGTGAGATCTCAGACTTCTACAGTTGATGGATTGTGGCATCGTATTGAAGATGCATGACTTGCCATAACTTAGAAGGAGAACAAAGTGTTTATCCTCTCGGTGTCTCGCCGTGTTGTAGAAGTCCGGACTGTCCATGGTGAGCCCACAGGCTATTGACTGTCTCCAGTTCTCTTTTTTCACGTTGTCACGTGTCGCCCAGAACACTAAGTTTAACAATTTGCTATTTGCATCGTCAGGTCTCTGCCTGCCAACTTCAGTGCTGCTGTCTTATCTCCTTTGTTTTGCTACATTTTTAATGCCAAAGAGTATGCTAACGACTTTTTGAACAACAATCGGTGCAAGTATTTGCCTCGCATCCAGTGTAGAGGTTCCAGAAGTATTTGGTAGCATTTGGTATGCACATATTCATTATGTGCCTTAGTGTCTACTAACCTATGCATAATGTGCATGGAAAGTACAGTGATAGAAATGATATATGATTAGCTTGGGCGGACACGGTAGTAAGCACTATTTCGTGCAAAATTGAATTAATAAGTGGAATAGATCGAGATCGAACCATAGAACAGTATGTAGGTAGTTTACTTTCCGAAATATACCTGAAGATGACAAAAATTCGTTTGATATATCTATGTTATTGTATTGCATTGCATGGGAATGTTAAACTTTCCTTTCTATTTTCCTACGAAGTTAGAAAGTGTTACACACTATTGTGTTCCCTCAATCTGCTTATATAGATCCTATAGTAACGTAGGGGACTTAGTAAGCTTTTGTCTACAAAGCCAGTTTCAAGCAGTAGCGGCTCGTGACGATTCATATCTTTAAAAATTAACATTCACTAAATTAACATAGCTACGAGCTAGGAAAATTAGTGTACATTTGATCCTTAGAAGGATTACACAAGAATTGATTCATATTTTAAGTTTCTTTCCCTTGGCTTTTGGTAATAAAATATTAAAAAGTATTAATTTTCACAGATGCGTCTTCCCTCAAGATTCGCCAGTACTCTCAAGGTAAGTTTTTGCTGCACTTACGTATTACAAATAACCAAAGCATTATTCGTGGAGAAAAGCATAACAACATACTCTACAGATGGTAGCATGCGTGTGATGACCAAAAAATTGTATTATCAGCAAGAAAGAAGAAAAATCACCGTTTGGCTTCAAGGTAACAGTAATGAAAAGCAAATATTATACGGGAGCCATACTTTTCTCGCATCCCTTCTCCCACGTACGTATAAGGAACAACTACACCTCTTTCATTATCCATTCCCAAAGCATGAAGAGCAGCTGTCTAGTGTTAGGTGAATAGATGTGAGAGATAGAGTTTATCCGCTGTCTAAACAACTGACTGTTCTCTTTTACTAACGTAAACCATGCGAAGGCAAACCATGAATGAATAATGAATAAAACCGTAGTCTTTCGTAAATACATGCACTGTAATTTTAACTTTGACGTTGATATACAAAGCTTTAAAGTGAAGTAAAAAGTTATGTAAGCTGTTTATTTATTCTTCCTTCATGTCCTTATTTATTAAATTAAATTTTATTTTCCGAGTAAAATAATAGTTATATTTTCTATCATAGTGTAGAATAGTAGATATTTAATCATCTCTTCATAAATCTTTTAAATTGTAAGAGAACAAATCTTTAAAAAAAAAATGTTGATTATTATTCAGTTATTTCGGCATGAAAGAAATTACTCGTTTTGATCAATTACATGTAATAAATTACAGTAATGCCTTGAAATATTAAATTAATCTTTTCCAAATCCTAGACCGAGTTCAAATACAACTTTTGCCTTTAAAGTAATATGAACTAGCTCCATCAGTTCCTGGATCCACGAACTCAACCTTTCAAACTGGTTTTAATATATAATGCATTGTATTTTCAAGTAAATTAATGATCTTGTGTGTGATCGAACAGCAGAAAAATGGCTTAACAGTTTTAAATGAGCTTTTGGATATAGTTATCAACTACTTTGAGCTTAGTTCTTATCATATTATTTTAAGTAAAATGCATGCATGCTAAGTGGGAAGCGAAGTTCATGTTTTACTCAAAACATTGTATCTCATGAATCCATCAAGTTAGGAAGATAAAACCCAGTATATATAAATTTTACATTAAAAACAAACCGCTCCGTGTCGCAGCCTTTTCACAAGTTTCCCTTTTCAAGAAAAAAGAGTTCTTTTATTGTTCACGTTGAAAGAGTGCTTTCCTATTGTATATGATCGCATCCTGGGGAAGCTTTTGAACAGTTCGATATGGATTTATGAACATATTTTGTATCTGTCTCGAGCTGAAATTTAATTATATCACTCCTTGATTAAAGGTTGAATCCTAAACGAGGTACTGGCTTTAAATTGTAAGCCAAAAATATATCTTAAGGTTTATATTAAAACACTTTGATTGAAATGTATATCCTAAAGGGGGGGACTGGGAAGAGTTCAAATAATTTCGAAAAACGTATTCTCTCCATGTATAGAAACCGTATTTCTGTTGAAGAAATATGAACTTTTCAAGACTCATGGAAAATACATTAGATTGTCATATATATATATACTATGAAGACCAGATTCACAAGAAAAAAGGAAAAAGAAACTGGGCACTCGGCAAATAGGCATAATTTGACAGTCCTCCTAGTTATTGTTGTTTCATTATTTATGTCGGTTATAAAAGATGTCCTCTGTTCACACTGTAAGTAAGATTGTAAGATTATACTTTTGTTCTCCCTTTAATCTTGATATTTAAATGTTTAGTTTGAACAAATAAATCCGTATGATTTAATTTGTACTGTCCAATTTTCTGAGTTGCTTCATTGACTATTAGATTCGAATACAATAAATTGGCACAACTCTGTATATATATATATATATATATATATATATATATATATATATATATATATATATATATATATATATATATATGTGTGTGTGTGTGTGTGTGTGTGTGTGTGTGTGTGTGTGTGTGTGTGTGTGTGTGTGTGTTTGTGTGTGCATGAATATAATAACTCATAAAGTTAAGCTAAGTTAAGTTCTTTTCCATTATTATTTTTTACATAACAGTTTTTTCTTTAAATACATTTTTACTTATAAGTTTCATATAATACATATTAGATAAATAAAATATTTAAAAATGTAACTTGATAAAGCAAATATAGCTACTGAGTTTAACAATAGAAAGTAGTCATTGAGAACAGAATTTTTCACATCGTTTACAATCTATTTTTGTGTCTTCGTGTGTTTTTTCGTTCGTCAGTTAACACCTCGATCTACAGCACCTTACTATCGCTTCGCTTGTTTCATCTTGAAACCTAGAAAGTAGCCAAATTATTTTGTTTCTGGTACAGACGATTCCCTTGATATAAATCAGATGTTTCTTGATGTAGATTACTTCATTATGAAGTATTTTAACCGTTAATACACTTTTCCTTTACCATATTTTTTTTTCTCAAAAGACTTCCGCAAGTTCTTGGGAGAGTGGGAATCACTGATATTGGGTTTCATTATTTTTGTATTTTCCATACAGATTACCATTCGACTATTTTATCACTGAGCATTTTCTCTCATTGGTAGTTCATGCAAATGAACCGAAGTGAAGTGTATACTTCGCGGTTTTAAAGCAATTTTCGAAGGTTTATTCTATATATATGCAAATTCATGTTATTATATTGTTATTACAATACTACACTATCGTATGTAAGATAAATAATATTTAAGAATTAATGAAAGGATGTTAAAATGTTAATTTCAGATGACCCTAGAATTAAAAATTATGTTTTTGGATTTGTATAGGGTTATGCTTTAAATTATGTTGTGACATAAAGAAAATATAATATAGATGCATCAATCTGAGACACTTAAACAGTTAAAGGTAAATGTTAAGTTAAATATGAATGCAATGTGGATTTTAGTTTAATATTGGTATACCTCAGAAAAGCAAACGAACAAGAAGCAAACATGCAAAATTTCTTATGTGTTTTCATAGGAGCAAGTGGGATTGTTATTAAGTGTGAAGTGACGTAAATAGGGTTTATACGTAAGTATAGGCCACTGAATTTCTAATAAGGAATGCTGTTATAAAAATCCAATTTTCTTTTAGTCGTCGGATGCTATAAATTTATAATGCATAAATGGTTATTATAATGTAGTATAACATCACAATTATTACTGCATTTTCATTATACCAATTTCTATTCCTGGTAAAAGTTAGAATTGTCATGAAATTTAGCTTGAAATAGTTTTTTTGCTTATAATTTATAAGTACGAGTAGAAGGACAGTTTAGTTTAACCTCCTCAGTGGATTTGTACAGCATAGGGACATTTATTGATTTAATTGAGATAAAATTATAATTATTCATCTTAGTATTTATTTTAGACCCTTAAAGTACTTCATAATGAAAATTTTATAAATACTTGTATATATATCTACATATATTTTTACTATAATGTAAAATAGTACTACATATATTTTTACTACATATACATAAAAATACATGTTTTACTACTATATTTTTACATATATTTTTACTATAATTTTCCTTGTAGCGTTTGTATATAGTACACATAAAATGACCCATTTCTGAACAATGTACTAGATTTTCAAGTATGCAAGAGTGTACTATAGAAAGGTCTTGTTTGTGATTACGTATCATAGGAAATAACTTTTGGTGGAGTTCATAGAAACAATTTCTTTTCTTCGTTTAGACACAAACGTACTTGGTATTTTTGACAAAGAAATGAGTCCTGAACTTTTCGCATTTCTGATATTTGCAATAGGTTGTTCATCCCGACCATCATGAATGGTAAGAAACGACCCCTGGAAAGTGTAAAACTGGATAAAGTGATCTATTTTGTCCACTTTTACATTTTCCAGGGGTCGTTGTTCAGTCTCCTATCTTGGTTGTGGCGTAGCTGAGCTTTCTCTTGGGCCAAGTGATGGCCTTCCTCATTTTTCGATTAGAACTGATTTTTCCACCTGGATCGTTCTTCAGCTAACTGAAGTCTGAAATTTAGAAGATCTTGCTTGTCTTCTCAGGTAGCCTACTTCAGAAACTCTGCTACTCTTGTCTTTTCACTATCTGTTCCACCATTACTTGAAACATTTCTTCCGAGAGAAGAGTCCGGAACAAGATCGTGTTCCAAAACATCTCCCATAACAGTATCTGGTGTTACACTAACGTCCATTGCTTCTACAACACGTATTAAGGGATCGATTACTTCAAAGTCTAATATGAAATCGGGAAATAATTCCTTAGCAATATCTAGTAAAGGTTCTTCCACCACTTCGCCACCAAATCTCACCCCATTTTCAGTTTTGTTCTTATTTGTATTTATGTTTGCTACATTATTCTCATTCTCGCTTCGGTTTTGAATGTCTTATATGCTTCCACTTTCAAAGAAAGAAAGCATATTCGTTACACCGAGTTTTACTACTCATTTTTACCTGCGTTGCAACCAGAATCCAACAAAAAAAGGAGTAAAACTTCTCCACGGGATTAAGGTAAAATGTACATGGTCTTTCTGATATACAATTTAATGCAAATGAAAACAATATGCCTGTTATTTGGCATATAACATTCAAATTTGTCTTCTGCAATGCACAAGCAAATAATTATTTATTTTGGTCACCCCTGTTTACTCAATAAAAACACTACGAGGCGCGGTGGATCAGTGGTATAGCGTTTACCTCCGGTGCTTGGGGCCCTGGTTTGATTTCACTCGCGACGTGTGGACTTTGTGGTGGGCAAACATCGTGCTCGTGAGTTTTCTCGGGGTTCTCCCGTTTCCTCCGACTTTCTTCATTCCACCATTTCACTCATTTCTCATTTATCGCCGTCTCCTTTAGCCTAACCGGCATAACTGTGGGACGTTAAACTTAAAGATTTCATTTTATTTCACTTCAATAAATGAAATTCACTCTTTTAAAACACACGAGGAAAGCACAATTTTTACCAAGCACAGACAGTGCCACACTAGTAGTTCAATGTTTGACCAACAGGTAGTAGCACTGTCTATGCAAGTCTGTAATGAACACCAAATACTGCACTTCAATGAACACAAATATATTTGAGTAATTGTCTCGCGGTTTTCATTGTTAAAACCAAGAATTGAAAAATATGTACAGTATACTGTACATTTTCCTTCAATGAGTGCAAAGAGAAAATGTAAATTAGCCACGGAGGAGGTAATGTTCTATACTTTTAATTACTGTTCTAAAGGAGATGGTGATAATGAGATGGAAGATAATGATAGAATGAAGAAAGTTGGAGGAAACGAGGGAACTCCAAGGATACTCCCGCTCATGGTGTTTGTCTACCACAAAGTCCAGGAACCTCTAGAGATAGAAGTAACAAACAAATCATTACATTTTGTGTAAAGATTCATGATTTTAAAAAAATCTTTATCGCTTTTGTATCTTTATTTTAAATACTAACTACAAGATTAATTTCCTGAAAGACTTTATGAAAAATATATTACGAAAGTCTTTATATGTTTGTTTTTACCTGAGAAAAATATCGTTTTAGGAGCCCAGCTTTAAAAAGAAAGAAGCACTAACTCATCTTATGCACAGCGAAATGATCCAGGTTTTGGTGTATTTTCTGCTAGGTTGTGATGCTGACACTGAAAGTAAATCTTGCTTTACTTTGTTTCCTGAAATATAGTTCCCTCTCAAACGTCTGTGCAAAGACGTATCGGATGAATCATGTGTTATACAAGAAAAGGCAGAATATATTCAAATATTTTTGTTTTTACACTGCTGGTCATTGAGTTTTCCATTAATTACGCCTTAGTTTTGGACAAGGGTATGTTTTGGAGACACTGTAATTACTAGTGAAATAATTAACAAAGTGCGTGATACAGATGGTTAATCATTGTAATCTGTTTGTAGTTACGATATTTTCCCTACGTTCATTACTAATTTAATATTTTTAGATTAAAAAATATGAATAATATATCACATTTGCGGCTTAAATTTAGAGTAATTTTCTGTATTCTAGCTATTTTGTTTGTCTACAACGGAATTCTTATATACATACTGCAATATTATCGATCAATTCCCCCACCCTACTGTGGAAAAATGTAGAGAAAGAGAGGGAGAGCTAAATGGAATTCGTAAAGATCTATGGGTCTCTTTTGGGAGGGGACTTTGTCTCTGGATGGTAGTCTCACATTTTGTGACCAGGACTGTACAATTCCAAAAGGCGGCCCAAGATCTAAAATTCCTTAATTTGGTGGTAGATGATTAAGGTAGGGTCCAAACGCAGCCGTGGGACTGGCTCGGGAGAACCTCAAGGCCCAGTCTCAGCCAAGAGGTCAGAAAAGTTTTTTCCCAGGAATCAGACGCAGTCAAAAGAATAATAGAAGTTATCAGGGCCCAAACGTATCCAAGAGAAAAAGAAAAGTTATGTCTCAGCTCATGCACAGCTAAGCGAATGGAAGGAAATCTCAGGGCCCAGACGCAGCCAAGAGAAGGACAGGAGTGATTAATCTGGCGAGAATAATTCCGTCAAAGTCCTCGTAGATCTTCGTTAATGATGAGCAAATGCAAGACCAAGACCTGGGTAATCTTGGTTTTGGTCTTAGTTTTGTACATACAGTCTTGGACTTTGTCTTGCACATCCAGTCTTGATCTTGGTCTTACATACCCAATCTTTTCCGTGGTCTTGGTCTTGCTTGCTAGAGTCTTGCAAGTCTTGCTTTTAAGAAAGCTTATGCTTTTCATAAGTAAATTTTACTCTTGATATAAGGGATAATAAATTCTACAATGCGCCAATAGTAACGAAAATACAATGTAAATTTCTGAATGTAATATAGTTTACCTTCGGGTAAGTATGATGAAAGTGTACAACATAGGAGATTACTTTTATTTTTCTCGATGGGAGCCGGCGCTTCGCTACTTATAAGAAAAATCACATTTCGTAATCTTTTTATATTTGTTAACAGGTCCAATACTCCACTGGTTGCCAAACTGGAAAGGCCACCCCTCAGACGCATGAAAGAAAATCAAGATGGCACAGATTACTGAAATACCATGGATTGCAAAATTATTTTTACACTCTAAAGACGTTAATGTTTTTTTTCTTTTCAACCACAATTAGCTAATCTTTGTATTGAACAAACTTGAAATTAAATATGGAGATTTTGTTTTATGATTCCTTATGCACTTTATGGGGCATAAGCATGGACATTAGCAAAAACGATGAAAAAATGGAGGCTTTGAAACGTGGACATGGAGAAAATAAGAGAGAATTATTTGGTTGAACGGAAAAAGAATGACAATGTATTAGAAATAGTAGTAGTAGGGGAGAAAAGAAGAATTTTGGATGTAATTAAGAGGAGGAAGAAGAACTGGTTAAGACATTGGCTGAGGAGAAGCTTATTATGAGGGACGTGCTAGAGGGTATGGTAGAAGGAAAGAGAGGGGGCAAAGGAGACTGTAGTTGAAGGAGGGTATTAAAATAAAAATTGCTACATCAAAACAAAGAAACTACCTGAGGACCACCGTACATCGAAGCTTCTCAGTAGCAGCAAGTGAGCTACCAATAATGGCAGAATAGCTATGATGATGATGATGATGATGATGATGATGATGATGACATGTTTAGCAATATTGGCCAAAAAGAGAGAAAAAATTAGAATAATAATCATTATAATCAAAACTCTTAATATTTAGCATAATTTGAGTGAAAACTGAAAACGGCTCAAATGTCCATGTCTTTTGTGTGAATCTAAATTTATATAAATACTTTTGACCCATATTAGAAACACAAAATAGCTGTATAAAACTCCAAGTTATTTGAAATAACTGTACAAAACCACTCTCACTTGTGAATATGAATTATGACATTGCATGATGACATTCGATGTCTGTTGGGTGTTAGTGTTGTGGTTGAGCACATAGAGCGTCGTTATATGAAGAGCATATTATGATATATATTGTTTTCTTGATAAAGCAATAATTAAATTTTTGACGCAGTATCGTGTTACTCTACGTAAATACCATTGAAACCATTTTCATGGTATCTACAAAATTTTAATATTAAAATATTTTACTATATTCTAACACATTGAACATCTTCTTCCTATAAATATTTTATGAAATTTGAAATTCTTTTAATACTAATACGTTTTGTCATAGGCGAGCACAGCTCCCGCCGAAGAATAATAAATAAATACTTTTGCGTAATGTTCATAATATCACTGGTAGTTAATTATACATGCGTAACCATATCATATATATTATTAGGGTAAAATCCTAGTCAGAATAACTAGTACCAGGGTATTGATATATTACTATATGTTCAACTATCCTTATTGTAAAGTGATTATGTATGTCATTTAAGCCACACATTAAAATAAAACTGATAATGCTGAACCAAACCCTTATGAAGCTTTTCGTTGTAACATTAGCAAAATAGAAGTAAACAGTATTGTTAAAGACATATGGTACACAATTGTCATTAACTCCTAAACTTTAACTTTGTTTAACAACCGTTATGCGAGAATAATTCAAAAATTATTTGGAATGTAGCTGTAATTTTTCTTATGTTGTTCATACTGACTTCTGTCCTCGTTTATTTTATTGTTATGCTCTTGTGGTCATGCTACGAAAATTTTATCCTAATTCCTTCATTTGTCTTGCTTTTATTACATTCCTAGTCAACCTATGAAATGCTAGTTCTTAAGGTTTTTTGTCTCCCGTACGAACGGATACACACACACACTTAGATGTACAAGGTAAATATATAAAGGATTGTTTCGATCAAACAATCCTCCCGCTTTATTAGTTACAAATTACATTATTTCGCATAATATAGTGTATATAAAATTATGGTAAGAAAATACAAAAAAGCCAACAACTAAACTGCCGTATTTGAAGCCTTAAGAAAGGCAACAAGACACTAAAAAGACAGGAAGTTATCAATGATAACTTCAATAACTCCATTCTTCAAACAAAGAGAACTAGTTATGTCTGCATAACACGGTATGCGTGAAGTAACAAAGTGACTGCATGAGAGTGACATCAAAATAGGAGGAACATAAACCGCTCTAATCATGAGAGGGCGTCGATGTGTTTTTTGTAAAGAAGTGTTGCCATTTACTTTACAGAACTTGCCAGCACAGAAGTAGCTATTTTGGCAGACTTAAACTCAGTACGTAAATACACACTTGAATATGGAATTATCATATCTGACTATTATGTTTTAGTACATCTAGCATGGCTTTGCTGAGTGTGTAATCGTAACTTATGAATAGGAAGACATGTTGCATAAGAATCTGAGATAGGGTTCTTACTTTGACTGGTTAAGTAAAGAGTAGATATATCTAGTTCGTGCAGTCCGGTCAGATTGGCAGTGTCCGTGCAATATAATCTCTGAAAAGATTTGGTTTCTCAGTTTCTTGTTTCCTTTGATACGGTTAGGTAAACACCAAAATATGTACCATTGACAGTGAAGATATTTTTATTTTTGAACGTCAACTGTGCAGTAGTTTTGTCGGAACATTGGGTGAGGTAGAGACAAGAAAAATAAAGAGATATATCATCTTTAATATATATTTGAATCACTAAACAACTATACTTGATTTACAAGAAAGGTCAGAGATAAATAAGGTGATCTACGTCCTGGAGAGGCGCAAAATGGATTAAAATTGCAAATATAATAATGTATTTCCTGTTGCTTTTCTTTATTCTGGTATACTTATCTTTATATTAGTACTTTGAAGATCGTAACGTCTCCAACAGCAGGTTAGTGGAATAAAGGGTAATATTACCCCTTCAAGATTTAAATAAGAAAAAATATGCTGCTTCCCAATGTGGATTTGTACCCAGAACCTTATCATTATGAATTCAACAGTCTGGCACTCAACTAGAGTTTCATTAGTACAAACTGAATGTTTCATGAAATTAGCAATTACAGCTCCAGAATCAAATGCCGACAAATACCTCATGAAATCATGACTACACGCACGAAAGAAAGTATAAAATACAAACTAACTAACTAACTCTATGGCCTATGGAACCCGGAGGTTCAATGCCGCGTTCACAAAAGCTCTCCACTGACTTCTATCCTTAGCTAGCTGCATCCAGTTTCTACTTTGTATTCCAATCTCTGTGAGATCCATCTTAATATTGTCCTCCCATCTGCGCCTAGGTCTTCCTAATGGTCGTTTTCCGATTGGTCTTCCAGTCAAGACTTTGAAAGCGTTTCTACTTTCTTCCATTCTAGCTACATGACCCGCCCACCTAAGGCTCCTAAATTTGACGACCCTAACAATGTTGGGTAAACCATATAAATTATGTAGTTCCTCGTTATGAAGTTTCCACCATTCCCCATTTCCGTTCCTCTTGGGTCCGAATATTCGTCTCAGGATCTCGTTCTCAAATACTTTCAGTCTATGTTCTTCCCTCAGAGTAAGTGACCATGTTTCGCAGCCATACAAAACAATAGGCATGATTATCGTTTTGTATATTTTAAGCTTCAAATTCCTCGACAGAATTCGCGACGACAAGAGATTTTGAACCGAATAGTAACACGAATTCCCTGCTTTTAGTCGACATTTAATTTCTTCGTGGATATGGTTTTACATAAAAAACAAATGAGGAATTAAATAATCATTTAGGGAAACAAACACTCAAAAAACAATAGAGACAAATGCAAAAGCTATTACACTATATAGAAGCAATCATATAAATCAAATAACACTAAGTAACCATAAAGACGAACTTTTAGAATTGAACATACAAGTAATACTAATAAACCACCGTTACTACAGGAAACTGAAAGCCGTAAAGCTATGGCCGGAAAGCTATTAAAATAATGTTGTTCTACAACTGAAGCGAAACGCTTTCTCCCAGAATGCTGCAAAACAAAAATCAAAATAAATGGCCTCGTCACGCAGAGGCGAGAATCGGTGCACTTATATGACAGTATATGCTATAAACCAGAAAACTGTATAATGTTTGATAACAGAAAAAAAGATAAAATCAGTAAATAAATTATAAGTGAACATAAAAATGTTAGGTGATTTTCGATAAATCAACTCTAACAAGCGTGTATGAGCATTTCAAATGGAAACCACACAATTACAGGAAAGATAACGATGAGTCAATATGTCTGTTTGTTTACGTTATAAAGATAAAGTAAGAGGGGAGGTATGTACAGTATAAAACCGTTCATTGGTAGGCACTAATTGTTGCACGACATGATACAATCAGTTTGCATACAGGAAATAAGGGAAGTGGCAAAATATTGCACCAAACCTGAACCTTTGAATTTGTGGAGAGTAAGAGACTATATGCAACGGAGGAGATGAAAGGAAGGTTGTAAGAAATGCATTATATTACTTGCGTCTCAGACTGGTATGCAGAAAAAGGGACTCCTGAATAACTCCAGTAACAAAGAGAGTACATATACTGTATACGGAGGGAAACAGAATGCAAATCCAGTAAAGGGAGAGGAACCTGGGCAATCATAGAAAGGCCAGAAGCAACTAATCCATTGGCGCGTAAAGGAAATGACATGGTGAATTGCTTAATAAAAATCGAATATATTAGGGCTTGACATTGTACTTTGCACCCAGAAAGTTCCTTTACACGTGCACTTATTTAATCCCTACACTAATAATACTTACAAGTATGTGTCCTAAACGTCCGCATGTGCACCTTCATTATCCCAGCACAGCTTAATATACCTTCATATCCTTCTACTTTCCCGATTTGGCAGCTATGTCATCAGAAGCTGGAAGACTTCAAGCAGACTTGCCCACAGAGCATCAAGGAACACATTCTGCTTCTTCCTGATGTGTCATGTGATGAATACTTTGTGGTAGATTAGCAAGGTAAGTGCATCACTGACGAACTAAGTCCTGAACACATGACTTTTCAAGTTGATGGAGACCAGAACTAGAGCATTCAAAACATTTCCCAGTCGAAAAGCTTTCTTCTCTCATATGATCAAAATCTAACAACTTCATGGCTCCTTACCGAACCATTCACGAAACATACACATTACCTGTGGTATATTTTCGTTGTTTTGCTTCAGTTAAAGAGACTCGCATACTTGTCACTTATGTCTGCCACTGGTGTTCACCAAACACGGAAAGGCGAGACAATGAACTGGTCAACTCACATATTATATTCTCCTCCCTTGGTAGGCAGTCACGTGGCAGTCACGCGAAAATCACGTGGGAATTCATGTGAGGAGCACTGTAGTCACATCAATGATCAGGATAAGAGGTCCAAATCTTAAATATCTTAAAATCTTACATTCTTGCACGCATTTAGTTCAGGTATTTTGGAACTTTCTGGCCACCCTATAGTTGAATAATTATCTAATCAACCCTACAGTGGAGCCGTAGAAAATGAGGATCCGTATATTTTATACGAAAGGAAAAGCTAGGACATATAACCCACATTAAAAAAATTCAATTTCTCTAACTCTTAATTTCGAATAAAGGATAGATACGAGCATAATATCACAATTACAGTGTAATTTGAACGTTAAGGAATTTAGTGCTATGAAGTAGATGCAAAACACGAAAACATTGAAATATAACCCTTGTCGAATCTATTAAAGAATTGGGGCTCGTATTATCTCAAGTACCAGGAATCTACTGCAAGTAAATGCTAACATTAAAATATTAAAACTAGTAGCTTGCGGATTAACTCCAAATGTCTTGCGTCTGGGGATTAACTGGAAACCATTGAAAGATAAAACACGTGCTTCATGAATGTTGTGATATAATTCCGAACAGGAGGGAAATTGAGTAAGGAATTGTAGATCCTGTATGATAAGTCCTGGTGCAACCCCAGCTAACGTAATATTATCGGCATATACGATAACATTAAGACTTCAAAAGATACGACAAGCGGAGTCAAAAATTATACCATTCCTTAAATGAAGGATTTAAAGCTAAGACGGAAGGAGACGTGGAAGGACTACATCCTCTTCGAAGACTGCGCGCAATTCTCAATTGAAAAGTAGCAGACTTATATAAATTTCCAATAAGCATAAGAAATGCAGAAGAACTTCCATGCACGCAAAACACTGTATAAAAGCACATAGTCTAAATCACTCACGTGCCTTTTCGATATCAATAGCGAAAACATTCAGTTTTTAGTTTTTGAAACCCAAAATATTCGCAAAGATCTCGTAAATATCTTAGAACGTGGATGAGGTTATGGTGAGGATGAAGGGAATCTTGAAGCAAGTTGATATATTTAATCGAAAAAGGTCTGAGGCGACGAGTTAGAAGTTTCATAAATAGTTAAGGGTCCACTGAGATCAGGCAAATAGGATAATATCCCTCAACGGTACGGGCATGAGTAGTTTAGGTGAAAGAGTAAAAAAAGCACGATTATTAAAGAAAGGAGTACAATGGAAAATACTTTAAAAAGGTAGTAAGAAACCGAATGATATGATTCCATTTAGCCTAATAGAAACCTAAAGATGATCCAATTATGAACGTTGTACCTGAGCCTTAGCAACCTTAATGGAATTCAGCCGCTGTATTGTCTAAAAATGAAATTTCGCACTGCTGGGATAAGATTGTAGTAATGCGCACAAAAAATAAGGGGCAAAATTAGCCGTGCGAGCTTGTGTGAAATATTAATAGTAGCTAGTAGAAGTGTTTAAACTGTGACAAGTATCATGATTTATAGTATCATCTCTATAGAAAGAATGGAGTTGAGCTAGCAAGGTATTGCAGTTTGGCAACGTGAAAAAATCTAAATGGCTTCTTTAGACATACGATAGTAAGGATCTTCGGTGATATACGTACTGTAGCTTCGGAGCATATAATTACAGACGTTGTTTAAGTTTTTGAATATTCCTTATGTTTTATATAGAGGAAAAACTATTCCATTACTCTACCAATGTTCTATAAAAAAAATCGTAGAGCAGTGTCCTCGTGATAGTCGATTTGACTTCTACATTGAATGAAACTACTGATCTTGGCTCTTAAAAAGACCGTTGTAATAACAATACAACGTAAATAAAGGTGACTGTAACTTGGAAGTCTGTATGAACACAAGGCGAATGGCTACAGCTTCTCGTTTCCTATCATTTAGCTGGATTCCAACTCCAAGTATCTCGTAATCGAGACAAAAGGTGAATAAAAATCCAAGTTCAGGAGGAACCAAGGGAACTTTTCCTCAACACTAGAGAGTTGGAGCAAGTCAACATTACATTATTAATTTTCCAGTAAGAAGGGAAGCATGTAAGCGGCATTTTAGATGGAAATCCTACACACTTGTATTTCCGGCAATCTTAGTCTCTAATCTATGTTTTAAAATAGATGCCAATAACTATCCCACTTGGATGCCAATAACTGTTTTTTGCAGTGCCAATAACTGTAAGTTATTGCCAAACTTCACATTTTTGTTTTAGTTTCTCAACACGTTATTCAATTAGATATTCTCCGAAAGTATATATAAAAAGTCACGAGCATTTAAGTCAGTTATGAAGATATGAGTGAAAGTAACTCCTAAAAGTGCCAATGGTCAAAAGTATGGTTTCCCCTATAATGTTGATGCCACTGTTAGAGCCAGAGGGAAACGGAGGGTTTCAATTATGTGCTTCGACTTTGAGTACTTTTCCATACGCACTGAAAGACTGTTCAAATAATTGAAACAGGGCTTCCGGAAGCTTGAAGTTATTCCATATATTGAAGTTATAGCAATATCCTCATTAAACTCACTTGATGAAATTTGGACAGTAAGATTTCACTATTGAATGAGTAAAGTCTACGGAGGCCGGTGAGAATGCCACAAACAACTCATATTCCTTTGGATTTTAAACTTTAAACATACACAAAACTCATCATTGTTTATTGTGGGGCACTGTTGCAATAAACAAAAAACGGGGAACAGTTTTTCAAACCAATAAAATGATAAAACAGGCGGTAATTTTGTGGAGCTGAACCTTAGTCAAAGATAAACTTAATTGTAAGGTTTTCTTTAAATCTAGTGTAACTACAGAAACACAGATCAAAACACATGAAATACATCCAAATATACAGATCAATTCAAAACTGTGATCGTATAGGAAAAATAATCAAAAAATGAGCACATTAATTGCGCTGTTAACTACGAGCGTTTCAACCAGAGAAGTATGCCGTCTCATCGTGAGGTGAGCTATTTACTACTTCTTTCCCCCTTTCCAAATTAGTATTCCTGGAATCTGTAATATCACCATACATTTCATATGAATGAAATGACTGCCCAAGCTCCTTCGTGGTTAAGCGGTTAGCGTACGCGTCTCTGGCATGGGAGATACGGGTTCGATTCCCGGAGGGAGCTTATGTGGTTAAGTAGTAAAGAGCTGTTAACTGTGGTCGTCAAAATGAGAGATTATCGAAATGGACAGTCTTGGCTTAGTTTTTAGTTTCGAGTTTGATTCTTTTTCGGTTATGTGTATTTCCAATCAGAAGTGAAAATTAGAATAATAAGTGTTAGTGAGGATTATATTCAGTTTGATCGTATATTTTCAAACTTTAAGTAGTGTGTTCAACATTTTTCTTGTTTTTGGAGTTGCTGTGTTAAGCAAACCTACTGAGAAAGGAAGTAAAGTTAGGCTTGTTATAGTTCTCTCTATTGTATTCAATGAAGTGAAGCAGGATTTGAAAGAATTAATTTTTAATTCTTTCCTCATAGTGATCAATTTCTTTATAATTAAATAGTTTGAATTGATTTGATATTTAATTTTTTTAAAACTTGCCATTTAAATCTGTCCGGTTAGACTTCAGTGCATAAGTCCTCGCACGTAATTTGGTTTATTGTTGTTCTCTGGATGAGACACAGACGACAGAGGCCCAGGAGAAATAAAATTGATAAAAGTAACAGTTAGATGGAATATAGAAAATGAGTTTAAATTTAATTTTTCTCGCTACTCTGTAGTGTGTGTGTTAATTTCAAGTGGGCCGTCTTTTTCGCTCTAGTCTATATGAGTTAGGAATTTACGTAAGGAAATTGCTTTGATTGAAACTTAAAATCCAAGGGAGAGAAGGCGGCAGGTTTAAACCCAAAACCTCAGAAATGTTTCATGTGGCCATTATTTCTTTCAGGTGTAATTATGAGAAAAATAATATGAGACTCCAGTAATGGTGCGGGAAGTTCATTAGATCAGTTAGTAATATAATATTCAATTTTTTTCCTGAAAATAAAAATAGACTTCTAGGAATCTCGTGTTTAAGATGTTTGAGTTGTTTGACATTAGCGTTTATTACCTGATTCAGTCGATAAATTTCTAATAAGCCTAATAATGATTGGTTTATTGAATTAAATGCGGTTTTAATTGGCTGGCTAGCCTGCTTTGTGAAAACTTAAATTAGACCTAATTGAAATAAATTTTCGAAGAAAGTTGTTAATACTTTTAGCTTTCGGGCTAATGCTGTTTGATTCTGGCTATAAAGGAAATTTTCATTTGGTAATAATCGTATTCGAAACGGATTGGAAGTTGGACTAAAGTTTCAGTAGGTATAACAGAGGTCCTTGATTGGCCTGATATTGCTGATGTTAATATTTCTGCTTTAAAAATTGAAATATAAAAAACTAAATATATATGACCTAATAAATATAAACCTATAAAAAATATAAATATATACCTTTGAGATTCGCGGTATTTATATGGAGAAATTGATGGTTACGTCTAGAGACCTGCAATTATTCACATTCAGTTCCATATTATGCTTAATTTTCCCGGAAATTGTGTGTGTTATCATTTATAATATTGATATTATATTATGCAATTAATGGTACCCCTCTGTATTTTCGATTAATAGTTGATGATCGCATCTCCTAGTAGCTCTTTGTCGCGTGAGCTCCTTCTGTGGCTAAATCGGACTAGCTTTTTCCCAACTTGTCTGAGTGGCTACGGACGGGGGCGTTACACTGTTGAAAGTTGAGTTTTCAAATCATTGAACATCATTTATTTGTTTCGGTTTTAATGGTAAATGTCTAAATATAATTAAGGTGCATCACCACCCGAAAGTCAGTACATATTTTAGCTCATTCCCTTAATTACTGCGCAATGAAACGTTACATATTATAAATATTGTATTATAAAATAAAGTTATGTTTCAGCTACAACACAAGACACTGGTTCATTTGGTTGTGTCTTCTGATATTGAAAAAAGGTAACAAATAGAAGAAAATATTTGATTCGTTTTACAATGAGCACACAAGATGGCACTTGCTGTTAGATTTTACTAAAAGTGCTCAATTTTATGAAATGTTTAAATGAATGTGTAAAGTACTTTAAAAGTAACGATCTTATTACGAAATAGATATATTGTTTGACCTTTTTCGTGTTATATTTCTCATTTTATTTAAATATTAATTCATATTTAAGAAAATAGGTTTTAAGAAGAAACTTGCGCAGATCGCCATGATGTGTCGTTGCCAAATTTATGCAACTAATTCCTGGATTCTAGCGTTGCAGTTCGAGAAAGTGGAACTTAGTTGTGAATTGCAGTAAGGGTCAAAAACTAATTTCTCCAGTAAGTATCCACGCAGAGTTCCATGATTACTTCCTTTATTATCTGGTACCAGTAAACACTCGACACTACCTGGAAACGCCGCACTATTCAAGCAGTGTTTAGCATTGCATCGAGAACACCTAGTGGTCCACCTTAATGATTTATTTTATATTATCTTATGTATACTTCTAAATATTTGTTTGTCTTCCATATTTATGGCTTTTATCGAAGTTCTTCTGTCTCCTTCAACATTCTCAATCCACCATTTCTTTCATTTTCTCTCTCGTTTATTAATAATCCGTCTCCTTTAGTTTAATCGTGGGATGTAAAACTAGAAGATTTATTTCATTCCATTCTTGTCCATAGAAATGATATACTTCTAAATAACTTTAGAAAAGATACCGTAAGCTATAGATAATTAGAATTAGAAAAAGAATTAGGAGTAGACTACTATAGATACCAGCTGAAATGCCCGCTCTTCACACGGGAAGAAACACACACACACACACACACACACACATATATATATATATATATATATATATATATATATATATATATATATATATATATATATATATATATATATGAAAAATATTTCAAAGGTATATATTTTGAATAAAATGAAATAAAAAAATAGTTCGACCCAGTTATAACTATGTTCAAACATACATTTCAGCCGATATTCTGTACACAAAATTTATACTTCCTTCGAGTCTTAATAATTAAACATTAAGGTATTTTGTTTATTACAAAATAAATACAACTTTTTTAAAAGAAAAAAGTAGTTCACAGGATTCCAAGACAACATGATACGTAATCAAATGCAGTTGAATTTGTTCGTATAGTCGCTACCATAACTTAGTATTTGGGAAAAATGTTATTCTGGCAACACTGTAATTTCTATGGATGACAACACTAAAAATTCTTCAGGTTCATATTTTCTGTTGAGAAGTAACATTATCTATGATTGTGGTAAGTGGCATTTCATTATCTCCTTTCACTTACGCAAAACAAACAAACGGAAAATGGTAAATTTGGTGTTATTTTTAGTATTTAAGATATTAAGATATTTTTAAAGATATTTTTGAACCAAAGTAAATTGATTTTGGAAAGATATCACAATGACACAAATGTTAATTATGTTCAAAATCTAATTTTAAATGCCTTAAACGTTTACACACTTCGGTCACTTTATGAATAAAAATTCACATATTAACATATTTTAGAAATTGGTCCTAAACTCACTTAGAAGCAGAATTTTCGAATACGATGGAACACGTAACTACTTCTTTAAGTAAAGAGTTTATATAACAAATTTAATCTCTTTCGTATGAGACGTTCGTGCAATAGATCTATTTAATTTCGACATATTTGGCAACTATACCCATTTCCGTTAAGATACGGATTTTAATGAAGTTAACATTTAGCCATATGATCATATAATGATGAAACCACATCTTACAGTATAAATTAGGTCACAATCATTTCAAATTTCAATTTTTGGCAATTTTTTACTAATGGTTTTAAACTGCTTGACTATCTGTTAGCTTTGGCAATATTCAAAATGTAAGTGTGATTCAGTGTACCTTCCGCAATTTAAAGTGGCGCATCATGGTACTTTTGTCCTTCCAAGAGAAGAATCCAATGTACTTATTTATATGATAATATGTTGCAAAACTCGTCATCTTAGGGAACCTTCGGACACAACATAATCTACCGCTTCATACATAAAACATGGCAAATTTAATTTTACCGTTAAAATGCACTATTCTCAGAATGATTTGAAGTGTTGTTTACTTAATTTTTGTTGATGTTTACATTATAAAGATACAAGGTAAAATAACAAAATTTAAGGAGCTAGAGGACGCTTAGCAATATTTATTTTTCAGGAAGTTGGCCAATATACTCCTTCCAAAATTTAATAGATATATCCTTCATGTCTTATGAAAGAGAATGAACTTCTGTACTCATTCATATAACCATATCCAATAAATATTCTTTGAAGAGGATAAATTAAATAAACAACCTACCAAGTGGTAATATGTATTACGTATTATTGTTTTTACATTTTTAGCTATAGAAGAGAAAAGCAGGACAAACCAGATTTATAGAAAATATACTCATGTCCTAAATAACAATTGCAAGGTTTATTTTCTGACAATTCCCAAATTTTAAGAGTGGTCAACAAATCTCTCTCCAAATATAAGATTGACACATCAAGGAACCCACTACGTCTAATGAAAGGGAATCGACTCCAGTACTAATGCATATAACTATATAACGCAATAAAACATCATCAAAGATAAAATAAGTTAAAGACCTTCGCACTATTTCTGAAACTTGAGGAGGCCTAGGTTTAGTAGAAGGGGTCCAGCTCTTTTTTCAAAAAATGTTACAATTTTGGTCATGTATGTTCACATTAGGTTAGTTTAGGTTAATTTAGGTTAGATTATTTTAGGTCAAGTTAGTTTATGTTATGTTATGTTAGTGTAGGGGTCCAGCAAAATTTTCCAAGAAATTATAGAATTTCGCTTATTTCTACTAAAATTAGGTTAGTTTGGTTAATTCAGGTTAGGTTAGGTTAGGTTAGGTTTGGTTTGGTTACCTTATGTTTCGTCTAAGTACTTGCATCATCTGAGGGCATTAAAGTTCTCATTGAGGAAAATCCATCTACAAGCACACGATGATTGTCAAAGCCACTCGACTTATCCCAGTTTACTGTAGAGCGTCACTTTCAGGAATTCGGGGAAACCACCAAAAGCTGCTGCACTGTGCCACATGAGATCACCATAAGGGAGAGCATATGTGTGACGGGCACCGATGCAGAATCCTCGTGATGGGCGTGTAATGGAATGGATTGTCACATACAACGGAAAGAGGTGTCTTTCCGAAATCAGCAAGTGCAAAAACAGTGGTTTAGCAAGAGTAAACTTCCAAATCTGGTCAACAGAGCCATTTCGAGCATAAAGTCCTGGTGGTTTATGGGCTAATTCACTTCGAGTTCGTTCCTAACAGCTGTGCTATTAATGACGACCTTTATTTCGAACAGTATAAGGGAATCAACTATCTTGAATGAGTATCAAGGGTAATTTTGTTCCACAATGTCTTCGAATTAAAGTGTTTATCTGGCCAAATTGTTCCACATACTGATCTGTCATATAGGAATATTTTTGTATGACAGAATAGTCAACGAAGCATACGGTATCTTCTTGTAGAGAGAACGAAATAATTCTGTACAAGACTACATGTACAGTTATGGACTAAGAAAACTTAAAATAACTCTTCCTTTAGTTTTATATATGAAAATATTAGTAAGTTTAAGTAGGTTCAACCTTTTAGATGACTTGTTAGATAAAAGAACTTTTGATTATTAGACTTAATTGCAATGGTATTTCATGATAGATTGTTTTAATTGCAAATAATTTTTTAGTATCTAAATAATTAAAATAATTACGTGATAAATTAAAGTTGTATAGCATATACTCTTTATTTAGTATTGTACTGTCCACAATATATTATTTTCTTTTAAGTGCGTACATTAAGTATCAAAAAGTACATTATCAAGTAAAACTTGAAATTAAATTTAATTCAATTTAATTCAGAACAATATCGCGTGCAATTACCAAAGGTTATACTTATATTCACCATAGATGGCAGAAAATCTCTTGCTATAAAACTGCAAACTTATAACAACCATATGAACGCCAAATACTACATTTAATGCACAATATTTTTCATTTATACAACTAGTTCTTATTCTGAATAATATTCTGGCAAGAAAAATAGTTTGTTTGATATTTGGATGTGACCGTAAATTTGTATTAAACAATTAGTTGCAAGTGGAAAGAAATTTCAGATATGGCCAGTTATTCTTGGTGGAGATAGACACGAGACGCGTAAATGCGTATTGCATTAAATATTTGGAGATGGTATGGGAAACTGTCTGACATGGGAACCCATACCTTGAAAATAAATTGAACAAAGTTTATCTAGACATTTTCGAAGTTCTTTGATTTAATTACTCAGGCTGTTTGTACATTTTGTATATTTCACTGCTTACATACGTTATTCTATCAGTCTTGACATTTAATATACTTATTTTTTTGAGATAGGTAGCTCCCGTATGTAGCAATTCGCCACAAATGAAAAGGTACAAATCCCAGCCTACTGTGGATTGTATCGGAATATATACACTAGCACTCTTGATTATTCAATCCATGTTCCCGGATATTCTTTTCTGTAAAAGGTGAATTGATACGCACTGTAGAGTTATTTATGAAATACTTGTGAAACAGTCTATGAATTAGATCGTTAACCTTTTTCAAGAAATTTGTCTGAAAATACTTTCGATCCAGTGGGGAGATACTCTTTCTGGATTCGAGTTGAGTTGATTTTGAGTTTTACGTCCCGTTCAGCAGCGAGGCTATATGAGACGTGGACCTACTGATTAATGTGGAATCCGAACCACATGAGCTCCCGCCGGGAATCGAACCCGGGCCTCCCACGCCAAAGGCGCGTACGCTAACCGCTTAGCCACGGAGGAGCTCTCTTTCTGGATTCGAATGGAATGTCTTGTTAATACAACAGTACTATAAATAAAATGTTTATTTGTGGTATGTAAAAAATCGTTAGGAATTATTGCTTTTTATACTTTGTTTGTACAGTCTCCATATCTACATTTGACAAAATAGTATTGTACAGTGTGCGGCAAAAAGCTGCAACATGAACGGCTAAGTTCATCGTGAAACTACTCCTAATAGCCTAGGCAACCAACATATCGTCTTCGTGACACTAATCATGCCAGGTAAACCGCGGCTTCCTTCCCCTGCACACTTCTTTTGGAGCAAGAAATGCGTAGATCACGTGACTACAAACTACTAATCTCACATCAGAGTCATTGAAAGAATGAAGTTCTCCTAATTTCTCTTCTCTCACATCTCGACTTTAAAGAGAGAGGAAGAAGTGAAAGTGACAAAAACAAAATAAAAAACATAAGAAATTCAAAGGAAATGAAATGAATGTATATATTAACAAATCACTCATATGCTTCAAAGAGGGCCGCGAGATTTCTTTTAAATGAAAAGAATGTAATAAGTGAGAGAATCAGCAAAATATAGGAACATAATTACGTATACTCAGTGTTGTATTAAAACACAATAATACACTGAGCAAGGCTATGTGATATGTAACAAAACCCACAATCACGTAACAGTTTCGACACAATAACTGTGCCTTCATCAGACTTCCACTCCTTCTCCTGATCACACCAGAACTTCCACTCCTTCACATCAAAGAAGGAGTGGAAGTCTGATGAAGACACAGTTACTGTGTCGAAACTGTTACGTGATTGTGGTTTTGTTACATATTATCATATAGCCTTGCTCAGTGTATTATTGTGTTTTAGTACAAAATGGAAATAAGGCCTGATAGAATAGTTGAGTGTTATATTATACATATTTATTTAGTCGAATAAAAGTGCTCGGTGAAAGCTGAAAATTTCTTTAAAATCTCGAACATAATTGATATGAGATTTTTTTTTTTTTTTTTTTTTTTTTTTTTTTTTTTTTTGTAGCATTCATCTACATTGAGAAATCAGACAGAGAGAACATCTTAGAGATTCGCACTTATACAGCATTGGAAACTGTTGAATGTAAAAGTTACGTTTCTCGACTGGGATTCGAACCAGTGTTGAATTCAGACATTTTCACCCGGGGGGAATGTGAACTCCTCAGGGGGGAAGGGTTGTTTTTCTGTATTTTTGCAAGAAAGCAGCATATTTAACAATTCCATTCACATGCACATTTTACCTAATATTGAGACTAATTGCTGATAAATATTCAATGTGAGATTATAATTTAAAAAAAAAAAAAAACATTTTTTTATTTTATCTAAAACATTAAATAAAGACTGGCAAATTATTTTAGACTAAATTTTAACTGCTATTTACAGTAGCTATTTTTGTTGTTATTTCCTATATTCAGTAGTTACTGTTTGTTACTAATGTAGAAGTTTTTAAAAAAAAATAAATTAACTCAAATTTTTTTTTGTCCTAAAACAAACATACATAGGAATATCTTAACAAAAAGTTATCATTCTTTCTCACACTTCTGATTCTAAATCAAGCATATTAGCCTTGGTTTCTTCATTGCGTACACCTTCAGAAGGATTTTCCACGACTTTGTGCCGTGTCGTGGAAAATCAGCGCTTGGGGCAAGAGTATATGACGGTAGCTCCGTACGTGTGAGTGAGGTCGGCAGACCAGCCGAAAGGTGAGAAATTTTTCCTTGATTTTGAGCACTTTTTATTACTTTTTTCTTTTCATTTTATATATGTGCACATGCCGAAATGTGCATATGTGTTTCATTCCTCTCTTTTTTCTTTCCTTCTTTTCTTTTCTTTTTCCCTCCCGAATTTTGCGACCCTTACTTCGGCGCCCAGGGCCGTTGCCCCTCCCCCATTGCACGGCACTGAGCAGGATCTTCGTCACCTTCAATAGCAATCTTTCACTTATATACTACTATTATATTGATAAATTCTATATAAATCTCTAACCCAGGAGGGATAACTGTTCCTCCCTGATCCCTCTGAGTCTCACCCTTTAACTCACTTATTTTTAGTTACAGAAAAGTGTGTTTACTTTAACAATCGTAAAACACATTTACGTCTGTTACTTCCGATGCGAGAAATGGAATTTAGGCGCTCTATTTCAAATAATGCAAGAACTGTACATTTTCAAGAACTGAAGTCTGCTGACATCAGAGATTATATGGAATGATCAAAGCCCTATCTTTCCTTTCCTATCTCAATCTGTGCTATCTGTGCTATCTGTGCTAGTGCTACCTACAGTACTAATATATAATATAGGGCGAGAGTATAGTACCTACTAAAATACAAACCTTTCTTCAACAGCTGACAATTTCATGTTCTGCCAAACTCGGTCATAACGTTAAGAAATACAGGTTTTATTGACTATTTTGGTATTCTATCTTAGCTGTTAATTGTTTATATAGAATGGGTCTGCGTCATTTATATGTATATTGAGAGATCGGATTTCGTCTGCACGTGCACGGAAAGAAAAGCAAATAATTGGGTGAAGTAATTTCTACATTTTGTGACTGAAATTTTGGAAGTTTCTCCGGGGGGGAATGAATTTTCTTCGGGGGAGATTCCCCCCGGGCTACCCCCTGAATTCATCCCTGATTCGAACCCATGTCCATAGCATTAGAAGATATACACTCTACCGATGTAGCTATTCAGACACGAACAACATAAACCTACATCGTTATTAATGAAGGATCGAATGGTATCTGCAGGAAACTAGTCTTATATGCCCACGATAGGCCAGCATATGTCATATATCTAATTTTTAATATACAAAACAGAAAACTACCTACACACATGCATAGGAAAGTAAAGAAACAGGAACTAAATGAGCTGTTAGTTAAAATATTGTTTGTGCCTTCTAATTACTTATCATTTTCCTTGTCTCACTTTTTTCTGAAGATATAAATCGATAAAGACAAAGAGAAAGAAAAATAGAGAGGCTTGGACACACTGAAGAGCGAACAAAAAATAGAAGTTGAAGGAAACTGAATGTCAAGGAGAGAGAGAGAGAGAGAGAGAGAATGGAGGAAAAAGACCAAATAAATGAACATACATCCGAAAAGAAGATTCACAACTGTACTAATGAAGATTAATGTATTGAACACTCCGTTCATTCTAAATCTCTTGTTAAGTAACATATATTAATTTGTAGAAGTGTATCATATATCCACGTGTTTTCTCACTTTCTTACTAATAATGAAAATTGTCTAATTATGCGAAATAATAAAATAGAGGTAGTGATAAATCACTAATTTTCTTTCGTCACTAATTTCTGATGAAATTGCGGCATTTCTCACAAGTTTCCCCACAGTGACTGTAGATAAGAAACTTATAAGCAAAATAAGAATCCGATCAGCAGAATGCATTAATCAATATAAAACCTTAGTTGTGCAAACTATTACTTAAAGGGGATATATTGTGAAATTAGACGAAAAATGACAGTCGCTGTGCACAGGTATTAGAAACTATCACATAGATGTGGAGTTTATCGAAGTGATATATATAGATCGTGCAGTTTCAAAGTGGAACCTAATCGTGTAGCATTTTTATTAGTTGTATTAGAACGCATCTTTTCATAACTTTCAAGTGGGTTGAGTGAGGCAATTGAAATTGTAGCAACGTAAGGCGGTAGTTCAAACCTTATTAGTGGAACTTGTTTTCCAATATAAAAGAATTTCATTTTTATAAAAATATAAAGTTTCATTGTATGGTACGTTAAAAACAAAATCATATTAACTGTCAACTTTCATGTCCCGTCATTTTTATTTACAATTCGTTTGGATGTGAGGAAGATGCTATCAGAAACGCTAGCACTATCATAGAGAAACACATTTTTTAACTGAGTATCAATATGATAGCACACGATGAAAATGAGAAATAATGGGTTTAGCATAATAACACACATTATATTCCTGTTATATAAATTTTCCTTTAAAAGTAGCTAGTGTAATAACTTATTTACTTTTTATTCTTTGGTAAAATGATTCAAACACTCATATAAAGAATGTATTCTGCTTTATACGAAATTAAATAGCAATTCTAACAATTTATGGTAATCCGTTTTTCTAATTTATTTGTTACGAATGCTTACTTTTTATATGTCATGCATATTAGCTATGAATTAGATATGAGAATTATCTATTAATGAAATTTAATTTTTGAAAAACATTTTACGTAGTTGTGGTACTATTTACTACACGTCCCAATCTTGCAAACGTAAGAAAGCCTTGATTAGGCATTGAAGTTTCTGTTAATAATCGATTTATTAGCAATATATGAACGTGGTTATGGTTGCAAATTGAATATTATAGTTTTGGAACAAGACGAAGTTTGTTAGGTAAAGTACATTATCTGTAAGAAGGTTCCCGAAAACTTCTCCTTTAGGATTACGACGTCCGCATAGCATTTGTATCTAGTTTCAATGTGATTTGAGAACTTGTTATTAAACTGTCGATCACAACGTTTTAGTTATTTGAATTGAACGTCGTAGCTTCGGCTTTAGCTTTGTAATTGGGAGTTCTAATTTTGATTCTTAACTTTCTAGAAATATGCATAAATGGCAATTATAAAAACGTATGAAATTCACTACCGGGATTCGATCCGAGAATCTTCCACTCATAAGTCCTGTACTTCTGCCACTAGGCTAGTACATCCGTTCTTCACATTGCTTATCTTTCAGGAGCTAAAATGTTTTAAAACAATTACTATAACTCAGTTCCTATTAGGCTGCGTAACTTATTATTTTGCATGTGTTCTTCTCTACCCAAATTACACAAATTGTAAGAATTCCATTGCGAAACTCATCGGTAATTTCATGGATTTTGCTCATGGGCAGTCTAGAAATCTTCTATACCTAACCTTCTGTCGTAATGAACTATTTGAAAGAAGAGAATAATATAGAAATTCAGATTAGAATATTACAATAAACAAGTGTATTTTTCTTTTTTTTAGGTTTTCAAAGTCACAGTTTATAGGAATTATAGAAAGAAGTTTAGAAAAATGTATTGTCTCGGACTCGAACTTGCAACGTTTGTTGAGGAAGTAGGCGAAAATAAAAAAAAAATAAATATCGGGAGGTAGGTTGGAACACGAGAACTTGTAAGTAGTATAGGGTCCACCTAAACCTCTCGACCACAACTTATTCTCAATGTTACGTTTTGATAAACGTTATCTAGAGAGATTTCACTCTACCTGTTTATTTTTTCTTGCTTGTCAGATACCCATACGAGTGAGTTTGTGGCGAATAATAACATTTAGCAGTTCTTGCCAAATGTGAACAGTTTTCTCAGAGAAGCCGTAATCTTATATGAAACTGAACTGCACAAATAAAACCGATTTAATCTATAAAGTGTTTCGGGATTTGGATGAGAGTAAAAGGTTTCATAGTTATGAATTTTTATTTGTGCTCAACAGTCGATGGGATTTACATTCTTGAAAGATAATAATATATCGCATTTAAGTAATTAGCAATATTTTGTTATTAACAGTAAGTGAGTATTTTTGCATGGAACAACAGCTGATTAGAGGCACATCTGCTTGTTCTGCACATGCTTCTCATAGTATGGCGTTATGTTTAGCAATATTGTGCATTATGCTAAATGCAAAAACGTTCCAACAGTTTTACATTGGTGTGTAAGGATGACGCAATACGATCATCCTGTACTTCAGAGCGTTATCGCAATCATTGAACACGTGAAATTGAATGTACCTGAAGCATGGACTCGATTCGTGCATCAGAGTTCAGGTGGTGAAAAAAATATGAGGAAACTGGACATCTAACTTCAAAATGATGAAGTGGCCAGCCACAAGTTTCCTCATCAAGACAAGATCAAAGATTGATTGATAAATTCTGTCAACACCTTTCATGTATGCCCTATAACTGAAACAATTAATAGCCTTTCAGGTGATGTAACTACAGTCCGGTGCCTATTTATGGCCACAGGTTTAAGGTCCTTTCAGGTCGCTGTTAAAAGGAGAGACTGATGGAAGATCACCAAGTCGATAGACTGGCGTTTGCTGAGGCAAATATTGCTCGTCACTGGGACATTATTGTCTTCACAGTCAAGAAAACATTTTTCACTGGAAACGTTGCGCTGTCACTGTCTATCATCCAATTCAAGACACTATGTATTCTGGAAGGTCATATTCTATTTGAGAATACTCATGTGAGAATGAAAATAAACGTAATATTTATGGAATTAATCCTATCAAGAGATTGACTCCTCATGGGAGCTGTAGTTTAGGATTCCAAGTTGTAGAACTACGTCTCATATAGTCTCGGTGCTGAAAGCGATGTTAAACTCCCAATGAACCAACTGGTCAGTCTTAAAACTCGTAAGTTTCAGGAAAGATGATTGGTTTGTGCAGTATCGTGCCGTGGAAAATCGGCACCCGGGGCGAGAGTATACGACAGCGCCCCCGTACATATGAGTGAGGTCGACAGACCAGCGAAAAATTAACCCTGTTTTTCCTTGGTTTTGAGCACTTTTTATTACTCTTTTCCTTGCATTTTATGTATGTGCACAGGCATTTTCCTAACATGAGTAATACTATAGGACCACTTCCTAAAGCAGGAAGAGAATTTCAGTAATTTTTCTTCTTTCTTTTGTCTTTCATTCTTTTCTTTTCCTTCTCCTCCCGAATTATGTGCCCCTTACTTCCGAATACAGGGTCGCCATCCGCTCGACCCAGACACGCATTTTTTTCTGATCCCAAACGTTTCAGTATTCGCGCGCTACCCTTGCCAGCTGTTCTAAGTTGTTCACGTAATGTACAGAAAATTGTTGGCAAGTCTTTAATTTGCCCATTTGATATCGAGAACAGAACACAACCAACCCCTGTGAGGCTTCTAACCCGTTCCTATTATTATTATTATTATTATTATTATTATTATTATTATTATTATTATTATTATTATTATTATTATTATTATTATTATTATTATTATTAATACTTTCCCCTTATTTTAATGAAAAATGTGTTTTGATAATTTAAAAAAATAAAAAAACTTTCCTTGGGCCGGAGTTGAACCCACGCCAAAAGCAACTTTCATTACTATCTCGCTCGGTAAATCACTTTTTGAGTATTGTTTTCAATTGTATTTTAATGAAAAAAGGGGTAATGATTTTTTTTTAAAAAAATCCTGGTGTGGATTTGAACCCAGGTCAAAATCGACTTGGTCTGCTCACTAGTGCGCTCAGCTACATGGGCCAACAGCATCTTGCCTTTGCTTTCTTCTATATATATGTAATGACACTTGATGTCTGATCAATATCGGCCAACAAGATCAGAGGATATCGGGGATCCGCAAATATGCACCCGGCACGGCAGTAGGTTGTGAACTGTGAAAGCTCTCTATTAATCTATAAGCCATGCATGGAGCAAATAGATTAAAGTCACAAATCTGGCTATAAAAGTTAATCGCTCGCTGAATTATTGTGACCAATAATTAAACTTGATTTTAGCTTCTTGAAATCGTGCTTGTAGGTTCTAATATGGATTTAAAAATCAAAAAATAGAATACATAATTCGTAAAAATTATAGCCTGGAGCGATCTTTAAAGGTCAGACACGAACTAGTTGAAATTCTCATTCTTCGAACGAGAAAAAAAAGTTTATGGAAATATTTTTTGCGAAATATTCAAACCTCTTCCGCAACAGAATAGAATTTAAATGAAAGTGAAATGATAAAGATTCCAACTGCTAACTAAACTTCCAGATGTATTTTAAACATCTAAAACGTTTACTCACTTTGGCCAGTTTATGAACACAAAATGGGAAATTAAGGTATTGTAGGAGTTGCCTTGCTTTCTTTGCTAGAATTGAAATTTCCGAAAACGATCGACCACGTGGCCACACATTTGTAATGAGGAGTTTAAATACCGAGTTTCATCTTCCTATGATGGGAGATTCGTCAGAAACTCTCTTTCTTGGAGTATATTTTTAATCCTCCTTTCCTCGCTTAGAATATGTATTGTATCAAATTAGCATGGTAAAAGCCCGGTCATAGTTAACTAAGAAATGGTCAGCTGGCGCTCTCTGGCGAACTTGGACACTATTCAGAGAATAATCAACTATGCCTAAACGAAAAATGAAAATCAGTTGGAAATACACATGAGGAGAAGTTATGGGAATTGAAGTTTAGTAAAAAAAATTAAAAAGAAAAAGAAAAACAATGAAGAAACAAATTTTAATGTAGCCGCAATCGGTCAGCGTCAATTGAGAGCGCAACAAACACTTCAGAGACGCGAAAGAAAAAGCCGAGCGGTTGAGGTAAATAATCTGTTAATCAGTCTTCAAACCTTATAAAAAAAGTACGGTTTTTCTTTCATTTGAAGGCATTATATTGTGTTTCTCAATGACTTCCCATGCTAAATTTCAATCCGCTATTACTGAAATTTTATATTTAGGCTTAGTTGACCATCCTCTAAATTGTATCGAAGCTTTGTCAACTTTCCATTAGACATCAGCTAACCATTTTCTTCCTGGTACTAAATGCATTCAAATGTTCATTTCAAACAGTTCATTCGATTTCCCGGGGTGATCAGATAGACAAGCACGATGTCACTTTTACATATTGACCGTGTATTTAGAACTTGCCCCCTTTATGAAGAAGAAAACTTGAGCAGAAATCTGCCATTTCGTAAATGCATGTATAGTATAATTTGACAATGAGATGGGTTATGATAATAACGTATAAAATACCACATGTAAAATGTTTTAATATTGTAGGAGTCTGGGGGCCAGGAGTAGCCACCAGGAGGCGCTCACCCCTTTGGTCCACCTCTAGCGTCGTCACTGCTCTGGATACAATTATACTTCGATGCAAGTTGCATATCCTAGACATGTGTGCAATTTCCAAACAGCTGATCCCCCGTCAACAACATATTAGCACGAACAAATGATGGCATGAACATACCAAGTGAGTCGCTTATGATTGAAGATTCTCGTCACCTAATATTGTCTGATGGATCCTCTTTCACCTTACATCCAACAACAGTCCATGTTTAGTTATGGCAGACGCCAACGTAGCTTGTGCTTCGAACTTTCCATCGCTACCTTGAAATTTGACAGCGAATCTGTCGGCCAGTAACGGAATTTTCGAAGATGACATTAGATCATTTACACTGATAAAACTGTTCAGGCCTTGTTTCGGGATGGACTAATATACCGTCCCCCTTGTCCACCCAATCCTTTCAGACTTCAACATTATTGAAGATCGGTGGTCACTTCTAAAACTCCAAATTCAAGCTGACGGAAATGAAAGCTGCACTGCTTGAGAAATGATTCCTTTAATATTTCTTTTTAAATCAATTCATAACTTATTTGTCTCCATTCCAAAACGAATCAGAGTTGTTATTCAGGCTAATGGTGATCTCACGGCGAATTAAGTAGCTAGTTGTATTTTCTACAAATGTTTCTAATATTTTGATAAACGTTTGTATATCAAGTAATACAATTATGGAACTGTCTTTTAGAAGTCCCAAGATTAAACTATTGCTGGGACCAGAAGTATATGCATGTGTATGCAAAACAATTATAATAATTTCTGAGTTTTATCTAACTCTACATATTGTAAAGAAACTGATTGACGTCGGTTATGGAACCAGGGACACGGCAGGGCATCGCCCTAATTTGCAAATGAGGAAGCTTCAACGTATCATCAGTTACATAAGCCATTCCATTTAGTAAGAGAATTTACATTGCATAAGCTTCTGTAACTCAACTGAAATATCGTTTAATAAAGTCTGCAGAAATTTTCCTTCTCTATCCACCTGCTTTCAAAATAACCATTTTTCTATAAGTCATAATTTTCTTAATCCCTCTCCGAATCCCCCGTCTCCAGAGATACCCTCTGTCAGGATGACACTCCGTGGCTAAGAAGTTAGAGTATGCGCCTGTGGTTGGGAGATCCGGGCTCAATTTCTGGCAGGAGCTCATGTGGTTCGGATTCAACGTTAAGCTTTAGGTCCAGATCTCATTTAGAATCGCTGCTGAAAGGGACGCTAAACTAAAAATCAAATAAAATAAAATCTTAAATCGACAGTTCACAATGGTCAAGGTGTCTTTTGGGCTGTGTTTCACCAAGTTGTCATTTGCTTTGCGACGATTGTTATTCGTTTCTGGTCGATGTTGTGACGCTGTTGGTGACCGTCGCCTGTCATTCTGCTTGTGGCTCTTAATTAGGACCACTCGACTTCTGTGGTAGAGAGCCCATCATCAAAATCAGACGTCCGAGGGTCAGAAAAAGTCTGGAATTCTCACCGTGGGTCAATCCATAAGCACCATTTTCAGAACGTGAAATTGAGCTAGGACTTCTCTGTCCAAAAAGGAGCTGATGTCCCGAGATCCAGACCTGGCTTTTTAACACCTGCACTTTGATCTTTGCGTTGTGGTTTTAAAAACGATTTGTTATGTCATTGTATTTGTTCCTGGAGAAGATGGAGTGACGCTCTAAGTAATCCGGCAAGTAACAGGCAATCCTTGGAATCCTTCTCCTCACACATCTTTTTTTAATCACCTATCTTCTGCTTACACTCTAAATTTGATTATTGAGGACCACATCCACGTTTATTATAAACTTCCACCTTATCTGTGTATTACATACTCATAGCTGTCTGAGATTTAAGCTCTACCTATTCCACTAGCTATTTTATCTATTCTGAAGTGCACCCTACCTTCCTGCTAACCGGTCTTAAAAACTCCATTTTGAGTATAAGTAAATGCTGCAGATGCTGGTCTTTCAAACTTAGTCATACAGACAGCTAAAATATCTAAAAACATCTTGAAAACTTTTTGAACATTAGTTGATTTTGGTGAAAACTGAGAACAGCTTTTTTAAATATATATTTTGCTACAATCTTTGCAATTGCATGGAAGTAATTGAAACATTAAGAGGCAAAGTAAGGAAAAAATGTCATTAGGTACCAATTTTGATTTTCTTTTTTTATATATAATTTAGAGGACACGCTCCCATTAAAAAAAAACATAAATATGCGTATTAGGGGAAGACAAAAATCTGCTAGTTACTAGTAATAGGTATATTGGAAATTGGTTTCTACTTCATTTAACCCCAAGGCAGTAGCACCATCAATGAGCTTTATTTACTTTGTCCATAAGCATACTATTCTTATTGACTTTCCATTCACCGAGAGTGGAGTAATTGATTAAATGATTGAATGATTAGAGTTGAACGTGCATTTTCAGTACGGTGACTTTAAGAGACGCAAGGTTGGATTAACTACTAAGTAAAATAACCGAATTTACCATGGTTCATGGGCCATATTGCACAATGGGAAAATGATGCAGCTGAACTAGCATCTTCAAAAGAGCCTCCCCCATTACACATTCAATTTTAAGAATACATGCAGATATATGTATAAAATAATAATAATACGTGCATACCTATATCAAGGGTCATAACATCGAAAGGAAAAAACCTTCCGCACATAGCGTAAATAAAAGGAGAGGAAACTTTCTATTGAGTTTTCAAATATGAACAAAGTTGAAGTATACAAAAATAAACATTGTTTACCATCTCACTGTTAGTTTTGTATAATTCCTATGAATAAAAATTTATTTTACACTTTATTATTGCTGTTTATATTTTGAATTGCATATATATGAAAGTACCAAAATCTTTCAAGTGCTTAGGGTCTTACGTGTCTTAATCAAGGCCTGATGAAACAGAACCTAGATACAGTTTAAAATGGAATTAGAACCACTTTTCACGTGGGTATCGAAAAGAAGTACCCCGCATCGAACACAGGACCATTCGTGTCACGTACTTGGCCATGAAGAGGCAGCTTTAGATTGTTTGCGCCCCTTTAATTTTATGTCGAAAGTGCAGTGTATCAATGATAAAGCATGAACCTCTAGCGCGAAAAGATTAAAGTTTGATCCCAGGACATGTCAGTTTATGGTTTTAAAAAAATCCAATTAGTCGTTTTTTTCGACAATCTCCAATTTTTCACGCTGCCCTCACTTACTTGTATTGATCGTCTTTTTCTTTTTTTATGCAGGAAGTTTTAATTTCTCGTTTGACTTTCTTTAAGAAATGCAAGTTTTAAAATACTGTAGATGCAGCATTCCCTCTTTCTCTCACTCACAAGCATTCAAATCTTAGATTTGTACGAGCCAGATAATGTTTACTTTTGCTTGCAGTCTTTGAAGTTAGAGTAGATGACCTTTTTCTTCAAGCTTCTCAAGTATTCTCTGCCTTCCTTCAAGCTATGGATAATTACAGATTAAATTCCATAAAGATGGGAAAATCGAAAACTATCTGAAGATGGTTCCTTCTTGTAGTCTGGATCAGGAAGAAAATAGCTACCCATCGAAAATCAATATCCTTTGAAGAACTTGTGTCATCGGTGTAGTAGACATTTGTCTATTGCATTCAGAATTTAACTATGATTTGAGTATTATTATTTAGTTATATCATTAATTCTGTTACGAAGTTACGAATGTTCCACAAGTACAGCTGTTGCATGAAAGAAAATTTTCAATGTGACATGTTGCTCATAAACCAAGTATCAAACTTTTCACTTATGAATTACAAATATAATTCAATGCTCTAATAATATCACACAAGAAAAGATAATGTTATGCAATACAAAAGAATATTAAGTGAACCAAAAATATAACCATAGTTTCAGAACAAATTTAACAATCATTCCTATATCAAAATTGTTAAAAAAAAAATCACCATACATAATATACAATACTATTCTTATTCTTTTATTTCTGTCGTATTCTCATTAACATTATTATTGAGCTCCTTTGTGGCTAAGCGGTTAGCGTACGCGCCTCTGGCGTGGGAGACAGGGGTTCGATTCCCGGCGGGAGCTCATGTGGTTCGGATTCCACGTTAATCAGTAGGTCCACGTCTCATATAGCCTCGCTGCTGAACGGGACTTTAAACTCAAAATCAACTGAACTCATTAATATTATTTTTCCAAGGGTGAAAGGCATTTCATCTCTTCCTAAAAAAAAAAAAAAAAAAAAAAAAAAAAAAAGGATCACCTTGCAAATCGCACATAAAAGTATCACGTGCTTTTGTGCTTTCTCAATGCCTATGATCTTCAATACTGCCTACCTTGAAGAACGACCTTGATTGAATCATAATATTCCTGAATAACAGAGAGGCTTTTTTAAACTTTTGAAGTATGCTTTGCATAAGCATAGGAAAGTCTTATAGAACGTCTGTCCGTCTGTTTGTCCGCCTGTCGATAAACATCACGGCAAAAATGGTGATAACGATTCAGTCACATCAATAGGCTCCTCCATTGATCATCTATTTAAACTGGAAGTAATTTGATTTAACTGTTTTCAGAGTTATTCAGTTCAGTAGGAAAACACTAATCAATAACGGGAAGTGCTTTTCTTCTGAATCAATTCAGTGTCCCAAGAATAGAAACATTTCCACGCCTGTATCTGCTAAAACTGGAAAGGTAACAAAGAAACCACTTCCAATTTCAACATTGATCACCATAGAGCAAAATCGCCAAAGGAATTAAGAAACAGTTCTCTGATATGGATTCAATATCTCGAAAATTACTCATATTTTAAAGATGTTTTCTTCTGTTACAGCTGGAGATAGTAGATATTTACTATTACTTCCGGTTTCAATAGAGATCACCATAGAGTGAAAACTGTTAAAGAGATAGCGATCTAAGACGTTTTGATATGGATTCAGCTTCTGAAGAGTGTTATATCGATCTTTATTTCTCTATTCAGATCTTTAGTGCTGCGAAACTATGATTTTCGGTCTCAATACTGATCACTAAGGTATAAAAAAATCTATAATGAATAGCGAAGAGTAGTTTTCTGATGAGGATTCAGTGCCACGAGAATAGGTTCTATCTTCAAGGTTTTCCTTTATTTGACCGGAAGTGATAGAAATTTCCAAAGAGCGGAAACAGTAAGAGAGCGAAATCTTTTTTTTTTTTTTTTTTTTACGTGGATTGAGCAGGGAATAGTAGAAATCTACTATCATGTTTAGTTTCGATAATAATCTTCATAGAGCGAAAACTGTTAAAAATACCGAAATAAGCCATTTTGATATGGATTTAGCTTCTGAAGAGTATTACCTTGATCTTTATTCCACTATTCAAACCGGTACTGGTGCAAATTTACGATTTTCTCTCTCAATGCTGATTAATAAGGTTAAAATAAAACTAATATGGATAGCGAGGAGCATTTATTTTATGTATATTCAGTGCCACTAAAATAGGTTCTATGTCCAATTTTTTCGTCTATGAGACCGGAAGTAGTAAAAATTCCTGAAGACCGAAAACAGTGAGAGATAGCTTTTTTTGCATAGAATCAGAACCTTAACCCTTTGACTACCATTTTTTTTAATGTGAACATTCTTTTACATGTACGACTTCTTTAATATGGGATATTCCTGACATCTGTACACAGTTTTGGAAACTAATTATTGTCTTCTGCTCACATCTGACCAGATGGGAGAACAACATGTATTTTTTTTTTTTTTTTAAGAATTTTCTAAAAACAAATTCCCAACGATGTTTAAATTATTCTCATGGGACACACGTATCCTCTTAATAGTCAAAGGGTTAAGAACAGATTTCATCTCAGTTTCTACTCTTCTATAGCAACTGGAAGGAGTGAGAGCTGTACAGTATCCAGTTTCCATATTGTATCTCTATAGGAATACTTGTAACGTGTAGTGAGAGACTCTTTATGAAAGTGACGATCATCTGCAAAACAGATTTCATCTTCGATCTTAGCCCTATATCACAACCGGAAGTTATAGATCTATAAATTTTAGTTTCAACATCGAATTCCCATAGACTATGGGTCTATCATAGTTTCACAACGAGAACTCACCTGTTCAACTTTCAAACTGTATTATGTATAAGCATCGGATCACTTATAGAACTGCTATGTCTATATGCCGAAAGATGCTAAACCAAACCCGATCAGAAAAATCAAGGAACGCCTTACTGGAATCGATTCAGCGTGCCATGAATACGATTCCATCTCATCTACTGAGTCTGAACTCAATCCAGAACCTTTCGAGTTTCAATGTTGATCGTCATACAACAAAAACACTAACATTTAGCGATAAATACTTTTCCTTGCAATCGATTCAGCATTTGGGAGCGAAAGATACCATCTTTACCCACATTTGTACGCTAAACCGAAAATGGTAGAAATTGAATACTGTTTCCGGCTTCCGTAGAGCAAATATGGTTCGAGATGACAAAAAGCACTTTTCACAGTAGAAGTTGTAGAAATTAACCATTTCTTGTTTCAACGTTGATCGTCGTACAGGAGAAAACAAAAAGCGAAAGCAAGACGCAATATTTGAGAATCGGTACAGCGTCTGAAGAATAGGTTTCGTGTCCTCCGTTAACCTCCATTTAAACCAGAAGTGGTATAAATTAACACTTTGCTGTTCTTCTTAGAACAAATAAGGTATAATATAGTAAAAATGCTTTATATATTGATTCACTGATGAAGGATTTTCGGAAATTCGGCTAGGAAAAGGGGAAGCAAATATAGGTGACAGTTATTACATTAAAATGTCCATATCTCCGAATATAAGAAGGGTTAGAGATATGAAATCTCAGATATGTGCTTCTCATTTAAAATTAGAGGCTCATTTTTTAAAACTTTTGGCGATATTTCATGTAGAAGGTAAGAAAATGTGTGAGAAGTAAAAGGGGTACAAATTACAATTGATATAATAAAATTACTATATCTCGGAATCGTTTAGGGCTAGAGACATAAAATTTTTTATTTGGGCTTTCCATTTACAACAGTAATAAACGTTTTCAGAACTTTTTGATATTTGATCTGGAAGGGAAGAAAATTGAGTAGATTGAAAAAACGGTAGAAATAAAATCAGTGTAATTAACTGTCCATATTATAATAAGACGGCCATATCTCGGAATCCCGTAACGTTGAAAACATGACATTTATTATTCGGACATCGCATCTAAAGTGATTAAATACATGTTTCGGCACTTTTGATATTTGTCCTAGAAGGGATTAAAAAAAATAGGTCTTAAGAAAGAAGGATACAAGGTTGAAGTTATCATAATAAAATGTCCACTATAAAAATATTGTAAAGTTAGGGACAGGAAATTTCATGTTTGAGCCCTTCATTTAAGATAATTAAATAGGGGTAGTTGGGGTAAATGGGAACACGTCTCGCAAAGTTCAACTTTCAACTACTGTGCCAGTAATGGTTTTACTGTTACAAACTGAAAGTATGGTCATATTAACTTGGTTTGTACACTTGATGAGCATAGGGTCCATACTTGTTCCACAATATTTTTTTAAATTAAAAATCAGTTACTGTCCCCACTTACCCGAAAAAGCGCTTTTGGGGGTAAGTTGGGCCAATCCTGTTCCCTACCATATGTTAACACGGGCAATAAAGAAGGAAAAGTGGGGACAGAGTACTGTTGTCTACTGCTGGTAGGTCCAAGTTTCGTATTTCCGCTGCTGTTCTGGCCAGAGATACAATGTTTTGAAAATGATGTGCCAAATGTAGAAAAAATCAAACAATGCAAATATTTCAAATATGATTCATTTTGTTCAGAAAACTCTGATATTAAAAATATTTTCTGAACATCATTTACTTGTCCCAGAAACATTAAAATAATGGAAAATATGTGACTATAGCTTGCCCTGAGGCTTGATATTTGGTACGGGGAAAGTGGAGACAAATAAAATAAGCTTTAGCCTAGTACATTAAAAAAAAAAAACTCCTGATGAGGTACGTCTCTGAACTATGACAACCAAATACTATTGAATACTAACCAATTAACTGGTGCGTAACAGTTCTAAAAATAGACAAATAAGAATAAATTTAGGCTGCACATTGAGGACTAGGTAGATTTATAGGTCGTTGCCTTAAAAAGTGATGAGTATTACTGACAAGGAAACATCTTGTATTGATAGTAGCATTTCCCAATCAAACAATGCGCAATCGATAGAGGACTGAAGAAACGTGAGAAATCCAAAGCTTTATGGGCGACACCCAGAAACACAGGAGGTACAGAGGAAAGAAGAATCTAGAATCATGTGAAGATAGCAATGCAAAAGATACACGGACACAGAAAGAACTTCAAAATGATTAAAATAATCAAAATGACATTTACACAACAGTATAGTAAGCAAACATTGTACCCACAGACAGGCTTAATAACATCATATGTCATGCAGTGTTGCGAACTGTGCACAAAATGAAGTTTGTTTAAATGGCACGGAACGCAAATTATGACATCTAGAAAATAGTAATTATGAGTAGAACCATATCTGTGAAGTATTGATATACAGTGTTGCCAACGTTTGAAGATAGGCCTATATGAATTCCTATATGAATCTCTGATGTACACTGAGAAAAAAAAATGTAGGTGGCATACTTAAAAACGTAGGTTACATTCGTAATTCCTGTAGTTTCTGGACTTAACGTACAACCGTGTATAACATCCTGCAGCAAACGTATAGCTGAAAAAGTATGTATTATACGTACTGTCTGCACAAGTGCAATGACGTCATTCGTGTGACGTTATCTGCAGTAACAAGTATATACGGAGGTAATATCTAGCTTTGTGACGTCAGGGTCGTATGTAGCATGTGGGTTAATAATGACGACATACACTGACTATCAGGACGGAGCATGATTTCAAGAAGTATGCAATATACGTTCTGTACGTATGTTTCTTGCGTTCAACCCCGAGACAGCATCTATATTGTACTTGTGCCCCATACGTACGACTAGATACAGTATACGTATTGTACGTATGTATTACACAGATTTTCCTTATGTCGCACACAGCTTGTCCAGATACAGCATACAGAATATCCGTATGCACCATACAGAGTGCACATATGTAGCTTACAGACTGTCTGCATGCAGCATATAGATTATACGTATGTCGCGTACAGGTTGGCCATATGTAATGTATGGATTGGATGTATATAGCTAATAGGTTGTCCATATGAAATATACAGATTTTACCTGTATCGAATACGTATTGCCTTCTTGTAATGTATGGATCGGACATATGCAGGATCTAGAGTGTACGTATAGTGCACCATTATTAAAGTGCTGCAACATACTGCAAAGTGCATGATACATTCTTACTGTAATGTTGTCAAATATTGTTTTACTCTGTATGAAAACAAAAATAGCTTAAAATATGGTTGATCTCCTTTGTGCCAATAATAATAAAATTAACAATACTACACTTTTCAAATCTTAGTTTGGAGCAGTGAAACTGTCCAAAGAAATGTATTTACCTGCAGGGTGTCCTATAAGTTTGGGCTTCCTGCTAATTCGTTGGAAAGCTACTGCAAAGTCAAGTGTTGAAAAGTGACACAAGCGTTAATTTTAAAATTATGGGCACAAAGCAGGGGCGGATCCAGGACGGACTTCTGGGGGGGGGGCGGTCGGCGGTAATACTGCTACTTTTAAGAGCTCCAAACTTGTTATGGATGGGTTTATTTATATATAAAATAAGAAAGTTTCCTCTTGTGGGGGGGGGGCGATCGCCCCGATCGCCCCCCTCTGGATCCGCCCCTGGCACAAAGGAGGTTAACCATATATTAAACTATTTTCGTTTCCATACAGAGTAAATCAATATGTGATATATTAATGTAAGAATTTATCATATGGTTTGCAGTTAGTTAGTTGCAGCACCTCAATAATAATGCAAAATGCACAGCCTTATACAATCCTATATTCAAACTCAAACAAGATTTACGTACAATCATTTATTAAGCTGTTATCATCCATTGCTTGTACGATATAAAGATTATTTTACCTCATTCTTTTCCTTAATAGTATCTTCTACTAAAGTGCAGTTGTTACCACAAGAGGCCTGAATAGAATTTTCCAGAAATAACTTCTCTGTACATTTTAATTAACAGGTATTTTTTTTTTTTTAAATGTCGCAATAATTAAAAGTGTGGTGTCAGCCGGAAACGCATTCGCTTACAATATTATTCCTACTCAGTACTCGCCATTAAAAATGAAACACCAAGAAGGAGACTGGGTAGATGCGCCAAAGTTCCCAGGCCGATACCTAATAGTAAGTGCAGAATACTCTTAAACGTTCGCTGTATTCGCTGTGTGACAACGTGGTGACAGCGGAGGCGTTGTGCAGCCATCGACTAAACATATTTATTCTTCCCTGCTATAGACATTCTGCAAATTTGGACTTTCCTGGATGCATCCTTCTTAGTGCAACATTTTAAGGAAAGAGCAATTTAACAGTCTCATACATTGCTTAAAGAAAGAGCAATGATTCTCAGAATTACTCGGAAGATATATATACACAATAATTTAAAACGGTTATTTCAAACTTTGCAATTCAAAGCACGAAAAGAACTATAGATAAAGGAACACTGATTTTAGCCAAATAGTAATTAGTAAACTCAATCACACTCAGTACCATTAGTTGCTTGGTGTTATCCGTAAGTCAGAGATCACGGTATCTCATTTCGTGTAGATTTTTGCATTTGTTTAACGCTAAAAATGTATTTTATCGCTAATTGAACCCAGTATCATATATATACCGACAGGACGTATCTTAGTCACAAGGTGACATGAGTGAAACACTAAACTATTCGATTGACACCTGCGGCCTTGTCAACACTAGAGAAAGTTACAAAGTGATTAAGTAAATACGGAACATAGTTCATACAAAGTATAGCGATGTATGAAGTCTCCGTTTCATACGACATGGATAAAGGATACATCTGAAATAGCAACAAAGAAATATATAATGATTTCTCTGGATAATTTGGATTAGTCCAGAATTCGAACACACACACGCTGGTAAGTCCAACATTTTTTTTTTTTTTTTTTTTAACTTCTTTCTTCGGATTCCCAATAAAGTTGACTACTGAAAAGCTGAGTTATAGATTCTGTATTAAAACAACACCTTCGCTAGACATGTTCAGTATACACATTGTCTTACATACAGAACAATACATTAGTTATTAATGCATGTCTGAAATAATAGTGCTTCGTATAGAATTTTACTTCATCCAATCGCAATAGCACAAAGATAAAAAATATTGCTAGGGATAATGTTCTTATTACAGAGAAAAAGAATTAAAATGACTTAACATTAACAATCATTTTCTTTAAACAGAGATAATATTTTATTATAATTTATGGAAGAAAGAAATAATTTGTAGTACAGTATCTTTATTAGGGTTATATATTCGTACAAAATAATGTAAGTACAACTGAGTCTGTCTTCAGAAAGGGCGTACTTTTAGCCACAACCTACACTGCTTCTTTTGACTGTCTTTCAAGCAGAATCCTGGTTTGATGCACGAAATACCTGCAACAAAAATCAGAAAATATTTAAAATGTTATATTCAGTGTGCTTAATTTGGTTGTACTTAACAATACAAAGGATCTTAACATTTCTGAGATTAAATGGACAAAATCTGTTCGGTCAGGTATGGGCTTTTGGGTTGCACGTAGAAAAACTATGAAGTGTTTATTGATGCTGAACAACAACTCAAAATGTATTACCATTCAAAAGTAAGTGGGTACCTCAATGGTGTTCGGGCTACCATGGGGTACCTAATGTCTGTATTTTTTAGATATATGAAAATATATGTCTCTAAAATGTAAGGAACTGACATCTGTTTACCGAAAACCTCAACTCGGTAAGCCTTATGGATATCGAGATATGGGAAAATAAAGAGCGACACTACAGAACTGTGGAGTTTGCGTACTAGATGGTGCAGTTTCGGAAACGTAATTACGAGGGCTTACAACAACCTCAAAAGTAGTTTCAATTAAATACACTACACACACGCCCTGATGGGGGTTTTCGGGTACCATGATATTCCCAGAACTCTCATTTCTAAATATTCTAAAATATGTCTTAATAACGTTTTAAAGAACGTTAGAGGTGTGTGTTTACCGAAACCGCAAGTCGGTACGCCTAACAGTTACCGAAATATGGTGAAATAAAAAGCGACACCATAGGTACGTGGAGCTTGCATATTAGACAGTACAATTTAGAAAATTAATTAAAATATGACTATCAAGATATTGTCAAATAAAGGGAGGATCCATATAGTTATGGGGTTTTCGTGTTAGGTGGTAAAATTTCCGAAACCGGTCATGTAAAGTTAATAAGCATCAGTAGCAATTTCATCTTAAAATAATTAGGTATTTCCATGGAGTTTAAGAACATCATGGGGTCTACCAAGATTAAATTTTAAAAGTTTTGTAAAATATATTTTGACATTTGTAAAGAGTATTAGAAATATGTATTTACCTAAAAGTTCCAGCTAGTACATCTAGCAGCTAGAGAGACACCATACAATAAAAGCGTATTAGATCTTGAAATTTCAGAAAACAATTATTGATCCTAACAAAAGTTAAATAAGATGGTACTTATATGGGTTAAGTGAGAACCTCAGACTCGTCAGTACAATTTCGATCGAAAGATTAATTCAGCTCTAAATTTTCTTTGGACAATTCCAAGCGTTCATCGGGCTCTGAAATAAAGTGAACATTTTTTGTCAATATCTAATATAGCAAGCGAGATATAAGGAATTATGTATTTTATGACGTCGTAAAAATAGAGACCCACATGGATTTGTACTTTTGAGTATTTGCTGTAAGAAGAAATTTCAGAAAACAACCGTATATACCTTAATAGACAATTAAATGGGCGGGGGCACAGTGGCTTAGTGGTAGAGTGCTTACCTCTGGTGTATTGGGTTCTTGGTTCGATCCACGGCCAAGTCAGTTTGTAGTGGACATCGTATTCGTGGGTTTTCTCGGGGTACTCTCCTCCCACCTTTGCATTCCATCAATTCTGTCAACAACATTCACTTGCTTTAATCATAATCTCCCTGAGACTAAAATGCATAATCGTGGGTCGCTACACTGAAATATTTCCTTTTATTTAATTTTAAAATTAAATAGGGAGTTAAGTATGATCGTATTTCTATGGGTTAAGTGAATACTCCAATAGTTTCTGCAAAAAAAAAAAAAAAAAAAAAGATTAGTTAAATACCCTACCACTAAGCTACTGTGTCCCCGCCCACTGAATTGTCTATTAAGGTATATACAGTAGTTTTCTGAATTTTTTTCTAATAGGAAAGACCCAAAAGTACAAATCCATAAAGATCTCTATTTTCACGTCATAAAATATATAATTCCTTATATCTTATTTACTATCTTAGATATTGACAGCGAATTTTCATTCTTTTGCACAGCTCGATGAACCCTTGGAATTGCCTGAAGAAAACCTAGGACTGAACTAATCTTTCGATCGAAATTGTACTGAGGTACTGATTTAACCCATAGAAGTACCATCTTATTTAATTTTTTGCGACCAATAATTGTTTCCGAAATTTCAAGCTTTTATTTCACAGTGTTTCTCCAGATGTTAGATGTACTAGCTGGAAGTTTTGGGTAAATACATATTTCAAATACTGTTTACAAATGTCAGATTATATTTTCAAAAGCTTTTAAAATTTAATTTTGGTAGACTCCATGATGTTCTAACACCCCATGAAGATATCTAATTACTTTAAGATGAAATTGCTACTGGTGTTTATTAACTTTCCATGACCGATTTCGGAAATTTTAGCATCTAACACGAAAACCCCTTAACTGTGTTGGTCCTCCCTTTATTTGACAACATCTTGATAGCCGTTAGTCATATTTTAATTCAATTTCCGAATTGTAGCGTCAAGTATGCAAGCCCCACATACCTATAGTTTATTCCCCCCCCCCTAAAAAAATCAGTTCTTTACATTTTAGAGACATGTATTTCCATATATCTAAAATGCAGAAATTAGGTACCGCATTGGAACCCCATTGGAGTACTCACTTACTTTTGCATAGCAAGGTAAAAACGCCAGTGGTTCTCACTTTAAGTTTGAAAACATACTATTTTGTCTCTTCTCTGAGCATCGTGAATCTGTCGGAGCTGTACCATAGTTGGAAAGACTCACTGATACTTCCTATAGTGACCATGTAGTCAGAATTCAAAAAGGAGTAGCCCTTGAAGGAAAAACAATATTTTAAAATCCTTGCACCAGTAGTCGTCACCTTAAAATCAAAATGTTCCAGTAGTAGTCAGGATTTTCTACCAGTGTTCATCACTCAAATAACTTGACAATTTATTCAAAAACGCACTGTGTATCAGTTTAGGGTTGAGAATACAATATAAAGTAGTAAGCTTAATAACTTTGCATCACTTTTAGCACTCAAGAAAGAAAATAAAAACGTTTTTACATACTTTTTAAAGCAATTTCAGAAAGAAAAATGTTAACTGAATTCAAAAGTTAACTGTATATCACTTCCACGTTAAGAGTACAATATTAAATACTATGTTTAATAACTATACGTCACTTTAAACTCTCGAGAATGAACATAAACAATTGTACATACATTTTAAAAACAATCTGAGAAACAAAATAAGTTAACTGAATTCAAAATTTAATTATACATCACCTTAAGCTTAAGAATACACTATAAAATGCTGAGATTAATAAAAAATGAAATCTTTAAGTTTAACGTCCCACGGTTATTCCGGTTAGGATAAGGAGACGGTGATAATGAGAAATGAGTGAAATGGTGGAATGAACAAAGTGGGAGGAAACGGGAGAACCCCGAGAAAACCCACGAGCAAGGTGTTTGTCCACCACAAAGTCCACACGGCGCGAGTTGGGATCGAACCAGGGACCCCAAGCACCGGAGGTGAACGCTCTACCACTGAGCCACCGCCCCCCCTTGAGATTAATAACAATGCATTACTGAAGAATGAAAACAAAAATGTTTTAGCTACCTATATTGTATTTACATGTTATTTCTCATTAACATTTTTTTTTTGATAACTCATGATCAAGTCTAGGGATGCGCAAGAGAAAAGATTTGAGGTTGTCTCCTCTCGAAAAGGTGCCGCGAAAGTTGTCTCGTCTCGAAAACTGGATCCGTTTCTATTGGAAAAGCTCTATCTTGTCTCGAATTTCGTAACAAAAATTGTCTCGTCTTGTCTCGTGCGCATCCCTAATCAGGTCCATAGCCAAAAACTTCATTTCGGAGGGTGCTCGATAGGGCTTTGGGATATCCGAATTTAGATATAGATAATCGATGTCGACAAACTATCGAAACTTGTTCGAAATATCGAAAAATACAGCAATATCGAAATATAAACAATATCAAAAATCGAAAATATAGAAATATGAAAGAGATCAAAAATATGGATATATCGAACAAAAATGGATATATGATCTTGGAATACGATTTGGTGGAATAATGAGGGAGAAAAATAATCATTGATTAAATATTAAATTGAAAAGAAATAAGAGCCTGACGCTCAAATACTTATCTATCCGGTACCCATCTTGATCCCCATAAAATATCATGAAGTGCTTCATTGATTCTAAACCCAATAATAGCAATTTAACAATAAACACAATATATAATTTACTACGCACCTTGAAATGTAGAAATTAATTATTGTAATCCCCAGCTTTCCAATAGACCTTTGATTTCTCCAAATGAAGATTCGGATATCTTGTTTCTTCTCAAGCAATAATGGGTTACAATAATCAGTTGCAGTCCAAAGCCAAGTCACTAAGTTAAGCATAAAAATAAAAGAATTCATTAGTTAGATGCATACAAAATCCTACGCATGTAAATCCGAATCTACTTGTATTAAATTGTAAATTTAAACAAACTAAATTATACTACAGTTATAGTGACATCAAACATACATTAAATAAGGTATACAGGGTGTCTCAAAAGTCCCCTGACATAAGGTAACTCTGTTATTATCAGAGTTACAACAGAATGTAGGAGGGAAAAGCATATCCAATTATGATGTTTTCAATCTAAAGTGAAGGAATTTTTAAAATCGGATGACCCGTTTGCGCTGTACACTCTCTATGCGCCCAATGTGAAATGAAAATGCAACGTTGCCATTTACCTGGACCCACAACAGAAGTGAGTGAAGTTACTGTCTTTTACGCTAACATGTCGATGGCCAGCCCCCGTTTCAAACAGTAACTTCATTCACTTATGTCGTGGGTCCAGGTAAATGACAACATTGCATTTTCATTTAAAATTGGGTGCATAAAGAGTATACAGCACATTCATCTTGTCCGATTTTTTAAAAAAGTGTTCACTTTAGATTGAAAACGTCATATTTCGAGATGTTTTTCCTCTTACATTTTGTCGTAACTCTGATAATAACAGAGTTACCCTATGTCAGGGAACGTTTGAGACATCCTGTATACATCATAAGAGGTTCCTTTCTTAATTCTACACGGATGTGGTTTCATTGAATGTGAGGTGGGTGATACACATTAGGCCTTTTGGGAGTACGTCACACGGACGACCGTAATTTTGTGTTCAAAATTTTTATGAACTGGTGGGATATGTGATACATATGGCCACGGGCTAGAATTTTCTCAGTATGTCAAATATGCAATCAGATTTCATGCAGCTTAATTTGGTGAAAAGCTATTGCCAATTGAACGTTACATTTACCTCTTTCTTGCAGATGTTGAACCATGCCGTTAGCACGTGAGGAATGGATCGAAATAATCAAACTGTGGGGCGGGAGGAGTATATGTGCAGTGGTTGCCGATTGCAGAGTCATCCACAATGTGACTCTGTGTCACATGTTTCAGTGTCACAGTAATTAACTAAATTTGAGAAGACGGGCACATTCGTGAACATACATCGTAGCGGTTCAAACTCGCGGGACCTTGTTCCTTCCCCATTTTGAACCGGTACATGAAAATGCCATTTACTCCATGTTTGCCTGCGCCGATTTTGAAAATTCCTTCACTAATCGATTTCTCCCGTTGAGTACTACAAGAACCAGTTAAAATCTCGCGGGCCCTTTATTCTTCCCCATTTTGAACCGGTACATGAAAGTGCGATTTTTTTTCATGCTTGCCTGCGCCGATTTTGAAAATTCCTTCACTAGTCGATTTCTCTCGACGAGTACTACAAGAATCAGTTAAAATCTCGCGGGCCCTTTTTTCTTCCCATTTTGAACCGGTACCTGAAAATGCGATTTTCTTCATGTTTGCCTGTGCCGATTTTGAAAATTCTTTCAGTAATCTATTTCTGTCGTCGAGTACTACAAGAATCAGTTAAAATCTCGCGGGCCCTTTTTTCTTCCCCATTTTGAACCGGTACATGAAAATGCGATTTTCTTCATGCTTGCCTGCGCCGATTTTGAACATTCCTTCACTAATCGATTTCTCTCGTCGAGTACTACAAGAATCAGTTAAAATCTCGCGGTCTTTTTTTCTTCCCATTTTGAACCGGTACATGAAAACGCAATTTTCTTCATGCTTGCCTGCGCCGATTTTGAAAATTCCTTCACTAGTCGATTTCTCTCGACGAGTACTACAAGAATCAGTTAAAATCTCGCGGGCCCTTTTTTCTTCCCATTTTGAACCGGTACCTGAAAATGCGATTTTCTTCATGTTTGCCTGTGCCGATTTTGAAAATTCTTTCAGTAATCTATTTCTGTCGTCGAGTACTACAAGAATCAGTTAAAATCTCGCGGGCCCTTTTTTCTTCCCCATTTTGAACCGGTACATGAAAGTGCGATTTTTTTTCATGCTTGCCTGCGCCGATTTTGAACATTCCTTCACTAATCGATTTCTCTCGTCGAGTACTACAAGAATCAGTTAAAATCTCGCGGTCCTTTTTTCTTCTCATTTTGAACCGGTACCTGAAAATGCGATTTTCTTCATGTTTGCCTGTGCCGATTTTGAAAATTCTTTCAGTAATCTATTTCTGTCGTCGAGTACTACAAGAATCAGTTAAAATCTCGCGGGCCCTTTTTTCTTCCCCAAGCCAATATTTTTTTTGTATATTTTGAATGTATTCAAGTATGGAACAAAAGTATTATATAATTCCCTTAGTAGGCTTGTCAACTTAATATGTTTCAACTTATATTTTATTTATTTTAATTATTTATTTTCTTGTGACTCAATATTTAATTGCAATCGTTCATTGGGGAGAAGGGTGGCCATTCTCAAATATATAAATATAGTATTCTTAAAATTTATGTGTTCTCGTACTATTAGTTTCTTCCACTAGACCTGGAAATTGCAAAATTAATACCTGGAAAACCTGCAAAATTCAGGGAAATTGAGTTCCATATTTATGTATGAACACTGCTATTTACAATTTTTTTTTTCGAATAGGGAGAACTGTACGAAAGGGTGGTTTGAGAATAGTATAACAGTAGGTTTCTGGGAGTGTTGTTCGAAATGAAATCTTTAAGTTTTACGTCCCACTATTATGCTGGCTAGGCTCAAGATGACGGGGTGTTGTTCGGTGGGGGTCAATGTTGCCAATTTTGGGTAAAGTCGCTAAATAAGGGGAATTCGACCTCAACGATAGCGCAGGGTGACCATAAAATTTTCAGTTAAAAACGGGACAGGTTCTTGCAACACTAGACTTTTAGATCTACCTTTGTTCTTATCAGTGCCTTGATATCAGAGTTCCCCCTCTCTCTCTTCGTTACAGAGCGGGTACTTATGAAAAAGGAAAGACACGTTGAAGTTTGTTTAACACACAACCAACTATTAAAACCTCTGCTGCCTTTCGAGCAGTACTGCGAACTATAGAGTATGTTTAATATAGGGATTTTCAGTTCAATTTTTGCCGCTTTGTTATTATTAATACTTTTAAAAGGAGTAAAGGTACTGGGTTTGTTATTTACTTCTTTCATTTACATAAAACGGGACGAATACTACTTTTTTCCATCTACTGACGGGACGGCCGCGACACGCCCCTAAAACGGGACTGTCCCGGTCAAAACGGGACGTATGGTCGCCCTACGATAACGACAAAAAAAAATCCGATTGGAGACTTTTTTGGGTGATTTTTACATAATGATTTACCTACTTACACATTTAGCGACTTTTTGCTGCAAACAAAATGTTCATCTGTAGAGAAGCATTATTAGTTCAAAACAGTTTTTACGTTCTTTTTTTCTGTTTGTTTGTTTTAATCAGCGCAAGTGATGAAGAGTTTGGAAATACAGCGTACTCACTACTCCACAATCCTGCATTGTTATGTTACCCTTGCCCTCTAACGAAGAATAACTACAAACTTGATGTCCTTTAGTTCGCAGAGTTTCCGTTGAGAGACACACGTAATACATCATTACCGATAGCAACAAGATTAGCTATAGATGCGTGAAAAAAGGCGAAGAAGGTGTTTGTTATATTTGTCCTCTGGGGTCTTTTAATTATTCTGCACTTTTTCTTTTACAAAAAATTGCTTAACGTAAGTACTGTAGTGTTAATTATTTCGGAACTATTTTGACCACAACATGAACAAAAGTACCCGAAACAACCTGAAATGATCCCTGAATTAAAGGATTGGTTGCGCCCTGTTTACAAAGATGTGAATAGAACCAGCGGCGCAAATCTGTCTTCAACATTGGGGGGGGGGGGGAGGGTAAGACCGTTACCATACTTTTTTTGGCGATGTCCAAAATACTTATGAAGTTGAAAAACAATGTTGTGGAGGATCATAGTTGTCTTTAGCGTTAGGAGGCTGCAGATTTGAGGCTTATTCTGGGGGACATCTCAAGTTCCTTTGTAGCAATCGGACAAAAATCATCAAATTTCTCCCAAAAAACACATTTCAAATCGGATTATTTGGGAGAAGTCCCCCTCAGTTCCAAGATTGGAGGGGACATGTATCCGTCATCCCCCCCCCCCGGGATTTGCGCCAGTGAGTAGAACATATTGTTTAGTTTACATCTACAACTTTTACAATGCTTATAGACAATGAATTTCTCGATTATTTCTTATAGCGACTTTTCACCTAAAATTGGAGTCGTCACCTCTCGTTTCGCAAACTTATTGCCAACATTTTAGAAACTGGTTGCGGGGAGAGCTACAATGGATGATTCAAGTTATTTCGTCGCTTCCGCTGTGAACCTAAGTACAAGATTCCAAAAGTCACATTTTTTTGGTTCCAAACAATATGTCTGCTGGGTGAAAGCATAGACTGGAATGTGTTGCCTTTCCTACCTTATCTTTAATCCCATAGTAGCTCCTTTCCCAAAGTTAAAAAAATGCAATTCTTCCTTTCTTAATAGTACTTATGACCCAAAGTATTACGTAAGCATTGTATGTTACTTATGTAGCTCACAGAGCCGCAGCTATGGGCAAGCAAGCAAAGCACGTGTCCCGGGCGCGTGGTTGGAGGGGCGCCTAAAAGAGAGGTTATATATTAGTACTTTTCCTGGCGGTATTTAATACTTTTCATCAGAGTGCGAAATCATGAAATCAAAGTGAGAGGAAAAAATGAAATGAAATCTTTGAGTTTTACGTCCCACGGTTATGCCGGTTAGGCTAAAGGAGACGGTGATTATGAGAAATGAATGAAATGGTGGAATGAAGTAAGTGGGAGGAAATGGGAGAACCCCGAGAAAACCCACGCACACGGTGTTTGTCCACCACAAGGTTCACTTGGCGGGGCTAGGATCGAATCCGTGACCCCAAGCACCAGAGGTGAACGCTCTACCACTGAGCCACCGCGGCCCTAAAAGTGAGAGGAGACTGGAGGAGTGAAGAGAGAGAGAGAGAGAGACAGAGAGAGAGAGAGAGAGAGAGAGAGAGAGAGAGAAGAAAACGCTCACACTTTTACACTTCAAAGTAAATTAAGTCATTTATTTTTTCTGTCCCCCTCCTCCCCCTCCCCTAAGTTCTACTGTCAAAGTAAATAGCTAAAAACACTCCCAGGCCAGAAGCGCATCTACGTTGGAAATTTGATCGAGATCGGTCGGTCGGTGCAAGAGATTAAGAAAAAATGAAATGAAACCTTTGAGTTTTACGTCCCACAGTTATGCCAGTTAGGCTAAGGGAGACGCTGATGATGAGCAATGAATTAAATGGTGGAATGAAGTAAATGGGAGGAAATGGGAGAACCCCGAGAAAACCCACGCACACGGTGTTTGTCCACCACAAGGTTCACTTGGCGGGGCTAGGATCGAATCCGGAACCCCAAGCACCAGAGGTGAACGCTCTACCACTGAGCCACCGCGGCCCCCGGCCGGGAATCGAACCCGGGTGTCCCACGCCAAAGGCGTGTTCATTAACCACTTAGCCACGAGGGAGCTCATCTGTGAGGCAGTGTAAACCCCCCAAAAAAGAAAGAAAATAAACGCACACTGGATGTTTGCGCAACTGAGGATCAAAACATTCTCAATGGAGTATGAGAAATAGTAAACGTCAATCAATGTGTGCTTTTGCTTATTCATTACTTCGTTAATACTTAATTCCTTCTAGAAATAGTGAAACAATACTATGAAGAAACACTAATTAAACTAATAACAATTACGTTGTATTTCTTACCATACCGTTTTTACCACCCATAGAATTTCAATCTAGCACTATACTGCATTAGTCACGCCGTAACGAAAGCTGAAATTCAAAGACATGGCACTCGTTAACTGTTGAAGCTGTGTTGTAGCTACCTGTATATCACGCGGCCTGCGTTGGTACTCCTCAACATAAATACGTCACAGCCCAAAGCCAGGAAACATCACAAACAGAAGACAGGGGCACAAGCAGTGCCTGACACTTCACGAACTCAAACCCACCAAGACTCAACTCAACATGACCTTCAATTAGTGTTGTAAAAAAACGGTTTTTTTTCTGTGAAGTTTTTTTTTCAATAAAAAACATCGTTCTTTTTCATGTTTTTTTTTAAAAGTCTGTTTTTTTTCTGGCAACTATTATTTATTGATTTATGTTGCAGATTATTGAAATAATCAACAGAACTTGAGTGGAAGCACTCGTAACTTACAAATCATTTGTTTCTTTGAACTTATACGAGCAAAATTGTGTGATTATTCCTTTCGGTCCCAGGTCATTTTTGGAGTTTTCCTACATTTCCAGTTAGTGACTTATTGCTCAAAAACCATTCATTCGATTGATATGGTTAAGGCCTTGTTTTTAAGAAAATGGATGTGGCCATTTTTTGGTGTAAGTTGCATTGCAGTGTTACCAACTGGTGGGAAATTATTGAGGGAAATTTAGGGGTGAAAATTTACAAAAAAATCCCTAACCGAATTTCAAAAATGTTTTGTATCTAGCACCACTGCTGCTATATGGGTTCAAGTCACCTAAACACATCTTTGGTGTGTTGACAAGGTACAGTGAAATCCTGAAGTCGCTGGCTTCCATTCAAAGAGGGAAAGAAAAAATTCTGTCATACACATGAAATTTTGACACTTTTTACGCCTCAGAGGCAAAAATCAAATATGCCGGGGTACAGCTTCTCTAATTATCCTATTGAAACTTTTTATGGTGCGTTCTGTAGGGCAAAGAGGAAACTTTCAGGTAGTGGTACGTTTGTTTCAATGTAGCCAGTAAGAGGGTAATAATAGAGGGGAAAAGGGAAATTTTCCGAATTTTTCACCTAATACCGGGAATTAATTGTTTTGGCTGGAAACGCTGCCATCACACAGACGAAAGCTATCCGAAAATAAACCGTAGTTCTCGAAGAATATATCCTACAAGTATCATGGCGATATATAACAAAGTAAGCATGAAATTTTAAAAAAATCTCATTCTACCTCAGAAATTCACCATTTTCTTACCATTTCCAGAACATGGTTTATTATAAACCTCAACTGTACTTCCCCTAATTATTCTAATGAAACTTTATGGTACGCTGTGTAGGCTAAGGATGAGGCTGTTAGACACTGGTACATTTGTTTGAATGCAGCCAACAAGAAGGAAATAATAGAAATAAAAAAGGGAATTTTTCCCAAAATTTGCCCCTAAAATCTGGAATTAAATTTTTTTTGTAGCTAGCAACACTACTATCAGACACACACAAACTATCTTAAAATAAGCTTTGGTATTCCTCTAATATATCCTACAAGTTTTGTGACGATATCTAATAAAGTAAGCATGTCAATAAAAAATATCTCATTCTACCTTAAAAAAAAATCCCAGTTATCTTTACAATTAGAGAACAAGGTCCACTGTAAACCTCAACTGTACTTCCCCTAATTATCCTATTGAAACTTTCTATAGTGCGTTGTGTAGAGCAAAGACGAGACTTCCAGATACTGGTACGTTTGGTCCGATATAGCCAACAAGAGGGAAATAATAGAGACAAAACATATATTTTTTTTTCAAAATTTCCCCCTAAAATCTGGAAATAAAATATTCTGTAGCTGGCAACACTGCAACCAGACAGACGCAAATTATCTTAAATTAAACATTGGTACACCACTAATATATCCTACAAGTATTATGGCGATATTTAAGGAACAAAGCTTCTAATTACCAAAAATATATTACGGTAAAGAGAAAAGCAAGGAAAAACTAGAAAAATCAAGGGCTAGAACCTAAATACGAATTTTACATGCGTCCCCTAATTACCCCATTGTAACGATCTGTACTTTCGTTTGTTAAGTAAGGACAAATGTTCGATTGGCGTAAGTTGACTTGCACTCGGACGTATAGCTACGGATTTATAAACAAAAAATTTTAATTTTTTGCCCAAATATAGGAGAATTTTAAATTCCCTAATTGGCAACACTACGCGCAGGCCCGTCCAATTGATGTCAACAGTTAGGTATCCATCCGAGGTATCTACCTGGCAAGTCTTAAGGATGTCTTTCTTCAACGAAGGAAGCTACAGGGAAAAAAAGTAAAGGAAATTCGAAATTAGAAAATTATCGAATTTTTTACTGGGGTGAAATTCGACACCAGAAGAAAAAGAAATTAATATGATAAACTATAGTCCAACCACATTCTGCAAGAATAATATCCCGATATCTTAATTAGTGTCCACACTAGAGCGGATTAAACAAGTGACACACCTGTGTGTGCCACTTTGGCCACCTGGACCACCGAGTACACATTTGATTACATTTTTTTGACTACTAACTCGTGTTGTTGTTATAGTTATAGTCTCGACTAATAGTAATATCGTTGTAAACAATAACTTTATAAGGAAAATTTTTCTCTCCTTTTTACATCTTAGTTCCAACACTGTTGGTGAGAAATGTAGGGTGTTTCAAAATAAATTTTGGGGTTTTAAGTCTTCGTAGTACTTATTACATTTTAGGTACAATTATAAGCAATGCATGAAGTAAAAGAGCACCTCAAACAGTCTTTGCTACAAGTGTTCAATGTGAGATTCATTCATCACACGGCACACATCTAGTCGATAGGCGAGAAAGGCCCATAAACTTTTCGCCATATGGCACAAAACACATTCAATTTAGGGAAGTTTCGTTTCAATTGTACCATCTCCTGAGGATTTGCTGAAGGCCAGATGCCAACATTATGAGTGTTCACATTAGCTCTTAGGTGAAAAGTCGATTTATCACTGTAGACGACACGATCCAGAAAATCTTCATTGTTATGCAGCAATATTTCACTTGCGAAATTGGCACGTAAACCGTAGTCTAGGTTTTAGACCTGTAGCAACTGTAAACAATAAAGACGTAGTTGCAAGCGTCTCCTTAATATTCTTCACACAGACGGTTGCACTGTACAGGTTCAGTCTTTATTAAAACACAAAAAGCTTTCTGCTCTCTGGTCTCCATCTTTGCTACTTGCTCTTTCTAACGGCAGCCAGAAGAAACAACGTATGCGCATGCGTGCGTACAAAACTGTTTGAGTTGCTCTTTCATCTGATATAATATTTAGAATTGTAAGTTAATTGTAATTGATACTACAAAGTTTCAAAAACCTAATATTAATTTTGAAACACCCATTACTTCAAATTGAGTCATCCTATATTCAGGTCCTAGTCAATTTGTCGCCTCGTGCAATGGCATAATTTGCCGCCTCCCCCTTTCTCCAGAATCTTAGAAGTCATGATTTTAAGTATGCTACTCCAGCATGAACAACAAAGGTGAGGGTAAATGCAGTCGCACTCAGAACTGCTTAAATACTTACTAAAAATGCAATTCCGTTGTGTCTGTTTTTTTTCTTTAAATGTTAATCTATTATGATAGTGAAAGATAAAGCAAACACACCTGCAGAGGAAAGATGGTAATCCTTTTTATAGAATTCACTATAGAGCTTCAATCTCAATGTATCAGTTTGCAATGCCAGTGCAACTAGCTCTTTTATCTTGATTTCTTGATTTTTCTTCTACATCTTCTAACATTTAAAAAAAAATATTTCTATCTTGAATGATAAGGAACTTGCTTCTGACAAAAATAAGACTACTTTCATATCAAAACTGTGATAACTTACTAAATGGAACAGATATTCACTACTATTCGAGTATTGAATTCTTGCATTTGACAACAATCAAGCAATTTGTGCTCAGATTTATTCGACCATTTGCTTTAGCATTGTCCATGTGGCCTTAAACTAATGCAACCTAAACATAATTTATGAATGTAGTATTCAAATAGAAGGTCACCTTAGTAATTGTAACTACCATCATCATGAAGTCTGTTTCCAACAAGAAATATTTAATTTAAATAATATTCTTATGACTGATTTTGCCGGACTATCCAAGCTTGCCGTTCCACGCAAATGCACGTGTTACATATATACAGTGGCGTATTTAGGAGGGCTTCCGGGCTTAAGCCCCCCCCCCCCGAAATCGTACTTACTATAGTAAAGTATATGAAATATCTTGCAGAATTTTCACATTTTCAGGCAAAGCCCCCCCTCGAAAGTTAGCAAAGCCCCTCCCGAAACAAAACCGTAAATACGCCACTGCATATACGGTAGAGCCGGCTTTGCATATCATATATATCTAGTCGACAAATTATTTATATATGACATTTATAAAAATGCTATTATGCAAATTAGTATTAGTTTTTACCTTTAGACAAGTTATTGGAATTTTATACTGTTCGTGACATTATTTTCGTACTTATTAAAGGCCTGCTTTCACGAAAAAACAAAATTTCATTTCTACTTTTATTTCTTAGTTGATATTGATGAAAACTGCTGAAACCCGAATTGTTAATAGGTATGGTATTCATGTAAATTGTAAAATATTTGTAGCGTATCAGTATCTAGCGTTTATTTTATGTTGCATTTTACGGTGATTACACCTACATAAAAAATTTCATACCTAAATAGACGTAAGATGCATTACAAATGACTATTTGAAAAAAAAACGAAATTTAGAAAAAAAACGAGAGGCAATGTTTTTTTCTAAAAAAAAACGTACATTTCTGAAAAAATACGAACCGTTTTTTTTCTATTTACAACACTACCTTCAATTACGTTCTAGAAACCAAACCAGTGCTAAGGCACAAACTCACCAACTTCCTATATGAAAACACAAGAAAAAAATCTAACGTTTTGGTTCCAAAGTGATGACATAACAATAATACTAAAAAGGTTTTAATTTTCAGTAACCCAAACATTAATTAACTAGGGAACATAACAAAGCAAAAATAAATAAATAAAAATAAATTAAATTAAAAAATAAAAACCTGACAAGTAAGCTCTCCCTGACTACTTTTTTTTTTTTAATTTCAGTGAGGCTGTAAAATATGTCAATATCTTCGTTATATATATATATATATATATATATATATATATATATATATATATATATATATATATATATATATTCATTGTAAACAAGTTCTTTAAACAAAAGAAAGCTCTGAGAGCGCTTACCTCTGACGCGGTAGGTCCCTGGTTCGATTCCTGCTCCCGACAAATAGGCTTTTGGTGAACACTGTAGTTGTGGTTATTCTTAAGACTTTCCAGTTTCCTTACATTTTCTTGATTCCACCATTATCATGTATCTCATCGTCACCTTCTCTCTTACATTGATGTACAATCATGGGGCGTTAAACTAAAAGAAAAAAAAATCTTGCAAATATCCTAGTAAAAATGAGTTTTCTAAACTACACTAGTGGCCCCGCGTAGCGTATTCGCTAACGCTCTCGCCTTCGGTGCGAACGGTCCCGGGTTCGATCCCGGTGGGGGAACTCGGTCGAAAAAGTATCAAAAGATTTTAAGTCCAGCCATCCTGAATGAGGTTTCCTTGGCTTTTCCTCATTCACAGCAGGCAAATGCCGGAGTGGTACCTAACATATAGGTCCCAGGCCGTTTTCTTCCTTCCGAAATCCAAAAATGAAAATGAAATCTTTGAGATTTACGTCCCACGGTTATGCCGGTTAGGCTAAAGGAGACGGTGATGATGAGTAATGTATGAAATGGTGGAATGAAGAAAGTGGGAGGAAACGGGAGAACCCCGAGAAAACCCACGCACACGGTGTTTGTCCACCACAAAGTTCACTTGGCGGGAGCTGGGATCGAACCCGGGACCCCAAGCACCAGAGGTGAACGCTCTACCACTGAGCCACCGCGGCCCCATTTTTCCCCAATCCATTCTTCCCTTCCTTTCCCCGGATAGTGTGATCACCGAGGGAAGTCATCCCTCATATGCGACGGGCTAACAAGACCATTGATGCCGAAAGCCCAGAAATCTAAATCCTAAATCTTCACTACACAAGGGAATTTTCGCGCTGAAAACGGTTTATTAGCAATTATGTTAAGCAGCCCTGTAGTAAATCTGCACCAAGTAATAAATCGTCACATATAAAACGGAATGAATAAACACATAACATTCATTTTGCTACCTTGAAATGTAAAATGTTTCAAAACATTAATATTCAAAGATTTCTCAAAATTCAGATTCACCCATTCCATTGTCCTAAATCATTAACGAGTTTTACAATAGTAAGAATTGTATTCATAAACTACATTACTTACTTAGTACTATATTAAAGCAAGTTACACTAAAAGAATATATAATTAATGGAATATTTAACTAAAGTAATAGTTAACTAGTGTACTTACCCAAGCATTTGTTTGCTTCCTCTCTTCTTTTCCGTTTGTAAACAACCTCGTTTCGCAAGCAAAAGACGGTAGTTCAATGACATCAGCCATGGCGAAAGAAAGAGGTGTCTATAGGCGGCCTGGATCTCACACACAGATGGACGTATTTAACATATAGCTGAAGTATTTAACATACGTATACGTATGTAAAATACGGAAGATTGTTAGATGTCAGACATCCTGCAGCGACATGATGTAATATCTAAGCGGGTAAAAGGCAGTACCTCTGTAGTATATGGATAAAGTACGCTCCGTACAGATTTCCTTAGTAAACATAACGAATCCTTGTATTTGTACAATATACCGCTGTCCGGATAATGGATTTTTCTCAGTGTAGAAGAGTACATACAATACACGACTCGAATTAGTTGAAACCAAAATATGAGACCACAAACAAGAATATAATCAACGAAGTACAAAAATAACAGATAAAGCCCAGTGTCGAAGCATTTTTGCCAAAGAAAAATGTCAAAATAGTACCAAAACATAGCACATAAACTGAAGTTATCCATGCCTTTGGATCCGCAAGCTCGCTGGTGGTGCATATGTGCAATTCATATAGGTCTATCCTCAAACGTTGACAACATTGTACATCAAGACTTCACAGGTATGGTTCTACTCATAATTAGCTTCTCTAGATGTTATAATTTGTGTTCCGTGCCATTTAACAAAACTCCATTTTGTGCTCAGTTGCCAACACTGCATTAGATATGATGTTATTGAGCATGTCTGTTTGAACACATCAATGTTTGCTTACTATGCTGTTATGTAAATGTCATTTTGATTACTTTAATTATTTTGAAGTTCTTTTTGTGTCAGTGTATCTTTTGCATTGCTATCTTCACATGATTCTAGATCCTTCTTTCCTCTGTATCTCCTGTGTTTCTGCGTGTCGGCCCGTAAAACTTTGGATTTCTCACTTTTCTTCACTTCTCTATCGATTGTGCATTGTTTGCTTGGACAATGCTACTATCAATATAAGATGCTCCCTTGTGAGCATTGTAAGGCATTTAATAATACAAATATACTTATAGTTTATACGATTTAAATGGGGTCCACACAAAACATTGGCTACATGAACTAGATTTGTAGTCTACAATTTTGCCTTAAAGAAACCATAGTGTTTATCAATATCAGCTACAATAGAAGGCTTAATAACGAAAGCCATCACACTGTTAAACTTAACTGGGCCATGGAAAATAGCCCTTTTGTGTACAATATCTGCGTATTCTCAAAGTGCAATACGAAACTGTATGCCAATGCGTTCAAGGAACTTCATTTCATACACGTTTTTACTCGAAATTGGTCGGATAGTTCAAGATTTATTAAGTCACAAACATAGTCACTTTTAGTTTTATATAATAGAAGATATATATTTGTGTGTGTCATCTTCGGATTTTTTTTTTTTTTTTTTTTTTTTTTTTTTTACACACTAATAACATTGCACGAGAATTTACACAGTAAATCGAGAATACGGTTCAGGAAACGTGTTTATAATGTTAATAAGATATCTATTTTTAGTTCCGTGTTCTTTAGAAGTTTATATATATATATATATACAAAGTAGGAATGTATGCATCTTAGTGGGAGCAAAGTAAGCAACTGAACCTCCGTTAGAGAAAAATATAAGCGGCTTGTACAAGCATGGCACGTTTTAATCCTCTGATATAGAGTAGAGGAAACACCATGTGTTAGTGTGTGTGTGTGTGTGTGTCTGTGGCTGCAGAGTAGGAACCAGATGTTACCGGGCAGCATCAGTATAAGATTATTACACTAGCGAACGCAACCAGCCAATCCCTTTATCTTTGCTGTTGCATTTGGTGGAGAACCCACGAAAACTTCTGGCTCCTGCCCTACGCCCGGAAAAACCTTTACCCCACACCACTTGTCTCTCCACGAATAAAAAATGACCGTAAACGATCAATAAATTCCGAGTTGTACTATTCTCTCCTTCTCCGTCTCAAAACCATAAGAGAACGGGGCATCATCAAGGCGAGTTGAAGATAAATATACTTCAAGTGTTATCTCTTTTTCGCTGACAATTATGAATGACGTAGGCAACAAAACGTCATTTCCTTTTTTTATCCCTCAACGAAACATTCTCATGACAAGAGAAATGAAGTGAGACGAATTGGTTTAGATCTTCTCATGAAGAATTACCCACTGCTTTCCTCTATCTTTTCGTTGTATATAAATCAACGAAGCAAAGCACACCATTGTACAGTACATAACAGAATAAATCCACAAACAGAAAGAAAGGAAATTTTGTGCGCACGAAATGCATATTTCATAACTGTATTTACTGTGTGGTTGAGGTGTCCACTACAAGAGGAATCTACACTATTTCAAACAAAATTTGAGCGTGTGTTACTTTTCCTTTTCTTAGCCTGAACTTGAATGTGAACAGGAGGAACAAAAAGAGGGAAACTTCTACTCTAGATTTAATAGCTCCAAGCCACGTTCAAGTAGCTTCCAGAACAATGGTAAAAGTGAGGGGTAACGCGGAGGGACGTCATTCCCCTACTTCAAGAAACGATCTATGGCGTCCCTCCACTTCCTAAATAAATTACAATTTGCAAATATTGGCACGGGTGACGGCATAACGTCATGTGTTCCTCTACATTTTCAGATCCACTTTTACCCTTGTCACAGAGTAATTATCAGATAGTAAGTAGCAGTCGTTTTTGGATACTGTTTCACTTTTGAGTGGTTTGTGGTATCACTACTACGCTGTTTTAACACTAGAAAGATGAACATGTCGAACCCCTTTTGAAGTCACACTTGCTCCCTGACTAAAGATTTTGCTATATAACCAGTAAACTCTAAACATGGATTGTTATTGTTGAGGTGAATGACGCATATAGTTTGAGACAGAATTTATTCATTATATACATAATGTATGTATTATAATACAGTTTACTGCAATTTGATATTGGAAGCACGCTAGCTTAGTAGTAGAACACTTACCTCTGGTGTGTGGGATTCTTCGTTCGATCCCCGGTCAAATAACTTTGTGATGGACAACATCGTGCCCGTGGTTTGTTCCATGATATTCCTGTTTCCTCTCAATTTCTCATTCCACCAATTCTTCTATCATCATTCACTTGCTTTAATCATTGTCTCCCTTAGCCTAAAGAGCATCATCGTGGGACCTTAAATTCAAAGATTTCATTTCATTGCAATTTGATATCTCAAATCATTCCGGAGATGTGAAAACATGGCTACAGATGATTAGATTGCTCAAAATGACATTATTTATGGGAAATTTTAGAATTAGACTTTGTTTCTATAACATTACAGAAAATACTTTTGGTAGTCGTAATGGCAACTTCTGGGAATTACACAATTTCAATAGACTCTAGAGTTTTATAGAATAGAAGTCACATCGGCAATGGCAATAAAAATGAGCAAAGTCAGGCGTCTTTAAGGCCCTCTGGTGATTGTTTTTGTTTTGAAGACATTATTTAAATTCTGCTATGAGGTAGAATCAATAACAACAAATTTAACAATGCAAATCATGTATCCAATATATTTCATACATACGGAAAAAGTGGACTAAATGTTATATGTATTGCTCAGAACAAAGAATTCAAAAAGTAGAAAACAATTGTTTTCTCAGTCTAATCCTCCAGTTTGAAATTCTTAATGAAAAGAGGTTTAACATTTCACGGTTTATGCCCTTTAGGCTAAAGAAGACAAATGGTTAATGAAAATGAAAGATTGTGAAATTAAATTTGTGTGTTCTTCCACCGGGAATCGAACCCGGCACCACTTACACCATAAGCGGCACGTGCTAACCACTAGACAAAAGGGAGGCACTTAATTTCTTAATTGATTCTGTAAAAATTCATTTGGTTTCATACTCATTAATAAACAGTGTAATTGGAAACGGATACAAAAGAACTAAGTAATGGGAAAAGTTAACTGGCACCTTTTATTAAGTTGTTTATAAGTTTGTATTTATAAGTTTTATTAAGTTTATATTTATTAAGTTGTAAAACAGGGACATGGTAATACTTACATGATGCATTGAAATTCAAGCATGTATTTGATAGAGTAATTCATTCAAGAACTTCTTTTCTGCACCTTACAAGGTACATTGGCGAAGTGTCTTCACGGGATTCATGTAAAATTGATTCAAATGCAAAGTTCTCCGCGCCTCAATGTGTACTGTAATAATTTTAGCGGTCCATATCGGTAATTTTCATATTTATGGGCCTTCATATAGAATATCTGAAATTGAATCATACACTACTATAGCACACGGACACAAAATTACCTTCAGTTTCTTTAGATGTAACTTAACGGGAATGTGAGCATACGCAAAATAAAATGGAACAAGTTCTATGACACGTTACCCATCTCGGCCGCCATCTTGGATCTGCCATATTGGATTCAACTTTTTTTTTCATGTTTGAATAGGTGCAAGTCATACATCAAATTCATGTACAATTTTCTCAGAAATTCACTGGTGTATTGAATTTTACCGTAGCTTGTATCATTTGGAAGGTATTGCATGTTAAATTCCTTCAGAACTTTGCGAAAGATATTTGAGGATCTCTTACCTCCGATTGAGAAAGCAGTTTGGTGTTCATTTAAATGTTTAACAGAGATTTTTTTTAGGAAACCAGAAAGCCACAAATTACCGTGAAATTGTGAGTGATTTCCTGCAATCATTCGAAGAAATAGGTTGCAACATGTCCCTTAAAGTTCTCTTTCTAGACTCCCACCTGGATTTCTTTTCTATAAACTTTGGTGCTGTTAGTGATGAGCATGGGGAACGTTTTCATCAGGACACTTCCTCCATGGGAAAGAGATACCAGGGACAGTGGAGTTCACAAATGTTAGCTGATTACTGTTGGACACTCAAAAGAGATGTTCCAGAAGCCAAACACAGAAGAAAGTCGACAACTAAAACTTTTTAGTTAAGGTAAGTAAGTGTTCATATATTAGGAAGATACCACTCACTTCTTCTGTATTATTTATACCGTGCTTGTGAGTTTTCTCGGGGTTCTCCCATTTCCTCCCACTTTCTTCCTTCCACCATTTTACTCATCTCTCATCATCACCGTCTCCTTTAGCCTAACCGGCATAATCGTGGGACGAAAAACTTAAAGATTTTTCTTTTGTATTATTTATTAAGTAGACATAAAATTATTTTTAGTGCAGTTCCTGTTTCTGTATCACTATATAAAAATAGCAAGTTAAGACATATACAAATACAAATAGCAAGTTAAGACAAAAATCTTATAAACTACTTTTTGGAGGGACTTTCCCAACAAATCCCTCTAGAAATTTCCTCATACAAAAAATGGTGACACGGTGTATACATACTTGAAAATATGTTTTATTTCAAATCCAATGAGGTATAAACCGTGCTTATATTTTAATTTTCGTGGAAGTTATATGTGATTTTATCTGCACTAATGAATATGGTAAAATGAACAGTACACATAGCATATTTTTATATAAATATGTTTATTTCTCTAGAAAGAATAATGCGATTCTTATGAAACTTAGAGGGCTTACTAAGTATAAATCAAGCTAACATACAATATAATTTGTGTGTTTATATACCTATGGGTACCCGAGCTACAGGTATGAAAGTGGTAAAAAAAAATGGAAATTTGAGAGGAAATTTCCCGAAAATCCCTCTGTCACGGGAAAACTGGGGGTGATGGAGACAGACTGATTGCAGATTCGAATTCTACGTTTAAAATTCTATTAGAACCAGATATTTTCTTCCGTGTGCCTGAGAAAAAGTATTTTTTGTCGACAAGTGTAATTTGCTATTATCTACTGTATTTATTTGAATTTTATAGCTATTTATTTCACTTACAAGCGCAATATTTACATATTTATCTTTGACATTGCATACATTCTTCACAGTAATATTTCAGAGGTAAATCAATTTCAGATTAATTCAAAAGTATTCACTCATTACTTAAATGCTCGAAAAGGAAATAATTAGAAAACATGCTTATATTTTATTAAATTCCGAAATAGTAAAGTGCATTAAGTAAGCATTTTATTTTTTCCTTTCATAATAATTTACTATACTTATGAAAACCTACTGTTAAGGTCTGTCGCCCTTGAAATAATAGGTTAATCGAATACATAAAAACTAACCTTCCGAGTATCCTCTTTCCTCCTCCGTAATGTCTTCCCATTCAGAGCTCGATCAATAAACACCTTACAAGCCACCTCCGTCCAATTTCCTCCTTTCTTCATTGCCACAATGACAGAAAACGAAAGAGTTCGCAGTCACGAAAATTGTGTGAATACATTGCATGAATAAGGCCAGGCGTTTAAAGAGCTGTTCTGTTGCAGCGCAGTGGACGCCGAAAGAAACAGAGCAGAGCACATGAACAGAAGGTAACATCAAGCTGTGTGACTTACGTTGTATTGCCTATCCCTCATGGACATAAGTCAGGGTTGCAGGCTCCATATTAAAATAACTAAAATTTGTGTTGAACCGTTCCTTATTCGTAAACCGGAATATGCGCATAATTAGTTTTTTTAAATCGTTTCTTCGTATTAATTGGAAAGGCATGTAACCTCGTAACTACATTACAGACCCATTCCTGGTAATAATTTAAAAGGTAGATCTTTACCCCAAATGAAATCCAGTGATTGCATGTTATCCTTATTTAAACCGTTTTTCGAAATTAAATATTCCAAAAAAAAATATCAAATTTTCAGTCCTTTGTACCTTTAATATTATTTAGACGAAATGTTTCATATAATGATGAAAATATTCGGCGCAAAGGACTTTGGATACCCATTGTCCTCACCATCTTACTTATATTATTAGTGTTGTAGAGGCCTGCAAAATTTGGAAATTTGTGATTTCACCCTGGTCGATCTAGAACTACAAACTTAATTAATTTCGTCCAAGATACATACAATTTATTTTGAAACAAAACTAGTAAGCATACGATTTACTTGGATCTTTGTAAAGTCTTTGGAAAAATAAGCCATATCACACTTTTAAATAAATTATTGTCATATTAATTAACTCAATATTTTTTTTAAAATTTAATTGAAGAGTATATATTCAGAAGTTAATATTATAGCCAATATAAACAATCATAATTATCAGAATAGGTAGCTATCTTGGGAGTACCTCAAGGATCAAACCTAGGTTCATTATTTTTTCTATTTTATATTAATGACTTACAGTTCTCAACAAAACATTCCAAATGTATTATTTATGCAGAGGATGTAAAATTATATAAACAGGTAAGATATATTACAGATACGATAGAATACAATAGAATTACAAGAAAATCTTCATTTAGTATATAAATAGAGTGTGGAAAATAAGCTTAACCTCAATATTAAAAATGTTTATTTATAAGTATGTCAAGAGTGAAAAACGGGTTAATAGTTATTCACATTCTCTTATTCGTGTAAATGGAAGAAATTACCACATGTAAAGATTTAGGGGTACAAATTACATGTAATTTTTCATTTGATAACCGTATTACGGAAGTAGTTCTTAACGCCTATAAACAGTTTTGTTTTATTACACGGAACACTAGAAATTTGAATGATGTTGTAGTTATCTCTATGCTGTATAATAGCTTGTTTCGGAGCAAAATATCTGAGCGTTGTTTAGGCTCCATATTGTAAATCTCTCCAGAAGAAAATATGAAGTATTCAAAAAAATTCTTAAGATTTCTCTGTTTTAGAAGAATAGGAGCTTACGCTGTAAGAAACAAATTCCGCATAAAACACGTCTAGATAAATTTAATTATAGTTACTTTCAGTAACAGACGTGAGTTTTTGAACAACTATTTCTTCATAAAATTATGAATTCTCATGTTGACAATAGTCATTTCTTACGAAAAATAACACTAGCGAACAGTGAAAATGTAATGGAATGAAATAGATGTTTGTTAATTATACCGACCACGCTGATAACGAAAACGACAATGTAAAACTGGAATTAGCTCTCGTTTCCAAGTTAAAGGGGGGAAGGATTTAAATATATTTATTATATTTTATTAGCATTCATTGTCAATTCCTTCCCATATAGGCTTCAAATCCCGCTGATTGTAGACAAAGTGATTAAGTTCAGGGCCGGATTTCCCAATAGGCCCGGGTCTATGGGTGCAAGCTCCCAGGGGGCGCACGGCCGAGAGGAAAAAAAATAAAAAAAATATCTAGAAATAAAAATAAATAGCCATAACTTAACATATTTTTTGAATTGATTAAAAAAAATCAGGCTAATAAAGCATTCTGATTTTGAAGTTCATTGGAACAAATAATTGTTGGTAAAGTTCACCAACCTTTTGTTAATACATTAACGGTATTTTGTTAAGTCCAGAACCAAGTAAATTCCTTAAAAAACTTGTAATGATAAAATTGCATCGTGGAGTGGTGTTTAAGCAATTAACATATAGGCCTGATATATTTTTTTAATAAAGGTTTTTTTAGGAAAGTAACTTTAACCAGACTAGGGGGCTTAAAATATTATTGGGCCTAGGGGCGCCAAAATGCTAAATCCGGCCCTGATTAAGTTTCCTGCAGGCAACAATAGCTGTGTGTATTTTGTTGTTATTTTTAGCCCGAGCTCGTAGCAACAAGGAGAAGGGAAGGGAGGAGTGAAGCATGTATCATTTAAGCGTAGTTTCTATCTGTTACAAGCTATGTTGTGTTCTTGTGCTGAAAGAACGTGTTATTGAAATCTAGCCTAGTTAGTGCGTGTTGTCATTGTAATTCCTGTGATTCGCCCCCCAAATGCGTAAACAGTGCTGACTATTTTTGTTACATTTGCGAACTGGCTACATTGAAATCGCAAAGGAGGCAAATAATGCCATATATTAGGAAGCAGTACAGACTCTACTTTGGATGTGAAATCGGGGACCAGGACAAGCCCTGGGCTCCTCATGTATGTTGCATATCTTGTGTCTCGAGCCTTCATTCGTGGTTAAACCGTAAAAGATCTTCCATGGGCTTTGCTATACCCATGATCTGGCGAGAACCATCCAACCATGTGGATGATTGTTACCTTTGTATGACAACTTCACTAACACATGGTATTTCCAAGAAGAAAATCTTCCTTGATATATCCTAACATGCCGTCGTCCATGCGACAGTGCCTCACGGAGATGGACTGCCTGTTCCTGTTCCACTTGATTGTGACAGTGAAGAGGGCGGTAGTGAAACTAGTGCTGCACCATCACCTTCAAAACCCAGTTCTTCGAAAGATCCTGATTTTGTGTGTAACGATGAGTGTACAGAGAATCACAAAATAACACAGTGTGAACTTAATGACCTAGTGAGAGATCTTGAATTGCCGAAAGATAAAGCTTAACTTTGGCGTCAAGACTACAACAGTGGAATTGCCTTGATAAGACGGTAAATGTGACTGCATTCCGTAACCGCCATGAGCCATTCCTTCCATTTTCGAAAGTGAAAAGAACTTGGTATTTTGTAGTGATGTAGAGGGAATAATGGCAGCTATGGGCATTGACTATAAAAGTGATGATTGGAGGTTATTCATAGACTCCTCCAAAATTAGTATCAAATGTGTCCTCCTGCATAATGGCAACGTGCTACCATCGATTCCGATTGGGTATGCAACTTACATGAAAGAAACATATTATAACATGAAGCAATTGTTATTGCGATTGAACTATGACAAGTTTAAATAGCAAATTTCCGGGGATCTGAAAGTCATTGGCATATTACTTTGGCTACAACAGGGCAACACCAAATACTGTTGCTTGCTGTGCCTCTGGGATTACCGAGATAAAGCACTTTATTATAAAAAGAAAGATTGGCCTAAGCGTCAATCATTTGAACCAGGACCTTACAATGTTATGCACGAAGTACTTATCGAATCCAAGAACATAATTCTCCCTGCTCTTCATGTAAATCTGGGCCTAATGAAAAACTTTGTTAAGGCCATTGACAAAATTAGGGAAGCATTTCTCTATTTGCGCGAGAAATTACCACGTCTTAATGAGGCGAAAATACGAGAGGGGATTTCTTTGGGTCCCCAGATACGTAAACTGTACAAAGATGAGCATTTCAACACCATCCTGACAGGTGGTGAAAAGTTAGCTTGGGATGCCTTTGTTCAAGTATCAACAAACATTTTAGGAAATAAGAGGACAGAAAACTATAAGGTTCTTGTGGCAAATCTTCTGCACTGCTACGATAGACTGTGGTGCAACATGTCCTTAAAGTTGCATTTCTTAGATTTCCTTGGACTTCTTTCCTGACAACCGTGGTGCTGTAAGCGACGAGCACGGGGAACGCTTCCACCAGCAAATTTCGGACATGAAAGTGAGATACCAGGGAAAGTGGAATGCATGAATGTTGGCTGATTATTGTTGGACACTAATCAGGGAATCACCAGAGAAAACTACAAACGCCAGGCAAAGCGGTTGCACCTTCAGTAACCTTCCTCCGAGGGATAACAACAAGGTAAATACATGGATAAGCTTATATAGGCAATAACGTAAAATTATCATAACTTCAAAACGAGAACTAATCTTGCATTTTCATTAACATTTTCGTTATCAGCACGCCCGAAAACATAAAGATTAGCTGTTCTCATACCAGTTACAGAAAAAAAGTAAAATTTTGTTGGCTAGTGTAATCGGACACAATGATAGAGCAGGCTATCTACGTAACCGACACCTGTTGACTGTAGATGTTCTCAGAACTGAAAAGTATATAGGCTCTCCATTATAAAGGGTGTGCAGTAGGTTTCATAGTATATCAATATTAAACAAAGATCTGGATATAGCATACATCTATCTCCGTACATAAAGAAGTTAAAAAATAAATTGTTAAAATGTGAGTATATGTGTTTGTGTACAAATGTGTAAAGCGATTATTTTACGTTTAATGCTTTCTTTACTTGTAATACGGCTAACATTTAATGCTTTTATACTCCTATAATAGTTATTATTATCGTTGTCAGATATCTATTTTGTCAGTACGCTTATTTTCACTATATACTGTAAAAACTATCTATATTACGTACTTTCTGTAATTGGAGATTCTATTCTCCGTTGAAGGATAATTAATACATAAATAAGTTGTTTCATCTGAAAATATCTACAAGACCTATTTATTGTTGTCGTATTTTTTAGACAATTATTTCAAACAATATTCAGGCGATTTAGTTCTTGTTTTACAAAGAAACAAATCTACAGAATGGCATATCTCATTTCAAGTAAAAATCAACAAGGAATATTTTAGTTTTAGGGATGAGTTTTCTTTAAATTTTCCGAGAAAGCCCTGTTATAATTTTTTGTTCATATTCCGTAAACTAATGTTTCATAATCAGGGCCGGATTTAGCATTTTGGCGCCCCTAGGCCCAATAATATTTTCCGCCCCTAGTCTGGTTAAAGTTACCTTCCTAAAAACCTTTATTAAAAAATTATATTAGGCCTATATGTTAATTGCTAAAACACCACTCCACGATGCAATTTTATCATTGTAAGTTTTTTGAGGAATTTACTTGGTTCTGGGCTTAACAAAATACGGTTAATGTATTAATAAAAGATTGGTGAACTTTACCAACAATTATTTGTTCCAATGAACTTCAAAATCAGAATGCTTTATTAGCCTGATTTTTTTAATCAATTCAAAATATATGTTAAGTTATTGCTATTTATTTTTATTTCTAGATATTTTTTTTTATTTTTTTATCTTGGCCGTGCGCCGCCTGGGAGCTTGCGCCCATAGACCCGGGCCTATTGGGAAATCCGGCCCTGTTCATAATTGCTGTGTTTCATAATTGGGAGAAACGAAGTTTAGTACGGTGTTTCGTACTTTTATTTCCTTTTTGAATAGATATTTTTAATAGATTTCCCACACAATTTCCATCCATGAACCCTATAGAAAATATTTTGCATTTCGTACAACTTGAATTGCACAGTAGCCACAAAAACCCGTACTCAGCCAATAACGTATTTTATGCACTCCATGACAAATGATACTATCTATCTCAGGATGTAATCAACGACTTACTATATACCATGTCACATAGGGCCAAAATGATATTATTGACAATGGGACTCGATCAAATACGAACTAAAGCATCAGGAATTGTTCGTTCTCTGCTCTTGTACGTAGCAGTATCTCATTTTTCTGATGTTTACTTACTAATATCAGGGCTGTTAGTAAATCAGAATACACGAGGGCATTTGCAGTAAGACAGAATAATAGACACAAAAAAAATAGACACCTTATGAACTACCTTCTTTCCAAGCTCCAAAGCTGATACGAGTTCCTTCATTCAAAATCCATTACTTAAACCTTTAAACATTTGAAGTTCATTTTGGGAAGGCAATGATAACTCTCAGTTAAAAAAAAGAAGAAGAAGAAGAATGAATTAAATACAGAAATAACAATGATAACACTCATGTGAGCTAAACTGTGGAAAGAGTTAAAGTTTGAAAAGAATATGCTTCAAATTTGAATTTGCTGTTGTTTCAAACTTTACTTCTTTCCTCAGTTTAGCTCACATGAGTATTATCATTGTTTTTCTGCACTAAACTCAGTCTATTTCTGTTAATGGGAGTTATATTTTTCCTCATGCCATTCATTTAATTTACTGTACATTTTCGCAGCTTTAACTACAAGTTTCACACTAACAGTTATATTACAGTTTCAAGAACTTCAGCTACAAGAACTTCAATGAAAATATGTGGTCTAAGAAAACCAGTTAAGAATATGTGCTCTAGTTAAGAAAACCAGGTTATTTAATTAAAATGTTAATTTAAAATTTATTTTCTTAAAGAAATAGTTAAGTACAATAGCATAATTATAATACGTCTCACGAAAATATTATGCATCCTTTAAAGAAAACAGGTGTAACACTAGCTTTCATTACAATTAATTTTGGTGTTGGTTTTCATTGTTTACACATGCGGTAATGGTAATTGTAAATGCAAATAGAAGAACGAAATGAATGTGTTCTTTTACCCATTCATGAAATTTACCCTTTTCACAATAAAAAACACTTCAATACCCAAGAGCAATTAACAAGGTCAGTATGGTGTATGTGTGTACTGCGTATGTGAACGTGTGAACCCGTGCTCCTGAGCTAACTCAATGCCCGAAGGTATTACTTCGTGGCGTTCACATGTGGACGCTCCAGTTCGACTGTGTTAGTCGATTCTCCCCTGGGTTTCCATTCCCATCCAAGCTCACGTGTTCTTCCTCTGAGTTGGAATAAAAGTTGAATTTTGGTAGAATGTACTGTGGCACCCATTTTGTTGCTGGAATTTGCTCGTAATCAGAACCTGCAAAAATGAAAGAGAAAAAAAAAACTATAAATACTACATGCATATTGGAAGCAAAGTAATTTATAAATTACTGCATGGTGTGTTGAAACTGGGAACCACGATCTTTCATCATTATAAATTAATTTCATAATTTGTAGGGTGAGTTTATTATAGGCCTATTACAAAATAATTATTAATAACAATGCTTAGTTACATAGGTGATTAGAACCGAGAGCCGCATCTAAAGATTAAAAAATAAAAATGAAACACGATTGAAGTTATGAAGAAAGCAAAGAATTATCACAGGCAAGAATATAAAAAGCATAAGCAATAATCATAGGGAAAAGATATCTTCATAATTGGTCTCATTATGTTCTTCGTGTGTCATATTTAACTATGAAATTAATAAATACAGATGTTTATATGAAGTCTTGGTGCTGGTGTATTTTTGGTGCAACACATTTTCAAACATTTCAGTTAAAATTCAATAAATTGCATGAAAAAATATGTTTATAAGGAACCACTTTGGATATAGTATACGTAAGACCGTCTGAGTTCCAGAAGAAGCTGGACGCTCATACTTTTAGGGATTATTCATTGAGTATCTACGAACTTAGAAAGGGGGTAACAAACCCACTTTCATTTACTTATCCACTGATCGAAAATAAGAAAGAACGTACCTATTTGCCCTTGTACTTTATATGCTATAGCGCATAACATTATATGCAACAAGGATTTTGGTCTGCATCATGATATAAATTTAAAAATATTTAACATTTTTCGAATCGAAATCAACAAAATTTATTCTAGAAAATAAAAATAGAATGTTAAGCACATATAATGAAGACAACGCAGTGATTTAATTTGGTAACGTATAAATATGTAATATGAAGTATCCTCGCGCACGGAAGACAGGGGGTTCTCATGTATACTATTACCACCACTTTCTGCAGACGACATAATAAAATACAAAGTAACACAGCTATATTTTAGATTTACAAGTGTAGAAGTTACTAGTGTAAAATCATTAGAAGTGCTTTACGACGGATGAAATAATGAAATGTAATCTTTCAGTTTTACGTACAACAGTTATGAAGGATAGGCTAAAGGAGACGGGCGGTTAAAATAAGTGAGTGCATATGAAAGATGACTCTATTACATACTATTCCTACACAGAGTACAGAACCTATACTTCATGTATACAAGTGGAACGTTATTAGTATGAAACCATGACAAGTGCTATTGAAATTCTAATAATTTCAAAACCCCACTTCTTTTCACTATCCTCGCTTAAGCGCATACTCAACATCGCTGACGCGCCTGCTCCTTTCGGACGCAACCCCGTGCTACCGTGCGGACCCTACAGCTTCGCCCTACTCTAATTCGGTTAGATAGCATTCGTACTTTTTATTTGCCTTTTAGTCTGGAAAGAATTTTTCAACAATTCTTTTTAGCGGTGCGCCAAAAGTAAACCAAAACGGAAATATTGAACATATTTGAAAAAGCTATGTGTAGTGTTGCCCATGAGAAGAGAAATATCTCGCCTCGAAAACGAGGTGACAGACGAATGAGAAGTATCTTTTTATTTATAATTCGACACGAGACGAGACGAGAAATTTCACAAGTTTTGGGGACAACAATACTTCAATAAAATTTTAGATTGCAGTCATATAGTTACTGTTACATTATTCTTTGTATGAAAACTATAAATTGATAAAGTGATTATACGAACACAATGAGTAGCATTTATCGACGTTTAAAGATACACAAGTAATTACATAATATAGTACAATAATATAAATATAGCTTTTAATGTTGTAGTATTACAACCCTTGTGGATATCTCATAACGGTTAAGAATTCTGATAACTTCTAGGTGAAGTTAAGAAAATAATTAGGGCATAAATTTACAAAGCAAGTTTTGAAAACAATTCGAGACGAGACAAAAAACTTTATTTGTCGTCTCGTCTCGTCTAGTGGCTAAAACTAGCTTCGTGGTTTACAGTTAAGTGAATTTCAGTCTACAAACAGTCACATACATAGTACGAGTGGATACAACATTACGCATATACACATAGAGCAATACCTAGATTACCACGGTTATTCTTACCACAAAAAAGACTGCAATAACGAAATTCACGACAATGGGAATAACTAATGCGTGTTGAATAAGTAATCAATTTCAAAAATTGTTTCAAATCTAATTTTTATCGCCTTAAAGACTAGGATTAGGATTTGGATTTCTGGGACTACATCTATAACCATTTTTGCCCTTCGTGTACAAAGGATGACGTCCCTCAACTATTGCATAGTCCAGGGAATATGAGAGGAAGAAAGAAATGGGGAAGAAACGAAGTAACCGGGGATTATTATGTTAAACAACATCCCGTCATTCGCTGGTGTGAATAAGGACAACTGAAGAAAATTTAAACTAGAATGGCTGGACTGAAAAAGCTTTTACATTTTTCATCCAAGCATTCGCTCAGGAAATCGAAGCTGGGACCACTCGCGCCAAAGGCAAAAGCATTAGCAGCTACGTTATCCAGGCTCACATATATGAGTTTAAAGAAAAGAAAAATGACAAATGAATGTGTTGAGGAAAAAATGAAAGTGCATTTAGGAAAAAATATTATTCTTTAATCTTTATTTATATACGAACTTTCAATTCCACTCTTATTGCTGCTTGTCGAATAAAACGAAACCAGGGTAAATGGTAGTAGTACGAGTAATCCCAACGTAAAATGGAATGACCAATGAAGAACACTGAAACATACAGTTAGCCAATCAAGATGTCTAAAACAATTCTCAAATAATCCCAAAAATGGCTACAATGTCATTAGTCTATAACTTCCATCTACTCTGAAGCAACATTACAAGAGTGCTACTTGCAGACTGGAAACTGCAGACTGCAGAAATAAATAAATGGAATTATGGTTATATTGTGTATAGTGAACCACATCTCACGGTCACTATTATTTTAATTTTGAACGAAGTAATCGGAATTTTGGTATCAAATTATACGTAAATCATGATAAATTGATTATCGCGGTAATCGAAATCGCACTAATCGAAGTTTTCTTGTCACTATTGCTTTATAATACACGTACAAATAAGGACAAATGCTCAAAGTTCATTAGGACTTTGTGACGATTAAATTCTTATTCTTATATTTTACACGTTACATTTAGCCCACAGTTCACGTAATTTCTAAAATATGTCAACACGTTCAATTACATTAAATCAGACACGTCACCTTGTATCACCATTACCTTTTATTCTTCTTCACATCTCCATTAATAATAATAATTTTCCTTTTTAAATAATAAGGTCACAGAAACTTTTAAATGAACAACTATCTACTGTTACGGTAACTCTGAGTACAGAATATACATATAAAATCAACATATATTTTTAGCTACTAATATTAAACCTTATTTTTTTATATTTAGAATCAACTACATACATCTTTTTTCTTCTTCTTCTACACAACAGGTTGGTACTTTTAAGCACCGTCGCTCAAGACCAAGATACAAAAATGGAAGAAATTTACAAAAGAGATATACAATATCGTTGTATATATGGCTCCCGACGATGACTTCTTGAATTGGTTACAATTTAAGAAAGAATCCTGGACCGTTACCTATTTTTATATATATGGTTACTTTCCGATTTGCACGTATATATATATATATATATATATATATATATATATATATATATATATATATATATATATATATATATATATATATATATATATATATATATATATATATTATTTAACAATTAATTCCATTTTAATCCTATAAACTTACGAACAAAGAGGGATTATTCAAAACGCGATTAACTTATTTGATTATTCAGGTCAATGGAGCTCAATGACGAATCAACTCAGTATGTTGACATACTACATAACTTATTTCTTCCATTTGGGCAAAAGTACAATACTGATAAGTAAAACAAATTACAAGGGAATCATAACAATACTCAAAGTGAAACAAAATAAGACTTGATTAATATCATTAGCAGGAATAATACAAATAAAGAAAGCTATTATATTAAAAATTAGTAAAGTTGGTGTGAGAAAGAATACAACATGCTTTATTTATTAAGACATAGTTATCATATCTTTGTTAGGCAATATTCGTATTCATTTACATTAAGAACATTATTTATATTATTTGTATATAATTCATACAAAGTATGAATGACACATGAAATCATTACGATATTTAAAGTGAAATAAAACAAAAACCAATTGAATACGTTTTATGACGCCACAACATCAGTTTAAGTTATATTACCTAAGAATTTGGTTAAGTTACATTGCGCGCCACAATCTTGTATACAGTTCTGCCTAATATTTACTTTAACGGTATTCTGATTTCCATTTTGAGAATTATCTTCCACCTATGAATCTATTATGAAATCCATTTCGTGGGAAGTTAAACATATTTTTCGCTTGATTCCTAAATGTATTACGATTATTGTTCCTATTTCTCCTACAATTGGATTCGGTTCTATTACCGGTAAAATTAGGTTCAGTTCTATTCTCGTTACAATGGAATCTATTATTACTACTTACATTAAGAGCACCCTCTTCCCTGACACTAATGTTGCGAACAGGTACATAACTAACTTGAGTATGATTAGCATTGGCTTGATTCCGATTACTATTAGCCTGCAACATAAATTGACTTTCGAAATTTTGCACTATCATAATATGTGCAGAAATCAACATTTGTTCCTACTTAAAAGGTAACAAGATTCGGATTGATGCTATTAAACTTGATTCCTGTTGGTATGAATTAATCAACTTCAATTCATTATATACCGATATCACAAAATCAGTGAGAGACTTATCCAATTTTGGGTTATAATGTCTATTTCGAACTAAGGCGTCTGTATTGGCCAACATGAAGTCGTTTTCAAAATTAGAAAGTACGACATTTTTAAATCAAAATAATTACTTAAATTACTTCTGATTGCTTTGAACCATACGGAACAAGGTGTTAATAAAACATAAGACAGAATATTCAAAAATTGAGATTTGTCTACTCGAATTAAATCACATTCTTCCTCGAACTTTTCTAAGAATGTGCTGGCCGGGGTGTCTTCTGATCTTCCACTAAATTTTGTTAGAGATCTAATTTCACTAAACCGAAAATGATTACTTTTACTAATATGCTTACAATGTTTGGAATTTACGTGAATGTTTTTCCTGCGGTTAGATGAATGATTTCTTCTCCAATTTTTCTCTATACTAACTTCACTATCGTTATTTTCTGAATATCCTTAGGATGAATTACTATCTTCCACTACTACTCTGGATTCATATGGTATGAGTTCAACGTTGACAGCCGGAACTCGTTCACCATTTGCAGTACTAAACTTCTCTTATAGTGTCGGTATATTTCACCTTATCAAAGCACAGCCTTTATGACAGTGTACATAAAATATTTTAACTAAAAATAAATCAATGAAACATCTAGACTTCCCTGAAAACATATAGCCTAACACGTTCCGCCATTGAGATGCACCCACATAAATTTTGGAAAGTCGGTGCCGTTGTCTATTACTATCTATTACTATCTTAGTACAATTCTGTGGGTGCATGCAAAAAACTGATAGATGACATTTTTGTGAAAAGTGAGTTATTGCCATTCATGAAGGCTCGAAAGGTAATTCTATTTACTGAAAAAAATGCAAAGTTGTAGGACGTTTACAAATATACGAAAAGCTGGCGCGCACATCGTATCAGGAATTGAAATTAAAGCTTGTAGCGTTCAAGAACCTGATATGTTCTCACCGCATTCTACTCTTCCTACTCTTGATGCAAGCGACATTGTAGTGATCACAGCGACAATAGGATATGAAACAGCAAGAAGTAAACAATTACCGAAAGTGAAAGAAGAATGTACAGGTAACTGATGTTCCGTTTTAAAAAAATTTGTTGTTCAGTGTTCCTGTAAAGAGGGCAAGTTACTGATGAAACAGACTCCGAAAGTGGCCGACATAGTATTTGTTATGTAGTTGTTTGGCTTAGACGAAAGCAGAGACAAATTAACTTTTATTATGCAACGAATGAATGAGAGTATTCCTATTTTCATGAAACATTTTAATCTTCATTTTGGACACCCCAAACTGGATACATGCAAACTTGCTACCGACGTCAACAGTGCAGCGGATGCAGATGTACAAAAGAGAAGTGAACATCAAAGAGAGCTTCACTTACGAAAAGCTGAAACCGCTCAAACCCAGATGGAACACGATTTTCGTGTTGCCAGAGAGAATCCACACGTATGAACAATAGCTTTTGATATGCAGCAGGCACTGCCTACACAACGTATATCCACTAAAGTTGTTTTCTATTTTAGGCAACTTTGGACATATAATCTGGGAGTGCATGACGTAAATGGAAGATCTAAGGAGTATGGCCAGAAGATATAGTCAGCCGAGGTTCGCAAGATGTACCCTTATATCTAATGGCCTATATGCAGAGTAATAATGAAGTACTTCAAGGGAGGAGGACACTAATAGCATTGTCCGATTCCTGTAATGCCGGAACGGAAACAAATATATTATAGCCTTGTGGTACCGCTCAGTGCACACCCTAGGGATTTTTGAGGGATTTTGGAATTATTGAAGAAAAGAAGAGGTCTACAACAGCAGTATACACTGCACATCAGTGGGCCGACATTATTAAAACATCAAAAAGAGCTAAACCTTTCCAAGTAACGGAAGTGACGAGCAATATGTTATTTTTTTCTTGCTCCTGTTGTTTCATCATTAATAGCCTGCAAAGAAAGCGTTCAAGATGAACCAGTTTAGATAAAGAGAACTTCCAAAATGAGAATTACCAAAGGAAAACCTGGTATTGTCCATATCACTTACTCCTCATCTGATATAACTAACTACTGGCAAACAATCAATATCGCCAGAGACGGCCAGCGCTCACGTCTCAAGGAATTCCCTACTCTGCACTTCGAACAAAGAAATCTGTTTGCTGCGAAAGTAAAAGATTTGCGAAATTTTCTTACTTCTATTTCACCAGAATTTCGAGACTACTACGAAGGAATTCAGAGTGCTAATAAATCGACAATCAAGTTACCGTTTTCTGCAGGTGAACATACCGAAAGAGATCTAAACATAGAAAGCGAAATAGAAACGCTAGCAGAGGAAGAAAGTGGTAACAATCAAGAGCAGTGTCACTACCATGTAACATATCAAGTTCGTGCACGCTAAGAACTGTCTGTCGAAGGTGACATTTTTCTTTCCAACAATTGTGGACGTAATGTTTTCGCATATAACCAGACAGCGATTTATGGATATTTTATTATGATCATTTAGTACCACATTGTAACGATCAAAGCAATAAATGTAGGTATTATATCCCGAAAATTTTGCAGCTCTTTATTTCACAATGTTTTTATTGTAACATATCAGGTTCTTGCATGCACCCATAGAATTGAGGAATTAATAACGAAAATGAATTCCGTAACCGTTTTCTACATGAAAAAGAAGGAATCGTAAACTTTTTCTCTTGACACCACGTAAAACACATTCACTTTATGAAGTCCCGACTTAACAAATTCCGGTAGACCTTCCTTCTCCCGAATATGTAAATTCTATGTTTTTACTTTTCCATTTACATGTAATGTGGCCTCCTTTTTAAAATTCGCGTTTTCAGAAAATTTGCCATGTCTACTTGCATACATGTGAAGAACTTTTTCCTTTGCCCGACAATCGTTGGCTATTAGCATTTCAGTAACTCTTATTCGGTATGGTTTAATGGGCAGATGTATACGTAGAGTATGACATAACGTTATGGGTGGAATTTCGAGTTCCCCAGATCCAGCAAAAATCTCCGAAATTAGGTTGCGCGACTTCGCTCCACATCTCCATTGAACGTCTACTACTGTTCTTGCCCTTGCAAATGCAACCAACTAACTTGAACTGCGCGCAGTGGCGTAACAATGGCCTTTGGTGCCCGTAGGCAAAATCAAAAATGGCGCCCCCTCACCCATCGAATAGGCCTCATACATTACCATCTATAACTTACGCGTGCGCCCAAAAACGACTAAACCGAAAATTATCAGTAAGAGTGTAATGCGCCGCTATATTGTACCTGCACCAGCGCATTACTTGATATTTGGGCAAGTGGCAGTTTGGATTTCGGTCCGCGCCGTAAGATATAAATCTAAATTGTGAAAACTTTTTCGAATCGAAATCAACAAAAAAAAAGTATTGTAAATAGTAATGAAAATGGAATGTTAACGATATATAGAAAGAAATAGTTTTTGTAATTCTGGTCGGTAAATATGTATGTAAAAATTATGAATCTGTAAAACGTAGAACCCCGGATCAAACGTCGGAAATTTATCCAATTGTGTTAGTATCTAGATTTAGTTTGTGATCTCAACGAAATGAAATTCATACGTAGATGGTGCAACGTAGTTCATTGGTAATTTAGATGATGTATATATATTTATTAATGTATATATTGGAAGATTTTTACTGATACAGCCTCGACAAATTGTGCATAGTAATAATAATAATAATAATAATATAATGAAATAAAATAATTGAATATGAATATTAGTTAAAAAATGATGATGAAGATATGTGATGAATATGAGGTAATTATGATATGTAATTTGAAATAAAAGGCTGATAAGAAAATGTAGAATAATTCTCAAGTAAATCGTTATTCGAAGAACTGCATCATCTGGTTGGCCATTTACAGTTTGATTATTGTTGGATGAACTATGTATTCGTACATCTGGTAAAACGCCAAGTTATTGTTTTAATGTAGAAGTTTCTTTTGTCAGTACCCGAACCTCAAAACAAGCAATGTGAAACATTCTCTTACTACAATTAGAATGGAAGGTGAGAGTAGTGCGTTTCATAAAATGGCGACCGTGAAAAAGGACTTTCAGGTACAGATGAAGAATACGACTGCAGGGAAACAATAGAAAAAAATAAAATGCAATTGGAAATCACAGAAGATGTAGATCCGGGGTATCATAATGAGATTGATAATAATATTAAAGAAGAATAATATAAATATGGAAGAAGAAAGAAAAAGAATAAGAGAGAATACAAATGAAAAGAACGAAGAAAGAGAGAAGAAAGTGGTGAAAGATGTAACAAAACATGTAACGGAAAAGAAGAAATTAAAGAAAAGTAAAAGTGATACAGATGATAGGAAAAAGGAGAGAAAACATAAAAGTGAAAATAAGGAAGATACCAGAGAAAAGAAGAAAAGAAGACACGAAGGTCATAGTAGAAGTGAACCAAAGGAGAAAATCAATTTAAAACACAGACACAGACAGAAAGAAGAAAATAAAAGTATAGAAGAGAAATACCATGAGATTAACAAGGAAAAGAATAGAGATGGTAGAGGTAATGCACAAACAAAAGAAGCCGGTCTTAGTACCGTGAAGATGATGTGCTGTCTTGCTGAACAACGCACGTAAGTTCATACAGAAATAAAAATGTATATGGACCAAGCGTTTTCACAACTTGCGTCTCGATTACAAACGAAATTGGATAATATCATAGATGATTTTAGAAATCATTTAAGGAAGGAGATTGCAGAGTTCGATAGTACTGAAGTACGAACACAAGTGGTAGATAAAGTAGAACAACAAAGTAAAAAATCAGATGGAAGCGCTAAAGAATCGGGAAAAATATATTGAAGATAGCAAAACTAGGAAGGATTCCAAACTAGCAAATGGTTTGTTAGGAGATGATTTGGAGACTCCAGTAGCAAACCAATATGTTGGAAAGGAAGAAAGGGAATGTGGAGAAAGTATATGTTTCATGCCATTAGAAGAAGAACAAGTTATCAGTGTAAGCATTCAAAAGAGTTTATCAGAAGAGAAAGGCGAAAGTACTGGGAAACATAAAATAGAATATTATCATCAGAACTCCGGAAAGTCAATAAAGCTAAATAATCATATAAGAAAATTGTATTGTTCGATATGTCATCGAAAGAGAAATGGTAGACACCAGTGTCTGCGGAAACGAAAGGTGAAAGAAATTTCTAAGAAATTGAAGAAAGATAAAGGAAGTTACAAGAAAATAGTAGCCTATAATAGAATTCATCATGCTGAAATTGAAGAGGATACAAAACAGAATGAAAAGTTTGCATCAGAAGAAAGGAAAGATCAAGTGAAGATAAAACCCACCATCGCAAGAAGAATTAGGAAGCCAAAATTCGGAAGTCAATGCAAGAAATTTGGACAGAGGGAAAACAAGGAATGGAAACTGGATGAGAGATGGAAATATCGGAAGAGGAAAGACAAGAAAGTAGAGAAAGGAAGAAGTAGAAGAAGCCGGAATAGAAAGAAAGACAGAAAGAAACCAAAAGATAATGAAAGAAGAAGTGACAGAAGAAGATGGAGAAAGAAAAGGATGAAATCAAGGAATGAAAGACAAAAGAAAATGAAAGTCTTAAAAGAATGGAAATATAAAAGACGTAAAACGAAGACAAGCTTCCAAACACGAAAAAGAACCAGAAGAAAATTGAAACACTTAACACATTGTGAATGGAAAATTAGTAAAGCCAAAATCATGACTCGCAGGAAGAAGAAAAAGAAAAAAGTTGAAAACTGCAAGAGAAGGCGAAGTCCGTTGAAGGATGAACAGAAAGGGAGTTATCGACGTAAAAAAAAAAAAACAAGAAAAGATAAATCGTTGCTGTAGTATATATTAGGAAAAAATGTTACGGTATTATATATGATGTTATTTAGTGTTGTATCATTTAGTGAGGTGTTCAATTGGAAAGCCATCAATAATGTTTTTAATGTTCTATTTCAATGTTAATTTATTGTTTTAATTTTGAATTTTTATGTTACAAGAAAAATGATGACTGTTGGAAATGTGTGAACTTTGTTCCATATGAATTGGTCCTTCCTTAGTTACAAAACTAGAGAAAATGTGAATATGGAATTTTGAAAAATTTTATCCAGTGATAAAATTTTTGTTCAGACACCGGGGAGTCTGTAATGCGCCGCAATATTGTACCTGCACCAGCGCATTACTTGATATTTGGGCAAGTGGTAGTTTGGATTTCGGTCCGCGCCGTAAGATATAAATCTAAATTGTGGAAACTTTTTCGAATCGAAATCAAAAAAAAAAAAAAGTATTGTAAATAGTAATGAAAATGGAATGTTAACGATATATAGAAAGAAATAGTTTTTGTGATTCTGGTCGGTAAATATGTATGTAAAAATTATGAATCTGTGAAACGTAGAACCCCGGATCAAACGTCGGAAATTTATCCAATTGTGTTAGTATCTAGATTTTGTTTGTGATCTCAACGAAATGAAATTCATACGTAGATGGTGCAACGTAGTTCATTGGTAATTTAGATGATGTATATATATTTATTAATGTATATATTGGAAGATTTTTACTGATACAGCCTCGACGAATTGTGCATAGTAATAATAATAATAATAATAATAATAATAATATAATGAAATAAAATAATTGAATATGAATATTAGTTAAAAAATGATGATGAAGATATGTGATGAATATGAGGTAATTATGTAATTTGAAATAAAAAGCTGATAAGAAAATGTAGAATAATTCTCAAGTAAATCGTTATTCGAAGAACTGCATCATCTGGTTGGCCATTTACAGTTTGATTATTGTTGGATGAACTATGTATTCGTACATCTGGTAAAACGCCAAGTTATTGTTTTACTGTAGAAGTTTCTTTTGTCAGTACCCGAACCTCAAAACAAGCAATGTGAAACATTCTCTTACTACAATTAGAATGGAAGGTGAGAGTAGTGCGTTTCAAGAGGGTGTTGACCGTTTTTCTTTTTATATCGTTGTGATAAGTTGTTTTAAAAGGAAACTGGACAATTTGCCCTGGTCCAAAAAAACAGTATATTCATGTGAAATTCGGACTTTTTTTCAGTGGTAGGTAAATAAACAGTAATGTATCAACCAGAATTACCGAAAGGATTTCAAATGAATATACTCGTATACTCGGAATCGCATATAAGCATTTTTTTTTCATTTTCATTTTTTTTTTTTTAAATCGACAAATTGTATACAAGATCAGAAGTGTTTCTTTCTCATTTTTGCTTCTGCAAATTCTTTTATCAGATTAGAGATGTTCAATTCAGGAGCTCTTTTCCACTCAATACTCAGCATGGCCACACCCCAAAGGCGTTATTGGGTCATAGTGTTTCTGAGATATATCTTGATTAATTTTAACTTAGAGAATGATCACTCAGCAGTTGCAACTGTAACAGGAAGATTTACATATAAACAAAGTGCAATCATCAGATTTGGAAATGTTGAGCTGAGGTCAGATTCTGTAATAAAATGAAGAATCTCTTCGTGGGTTGAAAGATTTGAAAGTGTATTGAAAAGTGTCTTAAAGTCAACACTTCTCATTGAATAAATCGTCTGCATACAGAAGCGCAAAGTCATAAGACTGCTTGGTGACCTCTTCTTCAGGAGTAGTTCGTAACATTGACGGGCATAAGAACGAAAATCTTTCACAAAGTTCCCTCATTCCTTCGGAGCGGACTACGGAGTCGAGGATAAGCAATAGCACATGACATTAAAACATTTCATAATGTCCGCATATCTCTTTCTTAGTGCGAACACGGCCTAATGACTTGAACCCCAGGGCTTTGAGAAAATTCCTTCAGTGTCGTTTCATTTTCCGAAGATATATCCTTGGGAATACAGTCTTGTAACCTTCCAGCGTTTCCCGCTGCTACCAAAGAATTTGCATATATTTTGTAGAGTGGCAAAGAAATTAACAGCTTAGCAGCATCCGATAACACAAGGTTCAGATTATGTGCTGCGGAGTGAACATATATGGTATTCTTGGAATGTTTTTGAATCCGCGTTTCCAAGACAGAAGTCCGACCACCCATTACTAGTGCTCCATCGTAGTTTTACCCTCTGCACTTCTTAATGTCAATCTCATTTTCTAATAGAACTTTTAGTATTCAATCTTCATAATTTTCTGCACAGTGTTTGTCCTTATCATAAAATCCAAAGAAGCTTTCTACAATTTCGAATTGTGTGAAATGATCACTAGGTTTAAAAGATAACTGAACATAACGAATGGTGATGCTATTTGCTCGATTTTTAGTCAGTATCATCCTCATTCATTTAACATTACATCATCTTAGTCAGTACCAGGAACGGACGAAGGCAAAATTTTCACCCGGTCAAAATGTCTTTTTGCCGTCCCCTATATTGTCCCCCTATATTTTATATTTTATTATAGTGATATTTAAAAAATATTTTGGTGTGCTCGTTTGGGCGCTAGGTTGTCCGACCCTTGGTGCTAGTGCTTGGTTCTGTGCAGCAGCAGTACATGGCAATTGTGTTGTGCCTCATAATCGTGGTAAAATTTTAACTCGTTTTAATCCAGATCTTATAGGTCATAGAATTTGTCATTATTGTTGAAAGCCTGTTGCGCAGGGAATTTTATTTAAAGTTAGTAAGCACAGTACATGTAATATAGGACTGATATTGTATTAACCCTTTTCCGGGCCGGTTTTTTTTTTTTTTTTTTTTTTTTTTTTTTTTTTTTTTTTTTTAGATATGATGCTGTCTTATGCCTATTAAAATAAGATCTCCACCAGGCGAATATGAATAATTATGTTGGTGAATTCCATTTATTCTATGTATTTCCCACAGATAATGGGGTGGGAAGTATTCTTCCCACGAGCCTAATTTAAAGCGTTTTTTTTCCACAGTAGAAGAATGAAGATTTTTTTACTTATTATTTCGTAATATTTTCTGGCTGTAATGCATGTATTTCAATTTCCAGGGTAGGGCAAATGCCTCCTCTTGCCCTCCCCTCCCGATGCTATTGGGTATGGATCGAATTGTGTGGAAACAGAAATCAATAAAAAGTACTTACTATTTACACGCCAGATGTTGCGCACTAACGTGTGTGCTAATCACGTCAGCCGAAGCAGGCATTTGTTCTCCAAAATAGTCATTTTCGACCTGCCTTACTGCACGATAACCAAGTGGGAAATGCTATTCCCACCAACCTAAATAATGCACTTTTAACACTATGATTTTGGGAAGATATCCCGGAAAAGGGTTAATACAGCAGGATTAATTTCTTAATCATATAGTGCTACAACCTCGATGAATTTACAGTAATGCCAATAATTTGATACCAAATGTAATAAACTGCGAGCCATGTGAGCAGGAATTTTTATTCTCTCCATGTTCAGAAATGAAGATCGCGAATTCTTGGGGTTTCATTTATATAATTTGCTTCTTTTTTATTAAAAACCTGTGCTGCCCCTAATGTACCAAAAGGCCCTGCGCCCGTAGGCAATGCCTAACCTGCCTACCTTATTGCTACGCCACTGACTGCGAGTATCGCCTTATAATGGAATTATCAGATGGGACATCTTTTTCATGACGCGTATGAAAATGTCGTTGCACAATTGTAACGGACTTAGCTGTGTGATATTCAAGGATACAAAATGTCTCCTCATTAAGAACGTCACTCATACTCCATAGCTGCAAATCTGTCGCCTAGCAGCTAGATCATGAAACAGAGATATCGATGCAAATGACAGACAAAAATCTATTTAGTGATGGTGATGCTACACTTACATGTCTTTTCGTTAATTGTGTCATTCTCCACACTGGTCTAGCGGATAGTGCGTATGCCTGTGGTGCACGTGGTCGGTCTTGGTTTCTTTTACGATCGGGGAGCACAAACATTTAACATCACAATCATTCACTTTTATTAATCATTCGTCTCTCTTAGCCTAAGTGATATAAGAGTGGGACGTTAAACCAAACAGTTTTATTTTAATTCTTTCATTCTTAGTTGTGATACCCTCCAGATCTAATGCAATAATGATGAATCCTCGACAATAATTTTGAAATACCCTATTTATATATCTTGTGGTGAAGTTCAAGCATAACTTGACACAAATAAATCGCTTTAGATGATTACTCATTTGTTTGAAAGATTATATTTCAGCGATAGTCAAAAATATATTACACTAGCATGTAATGATAGTCTTTAGGACTATGAAACACCTCAACGCAGTGTGAAAACCGTAATTAACCGACTTCAATATCTTTATGTTCACGCATAACTTTAGCATATAGACGCCGAATTTAATGATTCTGCTTTTGTTTGAAAGAATTTGTTTCGTCGGTGATTTCATGTAAATTTCATGAGGATCTAATAATATTTAGAGTTAGACCACGAAACTTCTCAATGACTGACAGTGATACCATATAATTATGTGAATGACCACGTATAATTTCGACATAGGTCGATCAATTTTGTTGGTTTATATTTTGTTTGAAAGATGTACGTTTACAATAGTTCCATGTAATTTGAAATCTAATTATAATCTTCGGAGCTAGATCATGAAAATTCTCGACGGTTGATACTGTAATTAGGCGACTTCATTGTTTAAATGTTAACAACATTATAACTTCAACATAGGCATATTGCTTTTGGTTATTCTATTTTAGTTTCAAAGAATATACTTTCTAGCTATTTGCATACAGATTTTATCAGGATCTGATTATATTCATCCGTGCTAGAGCATGAAACTCATTAACATATATGCAAATGATATTGCATAAAACTTGAGCTGATAAGTTCTTGAGCATGAAACTGATAGTTTGTTCACATAATTTCGTAATCCTGTGACTCCTAAGGCAGCAAATTCTATGAATATGATTTATCATTAATCTACATATTTACATGAATAGTTTTAGGGAGTCTTTTTCTTTCAAATATCTAATAATCCGAAAACTAAGTTTCTCGCGAGGATGTGGCACACACACACTTTATCTGATATTTTACTTTAAGTCTTAGATCCTTCTTTAGAGCTTAGTAGAAATCTAAGTGATATTAACAAGATTCGTTATTGGTTGGATTCGAATTTACCGTTCAGAGCTCCTCCGTGGCTAAGCGGTTAGCATACGCGCCTTTGGCGTAGCAGACCCGGGTTCGATTCCCGGCGGAAGCTCATGTGGTTCGGATTCCACGTTAATCAGTAGGTCCACGTCTCATATAACCTCCCTGCTGAACAGGACGTTAAACTCAAAATCAACTCAACTCAATTTACTGTTCCTTTTAGCATCGAGTCTATATGAAATGTGAATCAACAGCTTAAAATGGTATCCGAAACACATGAGCTCCAATCGGGAATTGAACCCAGACCTTCGGCGTCCAAGACACATAGTCTAACCACATGAGGTCTCAACCTGATTAGTGGCTCAAACGTGATCAATATCGTAATAGTCGCACATATTTACACGACGAGCCAAGAGAAGGTTATCCCTCAGCGGCCGCAGACACAAGTCTGGTCAAGAGAGTTGAACGGCTAGTACTCGAAGAAAAGCGAATGACTACTATTCCTAACATGTAAGCTAGGGAGGTGAACATTAGTAAAGGGTACCCATGCACACCGTGTTACACGACATTCTGCGAATGAGCAAAGTAGTAACAAGTTGCGTTCCATGTCCTTGACACCTTTTTTAAAAACAGCAAAGTGTGAAATGTATAAAAAGTATTTTAGACCTATACCGCAAATACAAGGATGAGCTTGTAAACAAAATACAATTATAGATGAATGATAAATTTGATTGTTTGATACTGAAATTACAGAAATGAGTAAACGTGGAATCATACCTCGTTGAGTTGATTTTGAATTTAACGTCCATTTCAGCAGTGAGGCTATATAAGATGGGTCCTACTGATTAAGTGTAATCCAAACCACATCAGCTCCCACCGAGAATCGAACTCGAGTCTTCCACACCAAAGCCGCGTACGTTAACCAGTTATGAGTTCAACATTCTCGTCCGCACCCCAAAAATGCTTAAATGTAGCGTTCATCAATCAAGGTACTATCTTACACTGATCAACTTTAGAAATATTAGTCGAAACTCTGCGACACGATATACACATATATATATACTTGTATATATATATATACTCTTTTCAATCATTATGCTTGTAATTTTACCGGTTGCCATAGTAGAAAGATCTAAGGCATTAAGAACCAGCAACGACAAGACCTTTCTGCCGCGGGTTTGAATCTTGTTAAATATATGTATGGAAAGAATCTCTTTTTTCACCATTCATTTCACCATCGTCATTGGTTTCTCATTTTTCCTACGTTAAATAGAGGACAGAACTGGTGAAGACTTTCTTTAAAAATAATTAATAAATGTACAAATTCTGTACATTTATTAAAAATTAATAAATGTTTTCCACATACCAATATGTCCGTTGGGCGTCCTATATGTCAAATAGCTGTCCCAGGTAATCAGGCTCGCAATAGTTAGTGAAAAATGTATAGGATTTTCTACGGATTTTAGTGGTTTGTATCTGCTACGAGACGATAGTTAAATGTCCAAAAGTTGCTCTTTGATTATAGTGCAAAGAACTCAGACATGTTCCAGGGAAATTTCTCAGGAAACAGCGTTCCCTGAGCATAAGCGAACATCTTATTTTACACAAGATTTACAACAGATTTTCACTAGGAAAAATAAGGCGTCCGGTGGAAAACCGTGAATATTGCAGAAGTGATATCCGTGTGCTCCTTGGATCTGTAGTTTTAATGCTAAATTTTAACAATCCGTATCCAATACTGCAGTTTATATGTGTGTTTACACCATTTGTAAGTACAAATTTAAAAACAAGAACAAAAGCTTTGTCCTACAAAGAACACACAAATTCTTTTTATGCTTTTTTCTTTCTTTTCCACTTCTTTCTTTCTTTCTTTCTCTCTTTCTTTCTTTCTTTCTTTCTTTCTTTCTTTCTTTGTGTCTGTGTGTGTGTGTCGAGAAGGAAGCAGGAACAGTGCATATATGTGTATGTGTGTGCGTGTCGCTTTTATTACTCATGCATATTGTTTTGTTATTTCTTCTTTCCCAGAGACACTTTAGTTTAAAACAGCTCTTTTGATACGCAAACAAAGAAAATAACTACTGAAAGAAAACAGAAAGAAAGAAGTAAAGAAAAAAGGAAAATAAGCAGCTGTTGACGTCGTGAAAGGGAGTGAGTGATAGGCTCCACTCTGAGACTTCTGATCTTGTGCTGTGGATCTCTTTGAAAGATTTCTTTATTTTCTTCCCTTTTCCTCTGTCAAAAAAAAGAACAAAAAATGAACTTTTAGAAAACAAGAGAAAGAGAGGTGAAAAGAGAGAAGAAAAGAAAAGCTTCTTACGTCAAATCAGGAAAGGTTGAGTTGTTCCTACCGCACTCTTCAAAAACATTTTTGTTTATTTTGTCACTACACAAAATAGAGGCAAAAAATAACCTTTCTCTTTTTTCGTCTTTGAAAGAGGTATATTTTTAAAGCATATTCCTTTTTTTTGTTCTCCCTGAAATACTCAAAGCTGCACCAATATAAACTTCAAAAGTTGTTGTAGGTAGTACGGAGATAATTATTTCATCACTAATGAGCTGTGGAATAAATAAACCTTGGAATTATTTTGTTCTGAGAATAATTAAATTAGTTTTGTCTTCTATTTCCAAGATAATTTGACTTCGAGATTCAACCTTTACGGAACACACTTGTTCATTCTTTAAGAAGTTAGAAGTAACTTCGAAAATATTCAAATTTGTCCCTAGTAATAATCATGTCTTCTTTATTATTTTATTAACTTGGAAGGTTTGGCGAGAATAACCAAACATTCTCAGGAGAACCCTATTTTTGAGGTGAATAGAAGATCAGTGGGTGCAGAGCCAGTGGCGGATCTAGCTTGGGGCCGAGGGCGCCTAGGCCACTCCAGTATTTTAGTAACAAAAATAATTGAAGCTATTATTTAATACATATTTGAAAGTTTATACTCAACTAATGATATACCTATCATAGTCTGGCTTCTGGCTGTAACCCTCTAGATTTCACTTTCTAGACCCGCCACTGTGCACAACAGTAATGACACGTATCACCAGGTCATCTACATCACGATTTTCTCCGGGTCACATGACTGTCCTTTTTCTCAGACGAGGTTTGACGCATTAACCCGCAAGCAGTCGAAATCCATATCAACTCTGCAACAATATAACGAAAAAAAATGTTATAGTGTAGCCTCTCCCAACTGGTGGTACGCGAACCCCTAGGGATACGTAAAAAAAATGTAGAAGAGTCCGTGGCATTATTTACATTACATCTCATAATTTAAAAGATATAAATAATAGCATGGTCCATCTGTATGTATGTATTGTATGTTACATTCTCATAAATGAAGATTTATAATCTGTAGTACTTTAGTAGTTGCCATCCGCCTCTTAAATACGACAAACATACTAAAATTTAATAGTGTGGATCAGTACCCTCCCATAAAATTAAAAATGAGGTCCTCAACATTGAAATAATTGGAAGCCACTGCTATATAGTGGGTTGATCAGGGGTAAAACTGAAGGAAACCTGGAGGGACGCCGTCCCTCACTTCCACAAAATATCTGTGGCGTCCCCCAACTTTCTAAAAAAATACAATGGGTAAATATAGGGACGGGGAACGGTGTGATGTCATGCGTCCCTCTACCTTTTCAGATTCACTTTTACCCTAGGGTTGATGATGACCATTATGCGTGGCCCCAATATTCATATCTTCAATTCCCAATATGGCATTATATCTTAATCATTATACATTTTATCTAGTTCTTAGGGAGGTCGTGATTTTGCATAATTGATGTCATTAAGTTGCGGACTTAAAATTTAACGTTAGCTTAAGTTGATTTTGAGTTTAATGTTCCTTTCAACAGCAAGGCTATATGAGACGATACCTACTGATTAAGGTGGAATCCGAACCACATGTACTAACGCCGGGAATCGAGCCCAGGTCTTCCACACTAAAAGTGGGTACGCCACGCACGCTTAGCCACGAAAAAACTTAGTTTATCGTTAGCATCCACTCTTACGTATGACAATAATTCACTGCAGAAAGATTATAAAGTGAAACAAATTTATTAGCATATGTTCACAGAAAAAAAAAATTAAAAAACGTGATGGATGTAGTGAAAAGAGAGTCAGAGAATCATACTTGTTAGAATTACTTTAAAATTGCACAAACTTACGTTTCTCCCTGTGTGCGCGAAAGTTTCATGGTCTCTGAATCTGTCTCTCTGAAGGGCCTAAGTCATGAATCCGAATTAGGTAGAGTATAGTTGGTCACGACTCTGACGACATCCTGGTGTCCTAGTTAAGTGTTACACAGTGCATCAGCAGTTCAATCTGTTCTTCACTGTGCTCAAATTTAGAATGGAACAACTTTTACAATAATATTAATAATAATAATAATAATAATAATAATAATAATAATAATAATAATAATAATAATAATAATAATAATAATAATAATAATAATAATAATAATAATAATAATGATAAGAAGAAGAATTTCATGTCGTATAATAGCTCCCACAGACTATCTGAGAAGTCACAACAACGTTGCAAAAAGCATTCACCAGTTTTGGCACTCAACATGGTATTAATCACCGACACCAAGCCATACTACAAATACCAGCCATGTCCAGTACTTGAAAACGAGATAGATACAACTCTGCTGGGATTAAGAAATTCGAACGAATGTAACGGCACCCGCAAATAGACCCTACATCAATAAAGTGTATCTTATAGATGTAGCAATGGTACTGACTCATTACTAAAGGGAAGCACGGTATGAAGAAAAACATAAGAAAATATGAAAACTAAAAGTAGAAAATATGAGAGTTAATAGTTTAGTTTCCAAAAAGAAAAATAACTTTACAGGTATATGTATGCATCTTCTTACATTTATAAAAAATGTTACGTATTCATTAATATTATTTCTCAAGCGTATGAGGCATGGATTTACACCATTATCTATTATAGAAAAGTAGACGTGAATAGTTTATCAGAGCCAAGGCCACAGTATTACAGGTAGAAACTTGAGATTTGGACCGAAAACTTAGTTTGTCATGAAACCAAGAGTTAAAGAGATTTTGAAAATATGTGTCCTAAGGAGAGTGGAAGTAGAAGGGTTTCAATTTATGCCAAAAATGAAGCATCTAATGAATCGCTGAAGTTAGGAAGATGAAATTCGGAACATATATTTCCCGTAAAAATACCTGAACCTCGATTTTCTCCAAAACACTGTCCGGGGGACAAAATGCAAAAGGTCAAGAAGCTGTACTGAGATATTATTTGCTTAAGGACGTGATCTGCACAAGGTTGGCATGTAATCGAAAACTATTATTTTTTTTAGCGAGAGAGAGATAGTGAACGGCCTAATAATCCAGAGACCGAAGTCCCTTTGAAAGCAAAACTGGAAGAAAAATTGTTACTGAATACGTGTTCCAAGATTTTTGAAAATTCTGCACCTAAATGGGAAAAAGCGAGCAGTTTCTTTTCTGTTAACATTTACCACTATTTATTCAGCAAAAATCCAATGTAAGGATTCGGTTAAGGTGAAGGTATGAAATTTGATGTGGAAACTCTTACGAGGAAACCGATTCAAGTGTGACACGAAATTGTGGACGAGTTTATACGCAAACGAAGTATTTTAGGTACAATTAAACCCATTAGAGGGAAAAGCCCTCGATCTCAACCGTTCAGGAGATATAGAGGAATAAGGGGAAGGTAAGTGTTCCGATATTTTGCAAATTTTCCGTTATGTTGCAAGTGAATATGTTTGAAAATTGCATTGAAACGACAAGAAAGATGCACTAGGGCGGGATAAAAGTGGTGTTGAATGTTGAGGTGAGTGGTGTAGCTTTTACCCGGTGCCGAAAAAGAAGGAGCTTAAGGAATAACAAATGCCATTGAAACGATGAACAAAATTGTATGATATTACATGCTAATATAACATGTCGTTAGTTCGTAGAAAATGAGAAAAGGTGATATAAGAATGTACTAATTACATTGCCAAAGGAATAGACACATTATGTTGTGAACAAAAATACAATGTTATATTCTGTGCAAAAATGCTATAGAAAAACATTAAATAATATGAATCATAAACACATATTGTTGCAAACGTAAGTACGACAGTGTCTAGTTGTGTGACATATATTGAAAGGCAATGTATGGATCAATGTGCAAAAATAGTATATATAACTTAAAAAACGAAAACCGGTATGCCTTATATATGTATATCACATACAGTTCCGATCGGTTTATAATTGTAGAAATTTTAAATGTTTGGAAAATTCGAACTGCCACCATTTTTACATTTTTCATAATATTTGACTGATGATACTTTTATTCGATTCAGCGTATGTACCAAGAAACCTGAACGTAGATACCTGACACGCATATTTTAGGCAACAATGGAACTCCGGTATTTTCGCCTTCCCAGTCCAAAACATTCTTCCCCTAGAATTTTTATGGACTCTTCGGTTTTATAACCCTCATGTCTAAGGCTACGTATTACTACAGTTTCCTGGATGAAGGAATTATTCATTTTTGAAAGACTCTCTTACTTGTACTAACACTATATATTCAAAAATTCACAAAATATCGGAGCACCAACCTTCCCCTTATTCCTCTATATCTCCGGAACAGTTGAGATCGAGGTTTTTTCCCTTTAATGGCTTTAATTGTAACATTAAAACACTTCGTTTGCCCATAAACTCGTCCACAATTTCGTGCCACACTTGAATCGGTTTTCTTGTTAGCTAAAAATAATAGAATACCGGTTTTAGTGTTTCACAAAGTTGTCCTTCTAAGAGGGAACGAGAGAAATTTCTATAATGTCTTTCTTAACATTCAAATCGACGTTGTATATCTTGGCAAAATGGCTGAATTTTTTAATCAATTTTTGAACATAGCTCATTCTTGATCCTCGTTTTTATCATAGTAGTTTTCTTGTAATTAATTAGTATCCTGAATGAAGTATAATGTGTGCACAAAAATAGAGTACGTATGTCACAATCCTCTTGTGTTAGGTAGATGAAACTCCGTACAAAAACTCATAAAAAATATGAGGTCGTGTGCCCCAGAGATTTTCAAAATTCCGCTTCTAAAGGGAAGAGGAGAGTGATAGAAATGTCTATTATTTCCGACATTGCCTCTCTTATCGCCATTGTAAAATAATTGTGCCGTTTGATTGTATTTCGGAGACCCTCATGTAGGGAAGATGTAACTCGGTATATAAATCTCCATGCTAAATATACGTAAGTTGACATAATTCCTAACATTTTCATTATTTCCACTTCTAAAGGGGGAAATTTCCAGAACATTTTAAATTCCTATTTTGTGTTTATAAAATGGCCGAAGTAAAGAAATGTTTGAATCATCCAAAATAAGTTTTGAACATTGTTAGCAGTTGGGTCTACCAGAATTTTATCAATTCTCTTTGATTGAAATGAGTATCTCATTAGGGATTTAATTTTTTTCATAAAGAATAATGGTTGGCCCGTCTAAGAATGGGTTTTAGAACATAGTTAACACTTAAGTCCAGCTAAGATTTTAAATTTTACTTTGATTAAAACATGCATCGTAAGGAAGGAATTGTGTTCAAATGTATGTTTCAAATTTTTTCCATAAATCTATTCTTCGCGTTCGAAGAACGGGCATTTCAAGTGGTTTCTGTAATAAATGTTTCTTTTAACAGTTGGATGTTCTTGCCTTTGGTATAGGTGATACAGGGTATTCGTTTTTCTCTATAGACACTCGGTCGAATAGGTGTAAAAACCTTTCTACGATAGCTATCCAGGTTGACGTTTTTTTTCTAGGTTTTCTTCATTCACGCCAGACAAATGCTGGGAAGATACCTAACATAGAAGATCCTAGGCTGTTTCCTTTCTTCCTTCCGCAATTCTCCGGCTAGTTTTATCGCTGAAGGACATGATCCCTCATACGTGATTTGCTAAAGAGCTCTCTCGAGGCTATGTTGATAGTGTACGCACTTTTGGCGTAGGAGACCTGAGCTCGATTCCTGGCTAGAGCTCGTGTGGTTCGGAGCACACGTTTTGCTGTAGATCCATGTCTCATATAACTTTGCTGCTGAACGAGACCTCATTAAACTCTAATCAAAAAGAAGTGAACGTTCTAAAATAGTCATAGATGCCTAAAACCCCAGTTATATAGAATTCCTTCCTAACAGTTGCCACTGTTAATATGTTATATTCCATTAAAAATAGTTCACTTTCATTAATAATCCTTCTCATTTAGCTTACACAGAGCACATACGAAAGACATTATAAGAGGATTTTCATTTCATTTCATTTCAGTAACACAATAAGGTAAAGAAAAGGGATAAGCTAAGCTTGTAATATTCAACTAACGTCATCTCAGTTTCCTTAATTTTGCGCTAGCGCACGCAGTTCCGTCCTTCGTGGGATATAATGAAGTGAAATTTTTAACGTTAAAAATATTGGGAATAAATATATCCTAAGGTGTCTTCCTTTCTCATAAAGTAAGGTAAGCCAGATGTAAAGAAACATCATGTTGGCAGAGACGTTAATCTTGTTCCTAAATTGGCCAGATTGCATAAGTAACTGATTTCAATAGTAAGGTGGTTTCTCTGCTCCAATTTGGAATAGATAAGTCTGGAATTATACCCTTCGTTGAATTTAAGGAGTTCCCAGATCATAGGAATCACTCTGCCGGGTTGTGGTCGGTATCCTGAGACATTGGGACTCCTCCTGGCACTAAACTGGAACGTTAACTTTACTTAAAACACTCTTGTGCCACCACTGAAGATGCTGGTGGACTCTGACACGCTGGATTAGTTTTCTCAACCTGTATATATATATATATATATATATATATATATATATATATATATATGTGTGTGTGTGTGTGTGTGTGTGTGTGTGTGTGTGTGTGAGTGTGTGTTCGAAATAACGTGTGTTACGACGTATTTCGTCACGATATATTTCACGTTTTCTTCACTTATAAGCAATCAAGAAAACATGGCAGCATGCGCTTTCCCGAGTACGAGAGATCGTGATGGTGATGCTCCTTAACACTTCCAACATCCCACCAAAGGATTACGTGTTCATTGCTGTCAAGGCTTATCGTTTGCCCACTTTGGACCAATCATAAAGTCAGCATATCTCAAAATTCGGTTAATGGCATGCCTGGAAATTTTTGGATTGTGTATGCGTGACTTCCTTTACGCTGATGAGGACCACCATCCACAGTTTGTCGGTATAGTTCATTAACACCCCATATATGTATACGCACACACACACACACACATGTATATATATATATATATATATATATATATATATATATATATATATATATATATAGATAGATAGATAGATAGATAGATAGATAGATAGATAGATAGATATATGATAGATCTTGCTTCATCGCTGTAGACAGAAATCTTCCTCTCTGCTTGTGGCAGAGAAAACGCGCTTATCATTCAAAATAAAGCAAAATTTGGTTAAACGAAGCAAACGTTCATCACTTTAAACATACGAAATAAGCCTATATAAAATATTAATGATTTTTACTAAATATCGAAATTTTGTCAAAATATTATGAAATATAAAAATTCAAAACACGTTATTTCTGTTCAACATACTAGGAAATGTTAAGATTATTGTTTATAGTGTTCTATGAGACATTGTTTAAAATATGAGATTTTAAATTTTGCCTCTCTATTCTCATAATATACGTACAACATTTAGCTTAACAAAGGCAAATATAAAGAGCTGGAAGATGAAATCAAATAAGTCATGGAAATGTCAGAAAATTACAGTAAAATTATCTCAACTACAGCAATTCTTGTTTACTGGGCCTAATTTACTTCCCGAGGGTGTGGTATAATCAGCAATGAAATATATACAATCTATATACCAATCCATTGAGCTAAAGAAAACGAATGGATTAATACCGATTTTAACTACTGTGACCCAAAACAGTTAAACGCGAAAGCATCTCCTAACAAACCTATAAATAGTTTGGCGTTAAGGTGGGATTTCAGTTTTAAGCATGTGCCCAGAATGAAACATAATGAGTTCTATACCAATGATGTTAATGATGAATGAAAAATACTATTATAAAATATGTAATGAACTATTGAACACACGAACTATATTGATATCCTGGAACAAAACTAAATGCCTTGCAGAATGTTCAAAATCTCAAAAAGAGGAAACAATGAACAACTGCTAAATGCTCATATGTATGTACCCAACCTTCAAATACGAACACTAGTTATACAACTAAAGAAACCAATTACCAATAGAGGATACGTTAAACATGGACCTAAAGCTTACGTGCTTTCAGAACTACGTTTGCTCACATAAGGAATTCTTTTCCTTATATTATATTATTTCCTTCCAATATCATAGATACATATCCTCCCAATGTCCAGTCACAGTCCCTAAATTTCCGTAGCATGCCTCCCCGCCATAACATTGTAATATCCTCCATATAATATAACTTTTACAATGATTCTCTCTTTCAAGACTCCTACACATTAAAGTAACAATAAAATTTGGATTAAGAAGTAAAGAATACATATAGAAAGAGACAAACGTTTATAACCAAAATTGTACTCACTTTCTTTTGTGGAGACACTGGGAGCAATTGAACTCTGTCGACTTTGCCTCTGGGAACTTGTCGCAGTGGTAAACTCTGAGTTATCCTTATTCGGGTTCTGTGATTAAAGTAATAAACATATTTTCAAGGAGTAATTAAAAATTAAATAACGATATATTTACATAAGGTACTTTAACACACAAAGAATAAGAATTGGGCGAAATTGTATTTTAACAATACTTTTAAGAGATTTGTGATTATTATTATATCAGTTTGTCTAACCAGTAATAACCCTTTGAAGGCCAAGATTGAAATAAATTTCTTGTTATTTGCAAATAGCAAATATATCATATATCGTCGCTGCACCTGGAAGAACCACTATGTGACATTTTTGTCGAAAATGAGTTTTGTCGTGCAAATAAACTCGAAAACTGTCAAGCAGCGTCCATTATAATGTGATAAGTTAATATTCAATTGTTTCGCCACAACAATGAAAAAATTATAGACTGAAATTAAAGGCTTCAAGGTTTTCATCAAGTACATATTGATTAATGTACAAATTCTCTATGTGCTTATAAAAGCGCAAAAGGTGCTACGTAAACACAAAAATAGTAATACCAGGGTTGCCACACTCGAGACTCGCGATGGTGCCAAACACGGGTCTGAATTATGCTAGACTTTTGTAAATTATGCCAGATTTTCAAATTATCGTTCCTAACTAAGTTTAAAGACCCGCCCCCTATTTATCTTCATTATTTTAATGAAGTTTTTCAACTGTATTTATGTACAAAGTTAATTAGACGCTGTCAGGAATGATAATGAAATAAATTGGTAAATGGCACATTATAGGGGAGGAAGGTCGAATTTATGTTTTATGAATGGATAACATTTTAAGGAATATATACACAACATGCCACTTCTGACACAGGCCTGAAGCATTTCTTTAGTGTATTACTAGCTGTCTTCTGACGCTTATATCCCTCCCCTCTCAAGTTGTAAATTGAAAGGGACAGAAACATCCCAGATAACCAAACATTCAGGTTTCAGTTGACAATAATAAATCTATGGGTAAGTAAATATGTTTTGTAGAGTCACGTTTTGCTATTTTTGAACATTTCTCTGAATTCAACAATAAATTACAACCGCGGAGATACTAGCTGGTCTCATTGTTCCAACCATCGCTTCAACTAAGAACTCCCGACGGTCCTTGAACCATCTAAATCTTCGTTCTTTTTCTGTTCATCAGAGGGAAGAATGAAATTATGCTAGATTTGACCAAGATGCTAAAATGAAGATGCTAGATGCTAAATGCATGTGCTTTTTTTTTTGCTAGATCTAGCACCAAGATGCTAAATATGACTTCACTGAGTAATACAATATTGTTGAAGCAAGATACAACAATGTCCAGTGCATAATATACGCAGAACCAATTTTATTACATTTTTAAAGTGTTTCCGTTATATTTAGCAAAATTTTAAGTTTGGAACGTTACTTCTCCTGAAAAGTTGTATTTTTAGCACATAACGGTTCTTCGAGGCGCAGCGACGATAAACAACATTTTTTTTTTCATGGCCTTTTGCCATTGTTCCGACAACGCTAATTCCGTCGGTATAAAACTTCTGTGGTTTCTGGTCCAAAAGTTGTGGCATGTGATTTTCACAATTCTCTTTGAAACAAAGTTAATCATTAATGGAGTTCAGCAGAGAATGAAACCAATTATAGTCACACGGTGTTGGGTTCAGGCTACACGGTAGATGCATTAAAACCTCTCAGCCAAGTTCTCTCAACTTTTGACGGAATGTTAATGCTGTAGGCGATCTGGTATTTTCAGTGTGATATATGACACCCTTTCTACAGACCTTTGCAGCCTTTTCTTTTGAATTGCTCCGTTCACTCGCGTTAATTGTCGGGGGTACAGGTTCCAACATATTGTTCTGCCCGGTGGTACCATCTCATGATACACGATCCTTTCTAATTCCACTAAACGCACATCATAAGGTTCCTGGGCGTCAATGTTGTCTTAGGTTATCCACTTTTCATCACTTGTGATCAACTGATTCATAAATGGGCTGGAAGAATAACTTTTAGTTTCATATTGTTATAACTTCAAAGTTACTCGAATTGTGTTAAATGTCAGTACACCATTGAATATCTCTTAAAATTCTAGCCTTGTTTTATATATAACTTGACTTCCTTTCCATTTAAACTTTTTGAGCGAGATTCAAGCTGGTGGACAGCAAAATGGCGGCCGTTAACTTGACATACACCATAAAGATTTCCCCTCGGCCTAACGTGTCCATTCAATTACCAATTTCGTCTATCTACATTCGCTTTCATTTTATAAGAAGTGGTAGGGCACTTTTGAGTCACCCTGTACTATATTCTTTTACTGGTGGCTATACAATAGCAATGTTATTTTCTAGCCCACTCTAATCAAAATGGTAGTTTGCAGAAAAATGACAGAATTGTATAAATTAAGTCATAATGTACAGAGAAGTACAACAATCAGAGTATAAAGGAAAAATACGTAAATTTACAAGTAGTAATGGTGTAACCGTTAGTAGAAGAAAACAATAAGTACAATCTGCTAGGTATTATTCCATCCACAATAAAAATAAATAAATAAATATTAAATCCTATATCAACTTTACATAATATTAAAGTTGAAGAAAAATTAAAGAGTAAATCATAATTATGGGCTATAGGTCAGTAAGTATACTCTGTACTGTCATTTAGTTAAAGTATTTTTTTCTTTTTGAAGTTTGATAAGGATATACTTTCATAAGTTTTATTTTAATATATAGTGGTTTATCGTAGAACAGTATTTTTTTTTTTAAATATGACAATTTCTTCGATTTTCTCGAAAACTGCACATGAGGATTTACACACATTCAGCTCAATATGACTTATCGACTGGTATCTGTCTCATCTTTAAACATTTTTATTTCTGTTAAACGAATGATAATTTTGTAGAATTGATTACTCATTGTTAACTGTAGTTTAAAAGACAATAACAAGTTTTACCTTAATACAAATTAACTTCTGTAAAAATCGTTGCCTTTTCAATTTCTTTGTGATTTCAGTCCTCATTTGGTCATTAAGAATACATCGTGAGATAAAAATGAAAACTCCCTGAAAAAAAGGAAATAATAATATAGAAATACAATAGAATATATAAAATAATACGAAAATTTATATAATAAAAATAATACATTTTCAAGCATTAGCTTGATAATAAGCACAATGTTTAAAACTCAATGCCATTTACAAATTATGCTTTCACATTTGTTTTTAAAATACCTAAACGTTTGATCGCAAATACTACAACTTTTATTGAGCCTCTCATCAGCATCTTTGCACGTATAATGTTTTCATAATCTGAACCAACAAATTATGTTGTTTACTTGATTTTGTATTCTAAAAGAAGTAGGATTTGACATTTTTCCAAACTGAAATACAGGGGCACCTCATATAGCCGATTGCAGGAAAAAAAGAGGAAAGGAAGAATTGTACCAGCTGTCTGTTTTGGTGTTTGTAGTGAAGGGTGGATCATATTTACTTAATCGCTAAAAGAAGAGTGAGACAATGTAAATAGCATAGGTCCTCTATTATGTGGGCTATTATGAAATAATAAGGCTAATTTACTGGTAAATAGTGTGTAGTTCACGTATATGTAGCCAGGGGTAAAAGTGGATCTGAACAGGTAGGAGGACGCATGACGCCTATCTTTGCCCATTGTAAATTTTTAGAAAGTGGGGGGACGCCGCCCCTACGTTGCCCCTCACTTTTACCCCTGTTTGTAGCACTGCATCCAGGCGTTACGTTCCTGCCTGCGGCTGTTGTGAGATTTCACCAGGGCACGAAACTTAATTTCAGGGATAAACATTACGTCCTTAATTACTTAGGAAAATTCCCAGGCGACCAAAATTTTCTGATCTGGCTACAGTATTCACACCTAAAATTTCTGGACATAATAATAATAATAATAATAATAATAATAATAATAATAATAATAATAATAATAATAATAATAATAATAATAATAATAATAATAATAATAATAATAATAAACTTTATCAAAGAACATGAAAGTTACGACATATTAAAGTCCCGACAGAGCCGCGTCGAGATGAGGGACATTTTCTCCTAAATAGGGACGGATGATAACTCTAAAGGAAAGGTATTGATCAGTCTCATTCCAACCCAACAAAACCCAACCTAACGTACGCAACCAAATGTACTTTAGAATATGGCTGTGTCTAATTTACTCACCAACACATTTCACTGGCCACCGGCAAAACTATAATGGCTATCGACACCAAACTCTATACAAATATCAACCTCCAGAACCCCGACACATTTAATAAAAATCATTAAAATATCGTGATGTTTAATATATCTTTATCACGAAAAACTATCAAAAATATGATAAAAACTTGGCCACCACCGAAACTATAACAGCCACCGACACCAAACTCTACACAAACATCAACCTCTAAAACTCTAACTTTACTAAAAATCATTAAAATATCGTGATATTTAAAATATCTTTATCACAAAAAACTATTAAAAATATGATAGAAACTTGACCAACACGGAATCTATAATACACACCAACACCAAACTCTAAACAAATATCAACCCCTAGGACCACGACATATTTACAAAAATCATAAAAAATCGCGATATTCAATATATCTTTATCACGAAAAACTATAACAAATATATGATAAAAACTTGGCCACCACAAAAACTATAACCACAAAAACAAAAATCACATCTAAGACTCCAATATATTTACTAAACATCATTAAAATATTGTGACATTTAATATATCATTATCATGAAAAACTATCAAAAATATGGAAAAAATGGCCACCACCGAAATTATAATGGCCACCGACACCAAACTCAACACAAATATAAACCTCTAAGACCCTGACATAACTACTATAAATCATAAAGACATCGTGATATTTAATACATCTTTATCAAGAAAATCAATCTAAAATATGATAGTACCTTGGCCATAACGGAAACTATAACGACCAGCGACACCAAACTCAACATAAACATCAGCGTCTAGAGCCGCGAGACATATACCAAAATCATTAAAATATCGTGATATTTAATATATCTTTATCATGAAAAACTATTCAAAATATGATGTAAACTTGACCACTACTGAAACTATAATCGCCACCGACACGAAACTTCACACAAAAATCAGCCTCCGGGACCACGATATATTTACTAAAAACCATTAAAATTTAGTGATATTTAATATATCTTTATAACGAAAAACTATAAAAATATGAAAAAACTTGCCAGCTACGGAAACTATAACGGCCACCGACAACAAACTCAACACAAATATCAACGTCTAGAACCCCGAGACATATACCAAAATTATTAAAATATCGTGATATTTAATATATCTTTATCACAAAAACTATCAAAAATATGATAGTACCTTGGCCACCACGGAAACTATAATGGCGACCGACAACAAGCTAAACATAAAAATAAACCGCTAGGACCCAGACGTATTTGCTAAATATCCTTAAAATATCGTGATATTTAATATATCTTTATCACGAAAAACTATCAAAATATGATTTAAAAACTTGGCCGCCACTGAAACTATAATGGCCACAGACACCAAATTCCACACTTTATCAATCTCTAAAACCCCAAAATATTTACTAAAGGTCCTTAAAATATCGTGATATTTAACATATCTTTATCAAGAAAAACTATTAAAACATGATATAAACTTGGCCACCACGGAAACTATAATGGCCACCGACACCTAACTCAACACAAATATCAACCTTTAGGACCCCGAAAAAATTTACTAAAAATGATTAAAATATCATGATATTTAATATATCTTTATCACAAAAACTATCCAAAATATGATAGAAACTTGGCCACCACTGGATCTATTATATACACCGACACCAAAGTCTACACAAATATCAGCCCCTAGGACCCCGACATACTGACTAAAAATCATAAAAACTCATTATATTCAATACATCTTTATCACGAAAACCTATCACAAATATGATATAAACTTGGCCAACATGGAAACTATAATCACAACCGACACCAGACTCAACACAAATATAAACCTCTAGGACCCCGACATATTTACTAAAAATCATTAAAATGTCGTGATATTTAATATATCTTTATCATGAAAAACTATCCAAAATATGATATAAACTTGGCCACCACCGGAACTATAATTGCAACCGACACCAGAATCAACACAAATATAAACCGGTAAGACCCCGATAAATTTACTAAAAATCATAAAAATATCGTGATATTCATAATTTTTAGTAAATGTGTCAGGCTTCTACAGGTTGATATTTATGTAAAGTTTGGTGTCGGTGACCATTATAGTTTCCACAAGGACAAAGTTTTAATAATATTTCTGATGGTTTTTGATGATAACGATATATTAAATATCACGATATTTTGATGAGTTTTAGTAAATATGTCGGGGTTCTACAGGTTGATATTTGTGTAGAGTTTGGTATCGGTGGCCATTATAGCTTTCGTATTGGCCAACTTTATATGTAATTATTGATCATTTTTCGTGATAAAAATATATTAAATATCACGATATTTTAATGATTTTTAGTAAATATATCGCGGTCACAGTGGTTGATATTTATGTAGAGTTTCGTGTTTGTGACCGTTATAGTTTCCGTGGTGACCAAGTTTTATGGTATTTTTGATAGTTTTTCGTGATAAAGATATGTGAAATATCACGATATTTTAAGAATTTTTAATAAATAGGACGGGGATTTAGAGGTTTATATTTGTGGAGAGTTTGGTGTTGGTGGCAATTATAATTTCCATGGTGGGTAAATTTTTATCATATTTTTGATAATTTTTCGTGATAAAGATATATTAAATATCACGATATTTTAAGGATTTTTAGTTAATTTGTTGGGGTTCTAGAGTTAGATATTTGTGTAGAGTTTGGTGAGAGTAACCACTATAGTTTCGTCGTGGCCAAGTTTTTATCATATTTTTGATAGTTTTTCATAATAAAGATATAGTAAATATCACGATATTTTAATAATTTTTAGCAAATGTGTCGAGCATCTAGACGTTGATATTTATGTAAAGTTTTGTGTCGATGACCAATATAGTTTCGGTGGTGGCTAAGTTTATATCATAATTTCGATAGTTTTTCGTGATAAAGATATATAAAATACCACGATATTTTAATGATTTTTGGTAAATATGTCGAGGTTTCCGAGGTTAATAATTGTGCAGTGTTTGATGTCGGTGGCCATTATATTTTCCGTGGTAGCCAAGCTTTTAACATATTTTAGATAGTTTTTCCTGATAAAGATATATTAAATATCATGATAGTTGAATGATTTTTAGTAAAGATATCGGGATCTTAGAGATTCATATTTGTGTAGAGTTGGGTGTCGGTGGACATTATAGTTTACGTTGTGGCCAAATTCTAATCATATTTTTGATAGTGTTTGATGATAACGATATACTAAATATCACGATATTTTAATGAGTTTTACTAAATATGTCGAGGTTTCCGAGGTAGATATTTGTGTAGAGTTTGGTGTCGGTGGCCATTATAGTTTCCGTGTTTGCCAAGTTTCTATCTAATTTTTGATCACTTTTTGTGATAAAGATATTTAAAATATCACGATATTTTAATGACTTTAATAAATATATCGTGGTCACAGTGGTTGATATTTATGTAGAGTTTGCTGTTGGTGGCCGTTATAGCTTCCGTGGTTACCAAGTTTTTCGTATTTTTTATAATTTTTCGTGATAAAGATATTTTAAATATCACGATATTTTAAGGACTTTTAGTAAATGTGTCACGGTCCTTGAGGCTGGTATTTGTGTAGAATGTGGTGTTGGTGACCATTATAGTTTCCGTGGTAGCCAAATTTTATCATATTTTGATAGTTTTTCGCGATAATGATATATTCACAATCACGATATTTTAATTTTTCTAGTAAATATGTCTGAGTCCTAGAGTTTGATATTTGTGTAGAGTTTGATGTCGGTGACCATTATAGGTGGTGTGGTGGTCAAGTTTGTCATATTTTTTTATAGTTTTTAGTGATAAAGGTATATTGGATATTACGATATTTTAATGATTTTAGTAAGTATGTCGGGGTTCTACAGGTTGGTATTTGTGTCGAGTTTGGTTTTTGGGACCATTAAAGTTTCCGTGCTGGCCAAGTTTTTATCATATTTTTGATAGTTTTTCGTGATAAAGATATGTGAAATATCACGATATATTAATGATTTTTAGAAAATATATCGAGGTTGCAGTGGCCATTATAGTTTTGGTTGTGGCCAATTTTCAATCATATTTTTTATAATTTTCGTGATAAAGATATTTTGAATATCACGATATTTTAATGATTTTTAGTAAATTTGTCGGGGTCCTCGAGGTTGATATTTGTGTAGAATTTGGTGTCGGTGACCATTATAGTTTTGTTACATTATACCTAAGTATAATGTACCATGGTCTATGATTTTTGAACCACCTGTATATTTATGTTCTTACTTACAGTCAAAAGACAATCGAAAATTATCGTAAATCATTATTATATTTTAGAGTTTAGTTTTAAAAGTGTAATATATTGCCAAAATAATATAGAAGTAATTCCCATTAAAAATTACATATAACGTAATATTTTATTATTATTGCATATTTTGTCCTTATTGTTAAAGTATGTGAGTTCAAATGTGTATATTTTGTAGTTTCTTATAGGTTTTACACTATTTTCAAGGGAATTTAGATGTAGGGAATCTTCACAACGATAATCTTAAAATTCTGGAATTCGGCCATGATGTGTTTTTGGCACATACCTTTCTTTAGGTAGATATTATTTCTCATTGGAGCAAAGAAATCTCAGTTTGGTTTGAGTTCATTCAAGATTTTATCATTGGTTCGGCTTCTTTTTATTTGTCGAGAGTCAGGTGTTATCCTTTTGTTGCGTCACTAAAGAACCAACTAGCTCTCTTTCCCGTGTTATTATCTGTCTTTTACCTAAAGCCGTGTTGAAGATCGGATATACAATCCAATTTCTCGTCAAAACTGTGCAGAATGTGGAAAGTTTTTTGTCAAAGTCTATGATAATTATTGTGATTAGTCTTTTATCTGGTATCCACTTTTTGACAAAATAAGAAATTTTTGCGATGATGCAGTGCTCAATGGATGGTGAGGTGAAAAGTTAAACAAATTAGCATCGATGTATAGTTATTGTGTCTCGCTACAGTCATAGGTCGAGAATATATTTGACAAAGATGGTTATGTGTCCTTAAAATTTTACACAAGCTTACATATAACGTAATATTTTATTATTATTGCATATTTTGTCCTTATTGTTAAAGTATGTGAGTTCAAAGGTGTATATTTTGTGTCTCCTTTAGATAATTATTTTGGCAATATATTACACTTTTAAAACTAAACTCTAAAATATAATAATGATTTACGATAATTTTCGATTGTCTTTTGACTGTAAGCACAAGATGTGGGATTCGGTATAGAAGACCGAATGATATCAAATGATAAATTAATACTCGCCTAAAATACAAAGAACTTTGTACAAATGAAGGTTTAAGCGTAGCATATGTTAAGAGCGAATAACTACTTGTAAGGCGAGAAGGTACACATAAACTAAAATCTCAAAGCAAAGATTCGATGTTAATTTTTTCATTCGTAATATTGTGAAGAAACAGCAAATCGGGCACCATGAAACGTATATACTGAGTCTGAATACATAGTTTATTACTGAGATGAGTTCTGTTAAGAATGCGCACCGAGGAACTCTGTCTGACAATAGCAAGAAAAAAGTTAAGAAAAGAAGCAAAACGGGATAAATTTGAAGCACAAACTATGTTCTAAATCAGTGAACAATATTAAATTTTAGGTGACCCAAAAAACCTTGTAGAAAATATTCAGAAATTTGATATTTGGAATTTCAGTAAACCTGTATAGAATACTCAGCATTCTGATGTCACTCAATACAGTATCAGAGATATAATCGGTAAAAGTAAGTTTCTAATCAAATAACACTCCGAGATTTTTATGGATATCAACTCCGAAAATAGCGCTATTAATAATGCAATACACTTATGTTTGTGAATTGTATTTTCTTCAAAGAAATGAAGAATGTTTATAATAAAACAAGTTGAATTATCCATTCTTATTATCCATTCTTCGTACAGAAAGAATAAGGTTTAATGAATATAAAACCGGAAATTTGAATATTTAAAAAGATATACCTCTTGAAGCAGCTTGAAAATGCTGCAACGCATGTTTACCAATTTTGTTTATGAGTTTAAATATCGAATTTCATAGCCATAACTCAGCAAATCTTCACGTTACGTACTTTCTGAATAAAGAGTCGAAAATTTTAATATTAAAAATTGTCTCCTTTAGAGCCGAATTTTTGAAAAGGCTGTAACACGTTTTCGAATTATTTCAATTAGGAGTTTATATACTGGATTTCACATCTCCGACTTAAATGAACACTCGACGAGCTTTACTGTATAAAGAACTGGAAGTTTGAATATTATAGAATAACTCTTTTTCACATTAGACGCAGAATTGTTGAGAACTTGGAAATATTCATACTATTACTTTTTAATTAAGAGTTCCGATTTCCATACATCTATCTTGAGTGAATCATTATATTTGATATTTTCACGATAAAAGTCAAAATTTGTAATATAAAAATTTGATTGTTTTCTCCATTCAAAAGAGGAATTTTGGGAAAGTATTGAAACACGTGTTAATTTATTTTTAATGAGACGCTCATATGCCAAGTTTCATCTTTCTAGCTTGAGATACTTTATTTTTGGAAAGAGATTTGAACACACACTCCCTTAGGATATGTATTTTAAAGAATTCTTTCTTATCTCTTGCTTTCACGGCAAAATAAATTTCCTGTTCAAATTTGATACTTTCAGCTTATAGCTGTAATATGGTCTTGATGAGTGAAGCACTTACTTTTTTTATATATTAATATTGATATGAAAGGAAAAATCGAAATTACTTACACATTACAACACTTGAGCATTTCAGATGCCAAACCAATAACTCCATCAAACGAGATTTTTTAGTAGTGAGCATTTTAGTAACTTACAAGTAAACCTTACGTTTGGGTGAATCGAGTTGCTGACTGAGACACATATGAGAAAGTAGTACTAAATGTGGTCAGTATTTCAGTGAAGTTGTAGGTGCGAAGCTGCAGGGGCTTAGGAGATACAGCTACCAGAACATCACATGGAAGTACAGAATAGTCTTCACACAGTTGGAGATAGAAGCTCTGTAAGACCTCTTATAACGACAGAAGGTGAATAACAAATATATGGGTACATATTAGGACTAGGGGGAAGTTATATAGTAAGGGTATAACTGACGGCGGCCATCTTAAAATCCGCCATTTTGAATTAAGGTTAAGTTTTTAAAATAGGAATATGGTCATGTGATACATGATTTAAGGCGCAAATTTAATCAGAAGAACAATGGTGACACTAATTTTGATTTACGCGCAACTGGTAAAAAGTTACAGGGAAATTAAATATTGTTGCAGCATATGTATTAGTCCTTCACCCCTCCTTGTAAATTTTGTGTTAATGATAATAATTAAATAAAAAGCAGGTGGATAAATATTAGGTCTATGGTAAGAGCTGCCTTGATGGCGGCCATGTCCAAATCCGCCATTTTGAATCAGACAAAAGTTTTAAACAAAACGCATAACAGTGACACCTTATTAATAGCAAATTTTACCATAAATCCAACGTTATAACCATTTATCATTAACCAGCTTTTGTTATCGCATAAACAAGTTGCTAATTTAAGGAAAAATGACCAAAGTGGAATTCAGTCATAATTGAAGTTCAGTCTTTCTTCCTGAAAAGTACTCAATTAGTACATTTACATGTAGTTCAGAAAAGAGTGCATGACTTGCACAAATGCTCTGCTCACAGTGAGCACACCTGGCAAAGGCAATCGAGTTACACTTGACACATTTGTCGTTAACAATTCCGTCAAAGCAGTGTTCGTAAGGAGCGATCCATTTAATTTTGTGCTGGTTAATGATAAAGCAAAAATGGTTATACCGTTGGAGTTATGGTAAAATTTCCTATTAATAAGGTGTCACTGTTATGCGTTTTGTTTAAAACTTTTGTCTGATTCAAAATGGCGGAATTGAACATGGGCGCCATCAAGGCAACTCTTACCATAGACCTAATATTTATCCACCTGCTTTTTATTTAATTATTATCATTAACACAAAATTTACAAGGAGGGGTAAAGGACTAATACATATGCTGCAAAAATATTTAATTTCCCTGTAACTTTTTACCAGTTGCGCGTAAATCAAAATTAGTGTCACCTTTGTTCTTCTGATTAAATTTGTGCCTTAAATCATGTATCACATGACCATATTCCTATTTTAAAAACTTAACCTTAATTCAAAATGGCGGATTTCAAGATGGCCGCCGTCAGGTATACCCTTACTATATAACTTCCCCCTAGTCCTAATATGTACCCATATATTTGTTATTCACCTTTTGTCGTTACAAGAGGTCTTACAGAGCTTCTATCTCCAACTGTATGAAGACTATTCTGTACTTCCATGTGATGTTCTGGTAGCTGTATCTCCTAAGCCCCTGCAGTTTCGCACCTACAACTTCACTGAAATACTGACCACATTTAGTACTACTTTCTCATATGTGTCTCAGTCAGCAACTCGATTCACCCAAACGTAAGGTTTACTTGTTAGATACAATCGACACAATGCAGAGACGTATAATTAGTGTCATACTAAAGGCCTGACTACTGCAAGAAACATATGCTAGTCGAACCCTTTAGTATGACACTAATCACGCGTTAGAACGACTCAGCAGAAACCCCAATGTATTTAAATGAGGGTGATCAGAACGTTCACGCATTCTAGTGGCAAATTGTTGAACTATGGAGTTAATTGATTTGATGGGTTCTTACGATGAGAAGTTTGGTATTTTCTTTCAGTACACAGAGGTGAGACGAGTTGCAGACAACAGACAAGAATGAAATTACTTTTAGTTTCCTTTAGTTCCACACTATTGAAATTCTGACTACTTTTCCTAAGTAGTACTAAATTAAACGTTCTGGCGTTGCAGCTCAAGAAAGGCTATGGTCAGTCACATAACTCACGTTCAATTAACTGGGTAAGGGCGGACTTTCATGCAAGCGTCGTTGCGTTTGTTGCTTGCGATTTCGATGTGTAGCCAACAGGAAGTTTGTTGTGTTACACGTAGAACCGTACTTATATAAGTTTGTCAATTGGCTATTCAGCCACATCGCAAGCAAAGAACACAACGGTTGCTTGCATGAAAATCCCCAGTAATGCTTGGCCAGCACATCCGTTCTTAGGCGCCATTATTTCTTCCAATATTCTGATATGCAACAAAGCAACATTTATTACAGTGGAATGAAAGTAGGTTAACAATCAAAGTATACCTATACCTTCTTGTGTTAGACTGTCTGTAGCCACTTTAATACTAGTTCCTCGATTTCAGGTGGATGTCACATCTTGTCGTTATAGATAAATAAGTCAATCACTGCTGTTTCCACCTCCTATTGGTTGGTTCAGCATCCTGATTTTAGGAAGTGCTACAAGAACTGAAGTAGGTAATAGTTCAAAGCTGCAAGATTAGGACTATATGCCGAATGTAGAATAAGTGTGATACCATCAAGTCCCTCCACTTTTTGTTGCATTTCTCAAGTCGGGTGTGGTTTTGCGTTCTACTATTACAGCAGGGCGCTTTCAGTTCAGAAACACTCTTTTTGTTTCTTCTGCAGCATATATCCTATCTAACTATTCGGAATAAAAGTCGACATTGATAGTACGACCGTTAGGAAACATGAAAGTGAATTACTCTCTCTTGGTTCTAACACACTATGATAATAACTTTATGCTCGAAACCGCCCTGTCTGACGAGGGGTTCTGGTATTAGGCCCTTGCTCTACTTCTGTTTTTGCACATTTGGACTTTGAAAAAACTCTCACTTTTCTCGCATAAGTGAATCCGTTTCAGGAATCGCATTTGAAGTATTTGTCGGCATATATCCACCTCCTTTGGGCCTGAGTTGGTGTAAAATCAATGCAGTATTTCCGGGCGGTTTTTCCGAGTTCGTGAAGGTGATGCACTACAGTCGACTGGGACTGGGAGTTGGATTGACAATCGTCGTAGATGCTGGTAGATGTTTTTTTTTCTTTTTTCAATGACGTGTCGTATGACAGAATATGCTACCCTTCAATCCCACCAAAAACAAATTTATGCGTACGTGTCTATCTATTGACATCAGCGAAATGTAAAACAAACAAGTCAGTAAGTGCATTCCTCACCTCATCGAGTGTTAGAAACCGTCGTACTGGTTAAATGGTTTATGTAGCGAATCTAGCAAATACTGTAATAATTCGGTGTAAAATAAGTGGGAGCACACAAAAGAGAAATATATATTGTCAATAAAATCGGTGAAATACTTGAAATCTCACGTGACCAGTCACATGATGTGTACAGTAGAACCTGCTTGATTCACAACTCATGAACTACCTTACGATCTGACGTCTGCTGTGTGGAAATGTTGAATGTAACCATCGAGTGACATGTAATGAAGAAGTTGTGGTGTACACAGGTAAGAAAATAAGCAGAGAAATACATGTTCAAACCTAGATACAGTTTACAATAGTCAAAGAAATTGAAATGAAATGAATATATGGTTGTTTCTTTTGTTACGTTACTAATTATTACAATCAGTGTTGATATTAGGAGGTGGGACGAGGAAACATTCATCCCCCCGGGAATACAAAATCTATCACGAAGCCATAAACGTGAGACGTAAAACTCAAAGATTTTTTTTTATGACGAAGCCGGTGGCAGCAGCAGATCCTTGCGAGTCAATCGAACGCTGATTTGTACTTTCGCTGTGTGGACGAGCAAAATGTACATATATAATAATGCGTGTGTGCATGTGTACTTTGATGTGATTGGAAAATGAAATGAAATGTTTTTTTTTTTTAAGTTTTACGTCCCATGCTTATGCCGGTTAGGCTAAAGGAGACAGTGATGATGAGAGATGAGTGAAATGGTGGAATGAAGAAAGTGGGAGGAAACGGAATAACCCGGAGAAAACCCACGAGCACGAGAACTCACGATAAAACCCACTACAAAGTTCACACGGTGCGAGCTGGGATCGAACCAGGGACCCCAAGCACCGGAGGTCAACACTCTACCCCTAAGCCACCACGCCTTCTTGATGTGATTGGGGATGCAATGGTGTTTCCTAATCACATCGCATGTGTCGCAGGTAAACTTAAGTTAGTAATGTATGATTTCGAGTTGCCTTAAAACAGAGTAAGAGCTATGTAATTCACAAGAACTGACTCCACGTCACTCAACCATTCTTGCCTACAATCTAAGTGCTGCAAGTATACAACTGCATTGATCGCCGGCTCATATGGCTGAAGTTCGAGGTGCACAATACTTACGTACAGGGCATCACCTCGAATCAAACTCGAGACCACATGCACCAAAAGCGTTGACCCTAAACGATTCAGCTACACTGAAACTATCGTAAATTATTTCATTCCAATAGATTAAAGTGTTCTGTCATCGACGAAAACGCTGAAGAACAACTTAACATTTTGCTTTATTTAGCTTCTACATCACGTACAGGGAGAGAAATATAAACGGGACAGAACTACAGACCAGAAGCACTCATAAAATAAAGCTGTTGAAGAATATATTTGTTCAACTTACATTAGACCGTGTCTAACAAGTGGAAAATACAAGTATTTTATGTTTTATTATTTTTTTTAGTTCGCACTCGCGAGAGCTTTTTTTCTCTTCTCTTTTGAACCAGCTCGCTGCAATTGAAACATTTCCACATTTTTTATCCAACAAAGAATGTGCTGTTGGAAAAATTCCTGCAAATCAATTGTCTGTGTTGGGAGCTTTGCCAATGACTTCCATTTCTTAATTGGAGTAGCCTTTCGTAGTAGCATGGGAACAAATAAAAAAAAAATATGTTCCATGTTCATTTCAAGATGTAGTATTAGAATCACACCATAGCAAGCAATAGATATTTCTTTTTCGCGCACTTCACTGAGCAACCAAAAATAGCACAAATAAGACATTCTTAAAGAAAATCATATTATATTAACGTCTTCGACTTGTTTGTCCACTAAAGAGTGTTTTACTCATTAAATTTCGATATCTCTTCTTTTCCACCAAATTGTAGTGTCGAAATTGAACACGATAGAGATGTTCATAATAATTTATTTGGATACTAACCATCCCAACATTAGTAACCAATGTCTAATTTACGGGGTGCTTATATTTTTATTTTTATTTATTGTTTACACTTGGTAATTAAGTTGTAAACTGTTACAAATTTTATTTTCTTCACACACCACAACATTTATTTTAATGAAGTGTTTCAGTACTGTAGATTGAAGATATATTTGTGTTTTTCATTTTATTTTAACCATTTATTTATTTATTTTTAATTTAATACTTGATGGTAAAGTGGTTACCAATTTTTGTGCCACCAGTTTCATTTGTTGAGTCCGGATTTAGCGTCTCACTTAGCAGCGAGACTATACAAGACGTGAATCTACAGCTTAACACGGGATTCTAACTACATAAGTCCCGCCGTGAATCTAACCCGAGTCTCCAGTGCTCAAGACGCTTGCGCCTATAGGTATCACCTAGAATTTGTGAAGCTGTTCAAGAAATTATGTTTCTCATGGAGGGAGTCCAAACCAGGTTGACCCCCTGCGAGCGTGCCCCTTACGCAAATGAAACACATGTGTATTGCTGTAAGAAGCTACCAAGCTTTGGGGGGTCCAGACAAGTTGGATCTTCATGGGTACACCCTTATTTCAACTTGAGCTTCTTAAAGCTGATTGACTGATGTGTCTTGGCACTACTTTTTGGTAATACTAATTTTTAAAGACTACTTTGCTCCTTACGGAAAAGTGTAACACGACGGGTTCGATTCCTGTTCGGACTAGCCGTTTTAGGACACGATTGGATCGTGTTTCTGTTCGGGCAAGTTGTTTTATATTACCAAGTATTCAATTTTCGTACAATTCTTACCTGTTTTCCTTGTAGGATTCGTACTTGTCATAACTCCACTGGATTCAACCCTTGTTCGGTACGCATTGCGTATGGTGGATTTTAGTAGTTGGTGGGAGAAGGACATTTACTACACAAATGTCAATACCGTAATTAAGAGTACGCAAACCTCCAAGTTAGATCTCGAACCAAAATGACATTCAGTTGAGGCTGCGACTGCGAATGCCCACCATCGTTACCACGCCTGATGGCATTAGCGGAATAAACACAAGTAACCAGACATGACATCCACCATTTCGGTAGTAATTGTGTAGAAGATACCGTAAAGGTAATAGCACACAAAATATACACAATATATATATTTTATTCAATAAACCCAACTTATATATGATACTTACGTTTACAACATTACAACATTTTATTAATATATTTATTCAACAAGTATTACCACTCAGGGAGCCCATATTCTTATTAATTTGAAATTTACACGAAGAATTTATTATATATGATTAATTATTTTCTTTCTTTAAAGAAAATGATGTATCGTAGATGCCGGCTATAATTTATATTATACGATGCACTATAATTTAATACACGCAATCTATTTGGATCACTTTACTGCACTATGAATTGATGGATTGGGGGGGGGTCATGTAGTTATTCTCGGCAATAAGATTTCTCCTTACTTCTTGTTTTTCGTTGGATAGTCATGATTTAGGCTCCGTTGCAGTCATTATTTTGCTGCTGTAAACACAATTTACTCTTTTACCTTTATCTATTCCTCACTCATGCGTCGTGGAGCTCCATTGTTTTGCATATTAGACGCTGTTTTGGCAAACGTACATAAATATTGTGAAACCTTTACAATTGAGCACTTATATAAGTTTTACTTGATCTTTCCATAATCAAATTCACAATATATTTGATGATGCTAAAGGAAATTTTGGATATTATGAATGGACACCAAATACGTAGAACAGCTTAGACAGCCATCATCCGCGAGCACCTCTTCCCGCCTATCAGACTAAGCGTCAATAAGTTTGCGCCAGTCAAGCCAGAAAAGATTTTGAAAATATCCATAAAAAAACATTCTTTACGAAGAATACATACATTGAACGGTTTTAAACAAGTTTTCTATTATTATAAAATGATTAAAATATCGTAAATAATAAAAATGTGCTTCGATTGATCTAGCTTCAATCGTACTATATCTTTGTAGCTTTGCGGCCACTTCACATCCCTTTTGTTCGGTGAACAGAAAACACAAGTCACACTCACAGGACTGCCAACTCATAGAAAAAGATAAAACTAAAACACAGTTTGCATCGACGTACAGTACATGGAGCCTTATTCCAATTCAGCCAAGAAAAACTGGGAAAATTAAAATGGAATGGGAGTGAGGGGAGCGACACGCTCACAAATGGCATGCGACAAGGACAATGATCTTCTTCGAAGATTATCAGAATCCTGGAATCTTCAAATAATCCTCTTCTCAAAAGTTTTATTTCTCCGATTATTATTCCTCTTCTTATTTCCACTATTACTATTTGCTTTATCATAGTTCACTAACACTTTCCACAAACGTAGATGGGCTATTTTATTTTATGGGCTATATGCTTTAAATGGGCTCTTTTTTTCCTTTTTTTTGAATATGTAGATATAAAATTACATTTATCTTTATAATATAATATTTCAATATAAGTTGAATGATATGTTGATTATTTATTATACTTTCATTTTATATATTATATATATATTTAGCTTTCATATTTTACTTATTCATATCAAATAACTAATATATTTCTTACACCAATACTCAAATCATAAAATTTCAGCTTTTACTTTTCTCTCTTTTTTTTCTTAGTAAGTATCTGACTCGTATTATTACATCTTACACTAAATATCCTTATCGTACTAAACATATAAAATTTTCAATATTTTGAGAAGAATGACACAAAATGCAAAAATAACCTTTTTATGAATATATACTTCCTTATAACTAATTTTCAAAATAACTCTTAATAATATACCATTTTCATTATTCAAGCATTTAAAATACAACATTTAAACAATACTATATCAACGTACGAGTTAATTTTAAACATCATGCAATAATATAGTAATATGAATATACGAAATGAATTTTCTCATTAATAAACAAATTTTAAAACATGTTACATATTACAAACTTTATTTTTACACAATATTATCTAACATACGTTATTGTCGAGATTTAATAAAATTTATTGGCGCCCTAAAGATTCATAGCTAAATTTTTACAACGTAATAATTCAGTTATGACCCTCTCTGATCACTCGACAGGATCTGCCTGGCTAAATTTTGAAGAAACCTACCCACAATGAATTATTTGTTTTACCACCCCGAGATGAGGCCGAATTAAAGAATACAAGGTTAAATATTTAAAATAATAAAGAATGGGATTTACCAAAATAGCTTACTCCGAGCGTTAAAGAAAAGTTATAACGACTCACCAAGGGTAGTCGTCAACCTGGTCCGTCTAAGTAAGATATACAAATATTGAGTGGTAGTATTAGTTTGCAGGTAAAAATTATCTTTAATAATTATATAGTATTATTCTCACCTTTTCTATTAGAATGATAACGTCGATGAACGTTGCTAAAATGGTTTATTAGCTGATATACTTTATAATATATTTTCCTTCAAACTGTCAAGCACACAAACTTGCTGACTAGGTATCCATAAAACATTTACATAGCCACAACTATCCCATAATAATATTTTACATATCTTAAAATCATTCTTCTTCTGTTATTATTAAATTAACATTCTATGAAGTATAGTGCATATGTATGAGCACTTTCTGCCCAAGGTACAGGTAATTATTAACCTATCCAAAGTATTTTGTTATATAAAATGTCGCCCGACAAATGGACTGAATATAAAAGTCATAAGCGAGTTTGGCTTTTATGTTCAAGAACCACTGGTCCGTTTACAATACTGTTCTTACATTGCATATGTCCATCACATTTTGATCGCACCTCATATATATCTTTATTACATTTCATATATATATATATATATATATATATATATATATATATATATATATATATACATATTTATAACAAATATTACACTTCATCAATACTTATTTTTAATTACATTCATTATATTATTATTATATTTTCTTATTAAAAATATCGTCGCTCATTTATTTAATCGTTGAAGGGTGCGAATTCAAAAATCGGAAGGGACAAACATGAGTTACCAATAGTCAGGGCGCATTATATGATAATCATTTTAGGTGATATTTTAAAATAAACATTAGATTAATAAGGCATCACAACATAGAAGAATCTCATTCAAAATAGTTGGCGAATATTTAGTTTTATAGAATAGATCTTCTTCTTAACAGAATCTTTGACAGTTAAGTTTTTTTACACAAATCAATCTAATATAAATAACCTTTGCTTTTAATCATTTATAAATCGAATTATAATTCTTACATATATTAAAAACATTTGAGAATTATCATTGATTAATGAGAATTAAAGAGAATTAAATTGAATAAAAATAAAATAAATATTCATGAAAATCTATAACTGATATGAATTTAACTTAATTTCATTAACGGTAATCAGGTTACATTCATACTTGCATATGGATTTAATAAAGTACATTGTACTGCACAATCATTATTATGTCCCGTATTATTGTTCTGTAGAGGAATTACTTCAATACCTGGATCCGAATGTGAAGTGCCATCTCTTGATCTCCAATTATGTCTATCCGCGTAGTTTGCTGTATTCCTAGAATTTCGTCATACATTCGGTCTATTTTTAAACCTATTTTGACTATATGGTCTAACATATGGATTGCTACGATTAATTAGGTTAGGCGGATTCCCTACATAACTTTGCCTATTTTGCTCATTTTGATTGCTAGAATTTACTCGGCTTAGGTTATGTTCCGTATTATTCACACTTCGGATATTTAAATTCCGAACAGGCACCAAATGATCTGAATTATTCTTATTTTTACCCATTCCTGCTTGTTGATTCATAGCATGGTATTGAGTTTCATAGCATTGAACAAGCATTAATAAATGGTTGAAACTCATACACTGTGTGGAAAATAAGATCTGTTGCAATTTAAATGGAAGCAAATTTCGAATCGATGCTATTATTCTCGATTCCGATTGCAATGGATTAACGACCTTTAATTCGTTGTATGTATTTACAACAAACTCTACAATAGATTTATGCAATCGAGGATTGAAGTGTTGATTTCTAATGGTGGCATCTCTATTCGCAAGCAAAAAGTCATTTTCATAATTTGCGATCAGTGCCGCTTTGAATTCATCATATGTATTGATGTGATCACGTACTGCTTTAAACCATAATGAACAAGGTGGGAGTAATACATGAGGAATTAATTTCATATATTGTGATCTATCTATACACATAATATTGCATTCGTCCTGGAATTTCTCTAAGAAAGAAGTAGCAGTCTCGTTACACTTACCACTGAATTTGCTCATAGCTCGAATTTCACTCATCTTAACACTTAATTTTACCTTCCTTTTATCATTCCGTGTACTTATTGGGTGATAGTTCCTATCCATGACGTGATGTGTCATTACACCATCTATGTTTCGCCCATCTGTACTCTTCGGATGTATTTCTTCCAATATAATATCATCATCAGACACCGGCGAAGGCGAGTTCATCTCTGGTGAGTGGGGAAACTCCAAGCGATCACTACACATGTTATTACGGTATGTGTTGTCCTTAACCTGTAGCATTCTAATTTCTTCCTGTAACGTAGCTATCGACTGCGTATTTGCTCGTATGTTGTTAGCATTATTGATGACCTGGATCTTTTGTTGTTGAACAGAAGATTCGGTTACTTCTAAATCCTTTTTTATATCACTGATTTCTTGGCTCAGGTGGTTGTGATTACCCTGGCATTCCTCCGATATTCCTTTTAACTTTTCCTCGAATTGCGAGGTAATATCGTTCATCGTCTGAATAATTAATTGTTTCGTTTCATCCGACTTCTGTTCCATCTTCTGTTCTATCGTCTGCTTCAATTCCTCGTATTGCTTGTTAGATTCATCAGACTTCTGTTCTATTCGTCTACTTAATTCTTCAGAATTATGCTTCATCGTCTGCTTTAATTCTTCGTATTGCTTGTTGGATTCTTCAGAGTTATGTTCTATCGTCTGCTTTAATTCTTCGTATTGCTTGTTGGATTCTTCAGAGTTATGTTCTATCGTCTGCTTTAATTCTTCGTATTGCTTGTTGGATTCTTCAGAGTTATGTTCTATCGTCTGCTTTAATTCTTCGTATTGCTTGTTGGATTCATCAGACTTCTGTTCTATCGTCTGCTTTAATTCGGTAGACATCTGACTCAATTGCCGCTGTAAGACTAGCAAGATTCGGTCTTCCGATGTCATTCTTGATGTTACACTAGGTTCACCGTTGTCACTATTGGTGGATTCATTCTCCATTATTTCAGTGTCCATTTTCCTTATGATTATTCTACCACTTCTCAATATGGTCAAATTTGTATTCATTAACTTAATTGTAAAAGTAAATTCACCCTTACTTTGCTTCGGGGTATAGAATTTATGAAAAGGTCCCGGGTGAGGTAAACCAAAATTTTTATAACGACTCACCAAGGGTAGTCGTCAACCTGGTCCGTCTAAGTAAGATATACAAATATTGAGTGGTAGTATTAGTTTGCAGGTAAAAATTATCTTTAATAATTATATAGTATTATTCTCACCTTTTCTATTAGAATGATAACGTCGATGAACGTTGCTAAAATGGTTTATTAGCTGATATATTTTATAATATATTTTCCTTCAAACTGTCAAGCACACAAACTTGCTGACTAGGTATCCATAAAACATTTACATAGCCACAACTATCCCATAATAATATTTTACATATCTTAAAATCATTCTTCTTCTGTTATTATTAAATTAACATTCTATGAAGTATAGTGCATATGTATGAGCACTTTCTGCCCAAGGTACAGGTAATTATTAACCTATCCAAAGTATTTTGTTATAAAGTACTACATTACCCAACATGTAAGGGGGGAAACTTCATCTCCATGACTTGGCATATATCTTTGCTAGTTTTTCCATTACTTTGGAAAAGAAACATCAACGGCCATCTGGAAGTCGCATAGCTGATCACAGATGCCTCCATATATCGTATAAAACAACTTTTCTTCTTCTTTTTTTTCTGCATTCCTTGTACTTTCTCATTCAATAACACATAAGGATTTTGTAAGTTTATCAACGCAAGTTCCAACGCATCAGATGAACACACATTTTTACAGTACAGAAAATTCAAATACTTGTCAACATCTAACAATTTCTCTAAAATTTTATGTATTCGTTGGTTATTACTTCTTGATTGAACACTTTGAGACAAACATACTGGTGTTGTACTTAATGCATTGCAAAGAACAGTTTCAACACTACTTTCTAAATCTGAATTTTTAAATTCTCTTGAAATCATGTCATGGTACTTTTGAGAACTATGTTTTACTGCTAGGTTTAACCAAATTTTACGAGTTTGTTTCGTAGTTTCTACACCTTAAGTTTATTCACTGAATACGAACCAATAGATTTACCAGTTAAAGGATCTAACAATTTACAAATTTCTTTTGTTTTTAATTTTTATACGGTTCAAAAACAAAATATTTAATTTTGCATTCTTTTTTTTTTTTTTTTTTGTAATATTCAAGAATCTTAAACATCGCTAAGGTCAAATTTCCAAAATGTACACAATCCAATTTTCTCGCAAACATATTTTTATCCAATTCCCACTCTTGGTTTCTCGAGTACAACAGGAATTTTGAATTTTATTCCGAAACATTTAATAAACACGTCTTCGTAATTACCTGTGTGGTTTCTGCGACAAGTATTTACTTTGATAAACACTGACTTTCCATACGCGTATGATTTTTCACTGTCAGCAGCAACAACAAATTGCATATTGGCAGAAATTTTAACTTTTGACCTACCACATTGCTTCACTAACTTACGATTTCCACGTATTTTGTAATTATGTTTACTGCACTTATTTCCTTTTAAATTTTTGTTACGGGAAATTCTCTGCCTAATTTTGTATGGAACACTGAATTTACTTTTGTGATCAACCTGGTTTTTCATTTTCCCTGTGTGATTACGCGTAGGTACTGTTACTGAATGCTCGTGCCACCTAGCCCAAGTTCGTTTGACTGACCTGACTTTTGTTTTTTTGTTAGATTTGTTTTGACTTTTCGACGCTTGGCTACAACACGGTTTTTTCACCTGATTTCTAGCTTTTTCACGGACATCATTATGAATTTTAACGACTAATTCCTGCATATATTTTCCTTTTACATTGACTTTTAACCTTTTGAACAACTTACCACGCTTACTAGGTTTTGACTTTTCATTACGATTTTCACTTACATTTTTTAATTGTGCTTTCTCAAGAGTGACTACATTGACCGTTTCCTTAACATTAGCTACCATGAAATTGCCTCTACGCTGACATTGGATTTTCTTAAAATTTCTACGGACAAATTTCGACATTTTCTCGAAAGATCGCAAAATTCTGTGCTTGCTTTTTACTTTTCGTTTCACTTTACTTAACTTTTGTTTCTTACCGTGCGTATGCTTACCACGCTGTGACCAATATTTGTACTTTCTAATGGATTTACTCAACATGTACTGCAGCTTACTAAAACCATTTTGACAACTTTCAACTTGTTTGCGCCATGGTATTCCACTAACATTATTCTCATTGATGCTACTAGTGCCTGAACTGATTTCATCATTCATTACACATATTTGGGTGCATAGAAAACAATAAAAACTTATGCGCTTGAAGTTTGTACCATACACATTCGTTACTACCAACTGGGAAATGTTACCGCTGTTTTCCCTATTGTCAATCTGAACCCTAACTATGTTCACGAAGTACGAACATATGTCATTACTTGGAATACATGCTAATCTATCTGTTTGTGACGTGCTTTGGACGCATCCTAGCTCCATTAAATTCAACATATGACTAATGAGTAAAGAGCGCATTCTCTTGCCTCCATTCATTAATATTACTACATTAGTACAGTTACACGCACAAAACTTATCAGTGCATTTTCCTCCGTAACATGACAAATATTTTATGTTCAACACATCTACCTGCTGTTTAGACTTGGAGCGAACATTAGGCCTACTTGACGTAACAGTTTGACTAACTAAACCTTTACATTTGTTTAACACTGGCTGACTACTTATTTCTTTAACATTGCAAGCGCTAACAACAACCGACTCATTTACAACCTTTTGGCACCCTTGTTCTGCATCTACACTAAACTTTTCAATTGGAGCTTTGATTGATTCAACTCTTTCAAGTGCTTGGACCCCTTTTTCTTCGCTTTTACCCCAAATTTCTTTCTTTACAACTTCTAATTGTGCCTGGAGTTTATCGTCAATCTGCTTTTTTGTTATTTCAGAAACTTCCACTATTTTGTTTTCTAAAAACTCGCGTACATTATTAGTTTGTTCAACGACTTTTTCTATTTTTCCTTCCAAAGATTCATTTATTTCAGCTATTTTATTTTCTAAAGATTCATTAACTTTTTCAACTTTGCTTTCTAAAGATGCATTACTTTTTTCTATTTTATTTTCTAATGACTCATGTAAAGTTTGCATTTCAGCTTTAATTGCATCTAACAGTGACTTAACGTTACTTGCATCCATTTTTCACAATTACGTATAAATTCTAAATACGAGTCAGAAACTTACACCTTTACGTTTCTACACATGAATCACTACCTTTTGCATGTACGGTGAAGGAGTTCTGTTCCTCACTCGGGGCGCCATTCTTGTAACACGACGGGTTCGATTCCTGTTCGGACTAGCCGTTTTATGACACGATTGGATCGTGTTTCTGTTCGGGCAAGTTGTTTTATATTACCAAGTATTCAATTTTCGTACAATTCTTACCTGTTTTCCTTGTAGGATTCGTACTTGTCATAACTCCACTGGATTCAACCCTTGTTCGGTACGCATTGCGTATGGTGGATTTTAGTAGTTGGTGGGAGAAGGACATTTACTACACAAATGTCAATACCGTAATTAAGAGTACGCAAACCTCCAAGTTAGATCTCGAACCAAAATGACATTCAGTTGAGGCTGCGACTGCGAATGCCCACCATCGTTACCACGCCTGATGGCATTAGCGGAATAAACACAAGTAACCAGACATGACATCCACCATTTCGGTAGTAATTGTGTAGAAGATACCGTAAAGGTAATAGCACACAAAATATACACAATATATATATTTTATTCAATAAACCCAACTTATATATGATACTTACGTTTACAACATTACAACATTTTATTAATATATTTATTCAACAAGTATTACCACTCAGGGAGCCCATATTCTTATTAATTTGAAATTTACACGAAGAATTTATTATATATGATTAATTATTTTCTTTCTTTAAAGAAAATGATGTATCGTAGATGCCGGCTATAATTTATATTATACGATGCACTATAATTTAACACACGCAATCTATTTGGATCACTTTACTGCACTATGAATTGATGGATTGGGGGGGGGTCATGTAGTTATTCTCGGCAATAAGATTTCTCCTTACTTCTTGTTTTTCGTTGGATAGTCATAATTTAGGCTCCGTTGCAGTCATTATTTTGCTGCTGTAAACACAATTTACTCTTTTACCTTTATCTATTCCTCACTCATGCGTCGTGGAGTTCCATTGTTTTGCATATTAGACGCTGTTTTGGCAAACGTACATAAATATTGTGAAACCTTTACAATTGAGCACTTATATAAGTTTTACTTGATCTTTCCATAATCAAATTCACAATATATTTGACGATGCTAAAGGAAATTTTGGATATTATGAATGGACACCAAATACGTAGAACAGCTTAGACAGCCATCATCCGCGAGCACCTCTTCCCGCCTATCAGACTAAGCGTCAATAAGTTTGCGCCAGTCACGCCAGAAAAGATTTTGAAAATATCCATAAAAAAACATTCTTTACGAAGAATACATACATTGAACGGTTTTAAACAAGTTTTCTATTATTATAAAATGATTAAGATATCGTAAATAATAAATATGTGCTTCGATTGATCTAGCTTCAATCGTACTATATCTTTGTAGCTTTGCGGCCACTTCACATCCCTTTTGTTCGGTGAACAGAAAACACAAGTCACACTCACAGGACTGCCAACTCATAGAAAAAGATAAAACTAAAACACAGTTTGAATCGACGTACAGTACATGGAGCCTTATTCCAATTCAGCCAAGAAAAACTGGGAAAATTAAAATGGAATGGGAGTGAGGGGGGCTACACGCTCACAAAAGGCAATAGGCTCATATGCTGCTGAGACAACAACTCCTGAAACAAAAATGCCGGTCAGAAACAGAATGAATTTCTCAAAATGAATTAATTTTATATAAGATCGACGAAATACATATTGGAAACGTAAAAATCTATAATGTTAAGGCAGAGATCGTGATAATGCTAAAGGAAAAAATAGAAAGCATATATAAAAACTAAATATAGTAATAAATATAAATAACCTGAACTAAAACACAAAAACCTCAGAGAAGATAGTCTATTTTAATGCAGTAGCAAGAATCTGATCGTTGAAAGGAGCATTTTGCCCAAAATTTGACTAAAGTTCTTAGGCAATATAAATAACTAAAATACTATTACTGCTCAATATTTTGAATATGCTGTAATGTATTCAGCTTTGTAGAACCATGTGGAGCTATGTAAATGACTATTTCACACAGCGACTGCCATACGGAAGAAAAACTCTTGGGGTTCACAGTATCTTATTACGAAAATGAGTTAAGATTTCATTGTATCAATAAAAACAGAAATATTTAAGATTACCAGAAATCAATTGCTGTGTTTTTGCCAGGAAGCACTCATCAGGTTACATAATATTACAGCGTAATAGTTTGAATCGCCTACATACCACACGGTTCTCAAAGTAAAGATACGTCTGATATATTTTTGATCCATAAGACGCCAAACGTAAAACTAGCGGGAGTTATATTAAATTAAATGAGACAGTTAATATGTTAAGCGTAACACATGCAAAGCAAAACAAAAAATCTCAATCTGGCAATTTTATCCATAACTAATGCTCCGATTAAGCTTAATCTACTGTATTTTGTTTTCGTATGAATCAATGTCAAAAATTGAAAATATATTAAACTACTTACTTGAGAGCCATTTAAAACTGTAAAAATATAAGCAAACATATCAGTAACTTCAGTGTAAGCAAATCCAAAGATCCAGGTAATGCCTAACATACATGACAGCGAGAAACATCCTTTAATCCATGTCCTGGAAATATACAACATTACAACAAAGTTAAGAAATTGGATGTACAAAATTTGAAACACAAAAAATGTGAAATATAAACAGAAATTATTAACTTACTTGACAATGAATTGAATTCCTTGTCTGAATGTAGATCAGAGGGCGAAAAATAGTAGCAGTGACGATGCTACAGGGGTAAGAAGGCGGATGTCTCTCTCCTGGTGATATAGTGTTCCCTTCCCAGACATGACGTGTTATAATGCGGGTCAAATAATATAAAACTATTATTTTGGGTAAACAAAAAATACCTGTCCCCCCCAAAAAACTTCTGCCTCTTTGTTCCTCCCCCCAAAAATTAAAGCTGACAGTGCCACTGCACGGCAATCACTCAAGCATTATTTAATTTCGTTTTACGTTAATATCCACCACCTCTCCGTTTCGTGAAAAAGTTGTGTATGCTTACTCTGCATAGCATAGTATTGTTTTTCTTCCATATATTACTAGGTGGAGGAATCTTGCGTCCTTATTCTTTATGATAGCTGCAAACTTCTACTATAGATAACGCTAATAGATTGCGAAGAGAACAAACAGACTGAGCCTGTTATATTTTTATTTTTGTTTTGTTTATTACTTATATTAAGAAAGCTCCCTAACTTCTTTTTACAGAAATGAAAGCTCCCTAACTTCTTTTAAAGTCACATGTATTGGACTATGGAGGTTCAAAGCGCAATTAACTCCTTTCTCAGGCAGCGCGGAAGGTCTAGATGGGTTTCGTCCTTCTATTCTTAAAACCTTTCTTGTCAAATACTGGAATCGAAGGAAAAACTCCTAAAATCATTTTCTGATCTATTTAATTTAATTAGATTGATTAGTTTCCACAGCCCCCCACTTTAAAACTCTTATAGCTTTGTACCGGAAGTTATACAAACGAAACTTTTTGCTGTAAATTCCTGTACAAACGTAACACAAACGATTGGCATAGTTTTGTTTCGAAATTCCAAGGCTGGCAAAATGTACCTAAGTTCGCCTGCTGTTTTTCGATGCCAAACTTACAACGCTGAGAAAAAAGATGATGATGTTTAGCCCATAGCGGTTGAAACTGTTTGGCGCAGAATATCGGCAAAAATTGTATGCTTTAGAATACGCGAGCCACTTAAGATTTTTTTAATCCCCTCATCAGGTTGGTGTTTATGTTCCTAATGGTGCCGAGGATGCTGTTCAAGCAATTCGAGTTTATTTCTCTTCTACTCACAGTGCTACTAAGGCGGTCGTTAAATTGAATTTTAGTAACGCATTTAATGAGCATCGCCGTGATCCTATGCTTCCCGCAGTGATGAATGATTTTCCTTCAATTTATCCGAGTGTTTATGAATGCTATGATCAACCCAGTGATCTCTGTTTCGACGGAAATACTATTTTTCTCAGAGAAGTATGCAACAAAGTGATCCTCTGGACCCAGCATTTTTCGCTATAACTATTCACTCTTTAGTTAAATCACTGGACACCGAATTAACCCTTTGGGGATCTTATCGTACATTTTGTACGATACGCATTTTTCATCGTACATTGCGTTATTTCTCTTCTATTTGAGCTTTTTTGTCCGGTTTTTTTTGTTTTTCAAGTCCAAATACATTGTAGAAGACATTACGTATGGTTTCAGACCGTCCTACGTCCAGACATAGGAGGTGATGACGTCATAATTTTGAAATAGAAATTTTCCCTTATGAACCCTATATTCATTATTTTTTGGCGGGCTTCTTTTTTTACGTAGAAGATTGAAATTTTGCACAAACATTTAGTCCACCGAGTAGTATTTAGCAGATTTTTTGTTCCGATGTCAGTGCTAAAACAGGGGGGAAACCAGAGGGGCAAAGGGTTGAAAAAAGGGATATTTTTACCCAAAAAATCCCGTTTTTCAGGATTTTCTCGCCTCACATACATGATGGGGACACGTGAGTCATACCGTCTGAAAGGCAGTTCTATTCTGAAGAGAACGACGGTCGAATTATTATTCTAGGGTAATTAGGGCCGTCTCAGTGAATTTTTATCCAAATATACTTCTGTATAGTTTAAAAGTGGGGCATGGTAGGGAAATTTTTTCTGGCGGGCCTATTTTTTCACGTAGAAGATTGAAATTTTGCACAAACATTCAGTCCACCGAGTAGTACTTACCAGAATTTTTTTCCGATTTCTGCGTAAAAACAGGGGGGTCCAGAGGAGCAAAAGTTGAAAAAAGGAATTTTTAGACCCAAAAAATCACTTTCTTCGGGATTTTCCCCCTTTACATACATGATATAGACACGTGAGTCATACCGTCTGAAAGGCAGTTCTGTTCTGAAGAGAATGATGGGCGAAACATGACCCTAGGGTAGTTAGGAATGTCTCAGGAAATTTTTTCCCTGAGATCATAGTGTTTTGTGGTAATTTGAGGCATTGTGGGAATTTTTGATAAAATTTCTCCCGCCCTTACTATTCAAGATAGAACCCTGAAATTTGGAACACACATTTAGTTTGCCAAGTACTATTTATCAGATTTTTTGGAGGTCTCTACGTTTACACAGGAAGGGGGCAGGGGGGCCCAAAGTTGGACAAAAAAAAATCCCCTCAAAATTTTCCCTTCGACATCAATTCTCTCTCTCCTGGTATATGGTATGGGTATGCATGTAGTACCATTTGAAAGCCAGCTCGATTCTGAAGAGAATGAGGTATAACCATGATCCTAGGATAAATAGTGACGATGCAGTAGCTGCTTGACTGAAAGTCTAAAAAATAGCCCAAAATGCCAGGATCCCCAAAGGGTTAAACATTTGGTACTTACAAGGCAAGGTACCCAGGGTAACACACCGATTGTGATAAGATTGCACAGACATAAACAACATCGAAAAACAAGCGACATATTTTTTATATAGGCCAACAAGCGCATTGAAAGGGTCAAATAGGGTTATAAAAATGGGGTCAAAATGAGATTATGTGGAATATAGCGAGAACGTGAAGAGATATCGGAAAAGGTTAAATGTACGAAATACTACCCGTAGTCGACGTAATTTAATGAGATAGAACGCACCCATTAGGAGAGAGCAGAACATCCGGAAATGGACCAATCACGTGTAAAACATTGTCACAATGTGTTATGGAAATGAGCGAAAAGGGTAATGAGGAGCAGGAAGAAAGAAGAAACGAAAAAAGAAGATACGTGTTTTTGCTTTAGGTGCATACATCACCCACATGCGAAAAAAAAAAACGCAGATTTATCTCAATGCACGAAGATGGGATAACACGCTGGAAGGATGCAAACTCCGTTCGTATAGGCAGCCAGCGAGACAGTACTGGGAAGTGGGTTGCATATATCGGGTAATGGGAACAAAAATTCATGGCCCAGTAGAATGTAATAGCAGGTGGTCCACATACGTAAGAAACAGCAACATTAATATCAGTACCACACATGAGTATCAACATTATATCACTACGAAAATACGCGTACAACATAACAGTAATAATAACAATTTTCTTTCTGTGTTACTACTGCCTACACACATTTTCGTTTCCAACATCCATCTCATCGTTGTTCTCATTATGTGGTATATGCAACCCATCGCGCAGTGCTCTCTCGCTGGTTGTCTATATGAACGGCGTTTGCATCTTTCCTGCGTGTTATCCCATCTTCGGGCATTGAGATAAATCTGCGTCTCTTTCACATACGGGCAACATATGCACCCAAAGTAAAAACACGTATTTTCTGTTTTCGTTTCTTCTTTCTTTCTGCTCCTTATCACCTTTTTCGCTCATTTCCATAACACATTGTGACAATGTTGTACACGTGATTGGTCCATTTTCGGATGTTCTGCTCTCCCCTAATGGGTGCGTTCTACCTCATTGAATTGCGTCGACTATGGGTAGTATTTCGTACATTTAACCTTTTCCGATATCTCTTCTCGTTCTCGCTATATTCTACATAATCTCATTTTGACCCCATTTTTATAACCCTATTTGACCCTTTCAATGTGCTTGTTGGCCTATATAAAAAAAATATGTGTAGCTTCTTTTTCGATGTTGTTTATGTCTGTGCAATCTTATCACAATCGGCGTGTTACACCTGGGTACCCTGCCTTGTTAGACGATAACACAATTGGTGGTGAAAGGAGGTGGTTCTTTCATCCTTAATAGAAATAAATAAGAAGGCATCAATTTTTGGCTTACATCTTAACTTTTATAAATGCGAGGTTGGTTGTCTTTGATCAGATGAAACAACATTCAATGAAATATTTAGAAGATTTAATGAGGCAACACAAGGTATACGTTCTCTAACCATTCAGAAAGCTTGCCTTCTAGATGCTGCTTTCACCTCGGAAGCACTCACTAACGTGCTATTGAATAAAATATCTAATTTAGAATTGTTCTTATCTCGATTTTCCTCTATTTCAGCCCATTCAGTCTTTTTCCTTTTACGGGCATCTTCATCAATCCTGGCATGAGACTTGTTTGCTAGAAAAATATGATACTATCCTGAATACGGGTCTTGAATCTATTCTGAATTGTTCCTTAAATGACGACTATTGTACGCAAACATGTTTACCTATTGACTTGGACGGTCTTGGTATTCGACGAGCTGTGGATAAGGCGATTACTACATTATTAGCGTCTTATCACGTATCTCTGCGTTTAATCGAAGCCCTCCTTCCACAGGCTTATTGTTTGGACCTAGATGGTTCAGTTCAAGACAAGTTTAGGAGATATTAATCTCTGAGAAATTATCAAAAACTGCTATCAGTTATCTTGGTGTACACCAATTGCATCTCACTTATATAATCATGTGTTACAATCTGCTGTTGCTCCGGAAGATAAAGCCAGGCTCCTTGCTAACTCATCTTCTGAAGTGAATGCATGATTCATGGCAATACCCTCCCCACCTTTAGGTCTTCATTTATCAAATGAAAGCTTTCGAATTGCTGTTGCCTTACGATTAGGTTTAGTTGTTTATGAGCCTCATCGCTGTCCAGCTTGTGGAGATCAGTTTAACCAACGTGGCCTGCATGGCCTTTCCTGCATGAAGAGCGCTGGTAGACACACGCGACACTCCTCCGTTAATAATATAATATTACGAACCCTTAACACTGCTGGGATTCCTTCAATACGGGAACCTTTTGATTGCTGTTGTTCGGATGGAAAGCGATCCGATGGGATGACACTGGTTCTATGGATGAGAGGTAAATGTTTATTGTGGGACTTCACATACACTGATACACACGCTCATTCAAATCTCCCTCTGTCAGTAATGAACGCTGAAGCTGTGGCTAATTGCAGAGAAGCTGAAAAGCAAAGAAAATACAACAACCTTCTCGAAAATTTTGTTTTCACTCCAATTGCTATTGAGACTAGTGGTACTAGGGGTGCAAGAAGTCTTGAATTCATTAGGGGGGTAGGAAGACGCATTTCTTGCGTTTCCGGCGAAGTTCGCTCCACATCTTTTCTTATAAGTTCATAGCTGTTTCTATTCAACGTGATAACGTCTCGTCGATACTTGGCACTTTACCACCTGGAAAGGAACTGGATGAGGTGCTTGTGTTCTAACAAAAATAGTTTATAGCCTATATATTACTCCCTGGACAGTAGTTTTTTTTTATATTATAATTATATATTTAATGCAAACTCAGTGTAGTTATGTCATTTCCTTGTTAAATAGAAGTAAGAAAGAAATGTAAAAACTTATTTTTAAAGTTTTATTGAAAAATCTTTAAAACAACAATCAGAACTTATTTAATGGTAAGTTACTCTGTACTGTTTCTGATATCAATTATATTTGTTTTATGTCTTTGTGTCGTAAGTTTGTAATATTTTGCGCTGCTGTTTCAAAAATGCTGTATATAATAGCCTATATATAAATTGTACTATTAAAAACATTGTATTGTTTTACATTATAAACAGCATATTTTTCTAATATTCTTCGTTAGAAATAACCAACTAATGGAGGTAGTAAAAACTAATTACTTTGAAGGGATAACTAACCATTATGCGGGAACAGAGGTAAACTCACAAGGAAGTAAGTGTGTGCTAGCACCCTAAAAAAAATTTCGTCTGATATGATTTGTGGATCTTCTTTAATACTTATAGCAAAAAATGTTTATATAATAGAATTTGAGAGAAAATAATTATAAGAAGTATCATATTTTACGGATTATAAGACGCTACTGACTTTAAGGCGCACCTTAATTTTTAAACAATTTTAAATTAAAAAAGTACCGTTTCGCAGAGTTTACGGTCTGTATATTCTAGTCTGTGGTTCTGGGTTTGTGATGGTGGGGAGGGAGGGATACAGTGTTAGCAAGCTTGTGAATCCCCGCAACTCTTGTTCCTCGCATCGGTGCACTGCTGCTGCCAGTTGAATCCTATATTGCCAGATCAGTGTTGCAATTTGGGGGAAAAGTCACTAAATCTAGGGGATTCGCCTTCCAGGATAGTGACAAAAAATAATTTTTCCGATTAGCGACTTTTTAGTGATTTTGGAATGATGATTTGGCGACTTACTTACAAATCTAGCGACTTTTGTGCTGTGAACAACTTGTCCTAAAATAAATATTATTAACTCGAATCATTTCAGATATATGTGTATTTTTCTTTTGCATATTTGAATCAGTGCAGGTGTTGACGAGTACATAATACTTATCTCTATATTCCCTCTTTGATTAGTGTTATCTCTTACCTTCTAACGGGAACTAACTCCAGCTTTTTTAATGTCCTTTAGTTTACAGAGCACAAATAATACACTACCGATAGCAAAAACAGATTATCTGTAGAAGCGTGAGTAGAAGTGAAGCATGTAAGTTTTTTTTTCTCTAGACCTTTAATTTTGTTCGTTTTTCTAAACTCATTTTTGATTTCGTTGAAGCAAAATTGATCATAAAATTAAAAGTAAATAAAAGTGAAATTAGTGTTAGTTATATATGAGTCTTATATACGTTCTTGTAACATATATAGTATGGCTTGAATATATATATACATTTTCTAGCGACTTTTCACCCAAAATTGGAGTCATTTCATCTCCTATGTAGCGATTTTTGTATTAACTTGTTGGCAACACTGTGCCAGATAGAAATAGGTTTCCCGCAGCATCGAATATATAGCCATTTTTAAGACTGGCGGGAATTTTAAAACAAACACTGGACATTTTTATATTAATTTCGAGTGTAGGACGCACCTGAATTTTAGAGGCATTTTTTCGGAGAAAAAAGTGTCTCTTCTAGTCCGTAAAATACGATAAGCCACGTCAACTAGATAAACTATTTAAAAGAGCAGAAAATGTAATCTACTTTGTTGCTTTTATTTGCCTAACTGGATGCACACATTTTCCAGTTTATTACTGTACTATTACATAACAGCGTTTGAGTTTCATCCTTATTTACTTCGTTTTTGCTAATTATTATTATTATTATTATTATTATTATTATTATTATTATTATTATTATTATTATTTTAATATATATACAGCATTTGTTGACTCATAAACACAATCAGAAAATGCAATTCCGTAAAAGACTTTTTATTTCCTTATGAATACGCACTTTATTGGTACATTTCCTACAGCCTGTAATTCTAGAATCACATACTGTCAAGACACATATTTTCCTACATACTGCACAAATGTAATAATAATAATAATAGAGGAAAGTAGACAACCATTTACATTTTTATTTATATCTAGTTAATATACAATGAAATATATAAATTGCCAGCAGCGCCATAAACTTACATAATTAACTTGTAACGTCCCAACGATATATCCTGTGACAACGTAAGGATATAGGAAAAATTGAACAATCATATAAACATAAGAAATGTGTCCATTATAGAAAAGGGCAACAAATATGGAATACTTGCTCCTATGTAACATAAAAGTAATTACAATTAAGTTATTTTCAATTATTGATTCAAAACTATAGAAAAATGTTTTATTAACAAATAGTCTACAAGTCCTGCATGGTTTGGGACTACATATGAGTAATATAAAAAAAGTGTAGCTACCTAAAATTGAGGGCCCACAAATAAAAAAGAGCTCGAAAGCAAGTTCAGAGGTTGGCCCAAGAATGACACACGTTATTTGCAAGAAGTGCACACATGCAAATAATTCACTCCCCCGCCATATCCTACACATTCTTCGTGTTCCCATCCTTCACATATCACGCACTGGACCCACTTTTCGCCTCTACAATCCTCCGAAAAACGACCATTACAAAACATACACTCGGCATCTGCAGAGGCAGGATTCTCATTGGGATAGTCTAACTCACCATCTGATGAGGTATCGTGAACACTGTATAAACTGTCCTCAGAATCGTCACTCTCAGAAGTTGAATCACTCTTCACTGGACGCCTCTAAAGCTTCAGTTGCCTTTGACGTTAGCCTTGAGAAGATGAAGTTGCCCTTTTGGTGCCGTGCTTCTTGCTGGTTGATGGGTAAACTTCGGGTCGTGACAAAGCGTTTTTGTATGGGGACGAAGTTAGTACAAGGGATGAACCAGGTTTTCTTTTGCGATTGGAACTCTTTTCTCCGGAACTGTGGTACTGGCGAAATGTCAACAGGTGTTACTAAAGGGTTCGGCGTTTGGTGTGATATTTCACAAGAAGGCTCCTCTGGAACGGTGAGATGAATATCTTCTCTTGTCTCCTCATTTGCTGTCGATCTACTTGGCACAGCTGTCATGGATTCATCATTACCAACGTCCGAATATCTCACACAAGTGGAACTCTTTCCTGGGGTTTCCTGCGACTCTTGAACAATGAATTCATGGTCGTCAAATATCTTGGAATTCAGTGGATATATCCCTGTCGCCCGGAAACCGTTGACGGCTACTGCGCCTGTTTGCGCTTTCAAATATGCTTTTCCAAATAGCTCACTTAACTCAAAATGTGTCAACGGACGAGTATTAACTCTGAGCGACACTCGAACTTCTTCGCTATAATATGCCTTTAAAGCGCCCATAAATGTTTTATCCAGAGGCTGGAGTTTGTGGGTGCAATGCGGAGGCAAACAGACAATAGTAACGTGGTTTTCGCAAGCCAGCTGAATGACTTCAATATTTTTAGTGTGACTGTGGTGGCCATCTAGAATCAGAAGTGCTGGATTCTCAGCTGATGGTTTGACTTTCTCCAAAAAATGGCGAAACCTGAGGGAAAATTAATTCGTCTGGATGGATGACACGTAAATATGGAGCCTGGTGGTGCCTCTCTTGTAAGTTGTGGGTTCATATTTTTTCTGGGAAAAATAATCATTGGAGGAATGTATGTCCCACCTGCACTGTTGCAAACCACAATTGTGATCAGAGTTCCTCTTTCAGCAGAGGTAAGTGTACCAATTTGCCTTTTTCCCTTTTGAGCTATTATTTGCGGTATTCTTGTTGGAACAATGGATAAACCCGTCTCGTCAACATTAAAGATCATGTCTCGCGAGTAATTGGTCTTCTCCATTTCTTCACTAAGGATTGCGAAGAACTTGCTGACGTTGGATTTGTTAAATCCTTTAACTCTTGCAGCAGACGTTCCTGTAGGCCTTCGTATAGAAATCTTATCACGGTGTCGCTTCAGGAACAATTTCAGCCATCCTTTTCCTGCTGTGCCTAACGCTTCAAAGTGATGCTTAATGTTATTACGTTTGGCAAGTTGATACGCCATGTTTCGAATATCTTTACGTGTTAACCCGAAAAGCATTTTTTCCATGGTAATAATGTACTCCACGAGCTTATTTTCAAGTTCTTCTAGGAGAATAGTTCTTCTGGGAGAATAGTTCTTCTTCCCAGAGGGCACTTTTTCATTTCACCTGTATCGCGTGTCTCATGGCAGTGACGAAACAGCGTTGAACGTGGCACATTAAAATATTTTGATGCTTTCAGAAACCCCATTCTTTTCGCTTGTACGGCGGTGACGGCACGTTGCATATCTTCAATGTGCCATGTCTGCCTTCTCTTGCCGGTTTTCTTTCCTTTTGTAGCCGGAAGACTCATCTACAAAGAAAATAAAAAGAAATATTTTTGAGTCTACAAATATGGAATACTATTCCATATTTATCTCTACTTTGGTATTCCATATTTGTTGCTCCGCCATATTTTGTTTCACCCATTGTTAACACCTTGATTCTATGCCGCGAATAAAAAATGCTACCGCCAAATAATACCTCGGAATGGGCACATTTCAAAACACATATTTAATATAATCTAATTAATAACATAACTACAGATTTAAAAGCCAAACAACATACCTCCAGAAATTTTTGAAACGCTGAAAACCCTTTTTTGTTTTTCTCTGCTTCTCTAAGACATGCATTCACTTTGTAAACTGACTCACAAGTCATGACTGGCTGTCGGGTGCTAGTTGACAACACTTGCGATAGATGGAGACACTTACTAGAGCCAATATTCAGGTATTCCATATTTATACCTCTATTCCATATTTATCTACTTTCCTCTAATAATAATAATAATAATAATAATAATAATAATAATAATAATAATGCATATCAATATGTGTAATATGCATTATGTACTTTTTATGTATGGCGATTTGGTAATGCTTTCGTATTCTGAAAGAAAATTGTTTGTTTGTTTTTAGTATAAAATAGCAAGATTTTATTGTTTGCTTATTTGAGAATTAATATTAACTGACATAAATAGTTCAATGCTAGCATCATCAACGTATACCTATGAATATGAATATTGCAATAGTTTAAACTATAAAATGTTTCAAACTGCAAACTGCCGTTTATTGTTAATGAAGAAGAAGAAGAAGAAGAAACAATTCTGTATCTAATTTAGTTAATGCAAGCCCTCAAGTATTGCATATTGGGAACAATTAAAAATATTAGTAATAACGGTAAAAATAAAATTCATTAAACGGAAAAAAGTTTATTTAAAGTCATTAATATTTCTTGTTCTCATCAATGGTGAACTGAATTAATTTTCCCGTGCTATTCTTTCGTTCAAAATGGTTGAACAAGAAAAAGCCAGTTAAAAAAAGTATCAAAAAAATGAATGAAAAATTTTGTTTTGAAATTGTTCCCAGCGGCACTTGGATTATATAAAGACCGTGGTATAAGAAGAGAGGGGGAAAAGAATATAATTTGTTTCCAAGGCAAAACTCATTATAAATATATGCCTTTGGGTGGCTGTACGGTGTTTACTATTTCCATTAATCTGGGAATAGTTGCAATTTAGTTTAAACATGATTTATTTGGATTTTGTCATATTTAAATCAGAACTGTATGAAACATGGAGACCAGTAGCTTAAGCTTCTTTGCTCTGATCCATAATTTTGCTACCTGTCCCGAATTAGGCGGAATGTCTCGAATTTTAACATCAGTTTAAGGGTCTTGAATTACACCTAAAAGATACGCATTATAGGCTATAACGGGACTCAATATATCCAAAACACTTACAAAGTATGTGAATGACATTTCTAACTTTCGACACATGATTTGTACCTTTAACCATCAGCTTATTCTATAGTTCTAGAAGACATAATTTCTATCGACATAATTTTTTTTCTTATTGCCAGTGAAATTACCACCGAATGACGTTGTTTATTGTTTTGCAACGGTTGAGTGCTTCATAATTTCTGTTCAACGAGCTGACAGAACAAGTTTTTTGTTTCGTGTAATTTCTGTTTGAACTTTTTCGTTAATGAATGCATGTATTTATTTTTATTGTTTTTTAATAAAATGTTCTATGTACAAATTTGGGTATGAGGAGCCGACGATCTCCACATGTTCAATAACTCTGTCCGGCTTTAGACTTTCCAAAAGATGATAGCTGTACTTTGTTTCTTACTGTTTTCTTCTTTTTCTCATTAGCTCATGGGCAACAGATTAAGAATTTTTGAAAATTAATACTTACTAGATACTGTTAAATATACTGATACAGTGAAACCTGTCTATGTTGGAAACCATAGATTCCATTGAAAAGTGGCCAACTTAGACAGGTGGCTGACTTACAGGAAATAAGTGTGATTATTGTATTTCTAGAATAGGATTTCTAATATTACTTGATTATATAATTTTAATAAGCAATGGCACAAAACCTACTTTAAAATAATGTATGTAAATTAATCATAACAATATACTGTACTAAAAACGAGCTAATGTAGCTAATGGTTTTACCAAAACAGACAGGGTAAACAAATACGTACATTCATTTCAGGAATTCCTGTATGTGCTTTTCTATACTCACATCTCCCTTCACCATTCCTTTATCAAGGTAATTTTCTGGTCATTAACCTCCAAGAACAAATCGTGGGAATCCATGCTTCTTTGTCTCAAGTCACAAGTACAGAACATATGTCTCTCATATGGGAATACGAAAAAGTTTTGAAAAATTACAAAACGGCATTTTGCGTGATCAAGATACGCAGGTAAATTTATTATCATCATCATAGGGTAAACATTGTTTCAATTTGACCAACTTCCAAGACAGGCAGTAAGTAACGAATGTCTTATGGGAAAATGCAGGTTCAAGACGAACCAGGCCAAGTTGACAGCTTTTACTGTATTTGTTTTCAGGACTTGCCGTAAACTGCAGACATTTGAGTGTCCAATAATCATGATGACATAAATGGATTATTAGATGTGTGGTCTATAAGAAATGTTCAACATTACCAAACATGGAATACCTCAGGAAACGATTTGGACCAAACTTAAAAATCATTACTTAAAGTAACTCACTGATAGCAGCTACATGCTGAATTCAAGAATATTGTTTCTAAGTAAGTGTATTTTCTTTTTCTCAGTTTTTCAAGCTATTGTATGAATAGCCCCTGGGCTTCGAGCTAAGGAATGGAGAATTTTTATTCATCAATTTCATCCTTACCATGTTCAACAGTCTAGCTGGATATGGAAGCCTAGCCGTCTTCAACATCAGAGCGTTTGGTCATTTATCCTGAAGTTCGTCGTCGCTTGGAGTAACACCAATTCAACGACGACACATCAAGAATAAACACGCAGTTTCCTTTTCATTTTTTTTAATTAAGCTTACTGAATTTCAGTAATTCTTTGTTATTGAAATTAAGAAGAATTCAATTAATTGTAAAATACAAAAGCAAATTTTAGGACAGTACCTATCTTCCTTATACAAAAAATACCTTTATTTTCCCTTAATTGCTACTATTGTATTTCTTACTTATTAAACTACGTGAATTCAGCATTTTCTGCGTTATTTTCGGTCATTGATTTAATTTTGTGTTCTCTAACACTCTGCTCTTTGCTAGTGTGTTTCACAAGTCATGCAACGTTATGTGTTTTGACAGCAGCCCACACTTCGATTCTACATGGTGTATTAAAATCAAGCTTTGGAGAGCTATGAAACTTGAAATTCTTTTCCAGCTTTGGAATAGGGTTTGTTCCTGCCATATTGAAGAATCTGCAGATGTCATATCCTTTTCTCTGTTGGGACATGAGGGATGACTTTGTATTTGGTAAAGTTCTACTGTGAAGTTTTGGACACACATGATCATTCGACGTTTCTTATGTTACGTCACACACGAGTTGAGAACAAAACCATTGGATTAGAACTGTTGGGGATCTCGGTTAGATAGTTTGGCACTATACACATCACCTGTGTATTTGTTGTTTTAGTATGTGAGCACAAATTTAGGTGGACTGTATAATGAGATAAAGCCAATGTGTAGTTATAGTTGCATTCTCTATCAATAGTAATTATCAAAAATTAGCTGTTACCGATTATCAATTTGAACATTGTCATTTTCTTTCCAGAGACTCCATTTTTTGAGAGTAACTTCCTTAATTTAATTTGTAAAATTTACCTAATTATTCTTACCTAGCAAGTGTTGCTCGTACCTTAGTAGTATATTGTATGTCAGAGATTAAATTGTAAACAGCCTGTCGTTGTTTTCCCGTGTAACATGTTATTTGGTTTCGATATTATCTCACCCACCACACAATTTAATATTTTGGCTCAAATTTTCATATTTTTGTCTAGTTTTCACGAGTTCTGTTCATTTTTTTTAACATTTTAGGGAGATCCCTTATTAACACTTTCAATTTAGTAACTTTATTGTGATGTTTTCCTTGTTGAACAAGCATAGTGAACAATATATGCATATACCTTGTATATGGTCAAGTATGTTTTGTAGACAGAGCTATTATACAAGACTATAATGTCCTACCCTTAGTTTAGGTAGCATCTGAACTACTGGAGTAACGAAAAGTGGAAAAAATTGAATAAATTTAAGATAGAAATAGCCGACTTGAAAAATGCACTAAAAATCAGATAACAAAGGAATTGTTTCCTTTAAAAAACAATATTAAACGACTTCAACAGAATCACAAAATAATAAAAGCGCTAGTAATACTACTACTACTACTAATAATAATAATAATAATTTATTACTACTATCATTAAAAGTATTTGAAGTCTGTGTCAAGTCAGTTTAATTAATAACTCATATAATTACCATTTGAATTGAATTTATATGAGACACTAGTTTGTTTAGTATGGCACACAGACCTCAAAACTTTTTATAATTATAATAGTAATGAATTATTTTCTGGTTTTAAGGACTCGACTTTCACTCAGAACTTTCGTTGTCGCGCGTACTGTGTAAATACAATAAGCAAATTTTTCCAATTTCTACTCGATTTTCTTTATTAAAACACCACCACCATCAAAATTTTTTTTTTTTTAAAAAAAGAAAAAAGTTTCTGGATATTTTAGTATATACGAGGGTTTAAATTACACGTGTTTGGAACTGCTAGGAAAATATAACTGATTGTGTAATAGAAAATAGCTGAGTGTTTATTGAGAAATATGTATACAGAGGGTCATATTCCTAGTTTGAGAGGGTTTGAAATATTCTATTTTTGTCATAAATTTTGAACCAATTTCGCCCCGTAGTATACACGTCTTAATAAAAGCAAAAAAATCAGATTAAGAACCAGTGTTTCTCCAGACCTTTTTTTTTTTTTTTTTTGTAGGGGCATTGCCCCCGGAGTAGACCAAAACAGTACCTCTATAATATAATAATAAATAAAATAGTATCAGTAGTGCCTCCCGAATACTAAGTGTGCCCCCCCTCCCGGAACATTGTTTCTGAAAGAAACACTGTTAAAGATAGCGTTCATTGTGTGTGTGTGTGTGTGTGTGTGTGTGTGATTATGCAGGCCGATTTCATTTTTGTAATATTACTAGTTGAAAAACTCGTTCTTGCCACGAGAAATATTTATGGAAATATTTAAAAGGTACTGTATATTTGAACACTCTTCCTCTTCTTAGGATACGCCTATAGTATCAATCTAAAAAGAGAAAAACCAAAGTCGATTCAAGTCAATTTAATTTTAAACGGTTTTTAAAAAATGTAGGGTATGTTCGCGTCCCGATCAGTGTTCGTAGTTTGAATGAAATTTCTCTAGTCAAGGGAAATTTCGTAGGTAAGTTTAACGAAAAGAGGAAAAAAGGAGTTTTGTGATGAAACGTGAAAATCTAAGAAAATTCTCGCGCTGACTGTTTGCCAAACATAAATGCATAAATTTTTATTTGCTCTTCAAAAATAAACTGATACAATAGGAGTAGTGTGTTTGTTAAAAGTAGTATAATTTAAACCCATTGTTGACTGAGTGTATTTGTGTTTTTTTTTTCTTTTTTTGTAAAAATAAGTGAATAGAAAAGTAAAAGAAAAAATAGAAGCAAAAAACAAATGAATCAAACAAATGTGGTTGACATTTCCTTTAATATAGGTTAATTAATCTTATCCCATAACTTCTGTCATAGGAATTGGCCACCTAAAAAAACTAGGAAAAAATTGATAAGAAAAGGGAAAATTTTGTGTCAGTCGAAGGAAATTCTTTTAAGTAATTGGCCACCAAACAAGCTAGGAAAAGATTGATAAGAAAAGGGAAAATTTTGTGTCAGTCGAAGGAAATTCTTTTAAGGAATTGGCCACCCACCAAGCTAGGAAAAAAGTGATCCGAAAAGGGAAAATTTTGCGTCAGTCGAAGGAAATTCTTTTAGGGAATTGGCCACTCAACAAGCTAGGAAAAAAATTGATCAGAAAAGGAAAAGGTTTGCGTCAGTCGAAGGAAATTCTTTTAAGGAATTGGCCACCAAACAAGCTAGGAAAAGATTGATAAGAAAAGGGAAAATTTTGTGTCAGTCGAAGGAAATTCTTTTAAGGAATTGGCCACCCAACAAGCTAGGAAAAGTTGATAAGAAAAGGGAACATTTTGCGTCAGTCGAAGGAAATTCTTTTAAGGAAATGTACGATATTCCAGATTGGAGTTGTAAAATAAGCGGGTTAGGGGAAGACAATGGTAAGAAACATTATTTTTTAAACTTTCGTGTAAACTGGAAAAATACAACTTTCCCATGCAACGCAACGCAATGACACATACCAAAAAGGCTTAACCTGTTATCTAAAGTTTCATTTCAGAACTTAAATAAACTACATACCTTTTTTGTGTCCGATGCCAACCCATTCCATACATATATACCCACACACCCATTTCACTTTTACTTTCGCTTCTACAGATAAGCAGCTTTCTATCAATAATGCTGTATTATTTGTTCCTCTAAATGGAAACTGTACTAACTAAAGGGTATTGAAAGTTAAAATTCGTCTCAGTAAGAGAAATCAAAGTGAGATACTGAAGATTTGGCCGAATGCTATGTACACCTTGTCTCAAAAAGGTTGAGCGCATTCTTTATTGCTGTTTCGAGGCAAAAATTTTCTAAGTCCAACTTCGGGTATCTTCGGGAAAAAGTAAACCAGGTTCGAACCTCGAAGCCAACCTTTGCAATCGGGAAAAATCTTGCAGATCTGTTTTTCTTCTTTTAAATATAATAAGACTTGTTACCAATTATATATAAAAAAGCAACATTGATTGAAATACTTAATGATACAATATTTCGAAACTTTGTATTAATGTCAGCTCATGCTTGTTTGTCATTTTGCTCTCCATACTTAATGGAATATTTAGATACGTAAACGAATCTTTCCATATGTAAAAGAATGGTGAAAGTTAAGACGTAGAATATTATTCTCTCCTGGGTACTAAAATAAAAGTTAAAGTAGAACAAAAACAGCGTTTGCAGTGGATATGGATGTAATTATTATCTTAAATACAGCTATATATCGCTAGAAGTATTCTTCGAAGAGCGCGTGTGTTAGCTCACTGGTACGCCGTTGGATTTCAAATCTTAAGGTTGAGGGTTCGATTCACATCTGAGTCAAAGTTTTTTTTTATGAAATTCTATTTTCCGCAATGCATGAAAAATTATATAAAATAATTACATTAAAATACGTCAGTTGTATATATATAACATAATCATTGCAGAACATAGTGATTATTATGTTTAAAATATAACAGGTGTTCACAGTACGTTGGTATTCTATGATATATGTGAATGTTAAATTCAAATTAAGAAAATAATATCATCGCAATAAATAAATTATGTAGTGTATTTATTTGCAGCTATTTGTCATATAGAGGTTACTTCTCAACATTCGTATTACAGCATGTCATTGATATTCTTGAAAAAATATCCGAGGCATTAAAAGAGGGTATAAACAGAGAATCCAAAGTCGGAACGCTCGCAAGAAATTCATGAACCCCAAAGGTCACGTGAGCAGACTGGAATTGTCCTTATGAAGCATGCCACAGCAGAAGGTCTTTACATAGCTAGATTTTCAATTCAATACCTGATATATGCTTTTGCAATGTGGAAGTGGTGATGCCTTTGGTCGCTCTCTCTCACTTTCTCGCTCGCTCACTCTGTATTTATATATATGAAAGTGGATGTATGTGTGTGTTTCGACATAATTCTGATATGTCTAGAGCAATTTTAACCATATTTCTTACAATCTGGGAAAGAGTACTGTCGGGATACATATCAAAAATGCTAGAAAAGGATCGATATTAGTATCGAATCCATAGTTTCGTGGTCGCTTAGGTAAACAGTTCTACTTTCAATTCAAGTCCAATTAAGCTCCCATTAGCACCCAGGGTGGTTACGCAGCGACAAAAAAAAAAAAAAAAAAAACGATATTAGAGCCGAAGCGTAAGTTTTCAGTGCCGCATTTCCCATTAGTCCAACTAGGCCCGTGCCTAGAGGGCAACATATTTGAAGAGCGCAAAGTTTAAAATTTTAATTTTCTTCGTATGAAAAAGTTAAAAAAATCGAGAGCAAATATACTATTTCATAAGCAATCCTCTTTTACTATTCTAATATATTTAATGATAGCGTAAGAAATCTTAAAATAATTCAGAACATGTTTCCCATTTATTTTTTGTTACGTAGTTGTAGCTGTAGCATCTAGTGAGTGGTATTTAACTGCACTAAATTCACTAATTAAGCATATTCGAATTAAGTTTTATTTGTAAGTTAGGGATCAAGGGGCGGAGAAATATGTAGTTATTGGGGGCGCCGAGAGCAAAAGTGCGTAGGGACGCCGAGCTTCTAAATGCAGCACTGTTCGCTAAATTAATTGGTAGCAGGGCCGGCGCTAGCAGTTTTGCCGCCCTGGGCGGTACTTTCAAATGCCGCCCCTTTAATCCGCAAACCTTATTTTGACAGAAAACGTTCAGGTATTAAGAAAAGTAAGATACCATATTTAAAAACACAAATGAAAAGGAAAATTAAACAAAAAATTGAACTACCTCTCTCGAGTGCTTACGTAATATTTAAACGACTCCATACACATGTCACAATATTCAGTATGCTTGATTTCGCTGTACGTGATATACAGCAGGGCATACTGATTTTTTTTTAAATATATGCTTTAGTCCGACTAAGAATTTTAATTTTTAAGTTTATTTTATATCAAAAGATGTTTCCAATATAGTATGGGGCAAAAAGATAATATAGTGAATCAAATATTACGGCAAAAGTAAGTAATTAGTTTAAGACTTATTATGTACTAAAACACAATAGAAGTACACAAATTTAACATACTTTAATTAAAAAAAAACTTTTCTTGCTTTGATATGAGCAAATTCCTTTATCTCTTTCACGTAGTCCAATGTTTCAGCCAATTAATGTTCCATTGATATTATCACTAGACCAAACGTGATTGTTTAACTAGACCAAACGTGATTAACTATCACTAGATTAAACGTGTTTGAGATATGGAAGAACGTAGATAGTTTTTAATAAGCTTAGAGTAAGTTTCGAAAAATTTCTTTCTCAACTTGCCACGATTACTGGTAAGGTAAACAAAATCATAACTGCAACACTGACATAGGGAGCAAAGTCATATTCCTTAATTAGGCCTAATTTTAGTATCTTTTGGTGAACTTTTAGGCTTCATTATAGCGATTAATAGTTTCAGTTCGTCTTTCAAATCACTGGGGTTAATATCTTTTGATTCTTAGCGTATTAAAGTGCAGGCACTTTTCAGACAAAAGTTCAGGTGGCATATCGTTCAGATTACTTATATCGTAAAGAAAATCGAAATACTCGCAGTGATGTTTAAGTTGTTCAAACCTTTCTCTTAAAGCTTTCACAATCACGTCTAGAAGTTTGTAATAAAAATCGATCTTGTATTTTGTTATGCGGATCTTCAATAGCTTCATCCTCTGACTCGTACTGAAATCGTCTCTTCATCTTTCGACTTCGAGCTTGCACTGCATTACCTATCCGTGGGTCATCCATATCTACTGCTGATGCCAACTCCATCGCATCAACTAAGTAAAGTTGAACTTTGCATAATTTCTGCTTCTCCCAAAGCACTTAGATATATTTTGAAGAAACGCGACTGCACCCAACACATGGATACCGGTACTTTTGTTTACTATGTTTATGTGGAGTGAAAAGTCATACCAGATAACGAGTGAGCAAAAGTAAGTAAAGCCACGCAGTTGGTTTGCTATACACAGAGCATCATGGGCGATCATTCTATTTATTCTATTGTCGATACTTATTTAAACTCATTCTATTTATTCTATTGTCGATACTTATTTAAACTAATGTATCATAAACCTCTATTTGATATCTAAGTGGAGTCAGAGCATCAACTCGGCTCTCCCATCTTGTGGTGCTGAATGGTTTTAAAGTGAAGCTGCTAATATGTTCCTTTAACATGTTCCCAACGTTGAACTGACGCAAGAAAAAGTCATAAACTTTTTTAAAACTATACAAAAAAATAAAACGGTGGACTGAGATGTTGTGACCGCATTGTTAACGACAAAGCTTAGTAAAGGAACATAGAAGGCTTGGGAATTTATTTTTGCTTTTCATATTGGAACTATTGTCACATCTTTGGCCCTTCATGTCTTCGATAGAAGTTCATTTCTTTTAGCTGTTTAATTATTACTTCTGTTAGTTCTAGACCAGTGATGTCTTTTCCTGGTACGAAACCAAGAAAGTGTTCACAAATTTTTACAAGCCATTCTCCATTACTGTATGTAATTTGTACAAAACGAACAATCCTTTGCTCTGTACCAGAAATATCTGGTGTATTGTCTAGCATTATAATATAATATGTTGCAGCTCTTAACATAAACAGTATTTTACTTTCAATTTACTTACTAAGAATTGGAATAAAATTTTTTTGGATATCTTTTCCTTACCAATGGTGGTATTTATTTTGTCCTCCCATTGTTCTTTTAATGTGTTCGGCCATGACGCTGTCAAACCTGTATTGCTTAGATATAAAAAAAAACATTTTATATATATAACATTGTTGATAAGATACGATAATGAACAATTTGTAAATTGGTTAAAAACTCGCTTCTAGAACCTAAATGTCTCTAGGTGCTGTAGGCTAGAACGGCCTGTCTCAAATGGGAGTGTACATTTTGCGTACTTGGAGTGGAGCGTTAGAATATTGCTGAATAGAAAAATATAAAAGGCACTTGACAATCTTATCCACCCTAGCTGAAAATCTTATCTACGCCGCTGCAAGGGAAATCTTGAACGAGATACCTGTGGCTAGTAGTTTGATAATTGGAAATGAGGGAGAATGCTCTGAATTTCCTGAGTGAGTATTTTCCTGGATGTGAGTGAAGTAAGTTTAATTACATTCTCAGGGAACACAATTTTATTTTTCCATGTGGGACTATTACGAAGCCTTATATTTTAATAGTATTATTTTCTTTTTCAAATTTTGCCGCCCACTAGACGTGCCGCCCTGGGCGGTGGCACGGCTCGACCCCCCCTCGCGCCGGCCCTGATTGGTAGAAATTTTAATGCCATTTAAGACCAAATTTAGTCCTAGCGGTGGCAGTATCCGTTTGCTGTCCTAGGAGGAATGAAAGGGGCTGACATCAAAATTATAAAAAAAGACCTACATTAGTGTCGAATCTATAATTTTGGAGGTCTCTTAGATAAAGAGTGGCACTTCCGATGCCATGTAAGTTAAGCCCTCATTAACACAATGAAGGAGTGTGTGAAATTTGTGACATGTAGAAATAATTGAGCGGTGGCTCAGTGGTAGAGCGTTCACCTCTGGTGCTTGGGGTCCCGGGTTCGATCCCAGCCCCCGCCAAGTGAACTTTGTGGTGGACAAACACCGTGCTCGTGGGTTTTCTCGGGGTTCTCCCGCTTCCTCCCACTTTCTTCATTCCACCATTTCACTCATCTCTAATCATCACCGTCTCCTTTAGCCTAACCGGCATAACCGTGGGACGTAAATCTCAAAGATTTCTTCTTGCCTTTCAGGCCTCAAATTTTAAAATTTGGGTGGGGGATTTTGTCCCTTAAAACCGTTTTTCTTCAGAAAATAAACTCGCATTCGTTTAGTTTTTGCGTATTGTTCCTACACAATGTGTCGTTCCAATTTTTCATGTTCTTTAAGCACTTCTGACATGCTTTTATTAGCACTTTTAATATTTCACGATCAAAGTTTTGTAGTGGTCTGTGTCCCACCCAAACCTTTTTTTTTTTTTTTCAGGAAAATACGAAACCAATATTCCCTCATTTTATGTCTACAATATCTCTGCACAATTTCATTCACTTTGGTTCATTTCTTGTGACCTTTCGGGCCTCAAGTTTCAAACTTTTGGATGGGGGCTTTTGTCCCTAAAACCGTTCTTCCGCAGAAAATAAAAAACGTATTTACTTATTTTTTGCGTATTATCCCTACTCAAAGTTTCGTTGCAATTCTTCATGTTCTTTACACACATCTGACATACTGTAATACTCCTGCTCTGGCAAGCATCCGATGTCTTACTTGTGTGGTGCAGACGCGCGTCAATCCGTATGGTGTTTTCTGGATCCATCATATTTGCAACCCAATCACAAGTATTTAACCTTCAGCTGCCGATATCGCAGGTATGCGCAAATGTCAAAATTGAAGATGCAGTGTCGTTCTTCGGGCTTAGTCTCCATCCGCGAAGAAGTGAGCATCTGTGGCCCAGTGGATACGCCACCCCATTTTCCTAAAATGGGGAAAATTCTTGGTTCGCGGTAATGATGTGAGTACATGGAAGCAAAAATACAAATCACAACGCGAGGTGAGACTTATGTGTAATCCTCACGTATTTTCATAATTTAAAAAAAAAATACAGATGTAAATAATTAATAAATACAGAAAACCTTTAATCATGACTTTCTAGGAATATACAAATGAAAGTTCGAGTATACAATTCTTCAATTTACATTTTGTATTCTGATTGGTATCGAAACCCGAGAATACCACAAATCATACATAACATAATACTTGTCATAACATCGTAATATTGAAGACCATTTGTTAACAGGTAAGTATTGTATTTAATTCAGAGTACTATTTTGGAAATGTTAGGCGTAAGATAAATAGTAAAACTTCATACATAGATATACTTGTGTTTACATATTTTAGCTGATATTCTATATTTTATTGTTGTTCTAGTCTAAATAGTTATTTTTAGAGTTTCTGGATATCTTCGTTATAGATGATTATGATGATGCCCTGTTGTCGGTAAGTACCACATTTATTTATTTTTTTTTTACATTAGATATTATTATTATTATTATCAAACTTATTTTATATTTTTTTATTACTATTTAAATTATTTTATATCATTTAAACTTCCGTAGTTATACATTCACTTCATTTCCGTTCCATGTTTCTTCGTAGCAATGCTTATATTTCCTATGTTTACATTATTTTGCTTTAGTGCATCATATAATTGTCTAATATTTATTTTTTCCTTCATTTTAATCATTAGCAATGGCAGCAGTACCGGTTATACAGAAGACATCTTCAATATGTAGACACCAGGTTGATCAAATAACAGATAACATCCTACATCTCTCAGATGGATGATTGAACATAATATAAAATGTAAAACACATATCTATGATGTATATTATGTTAAAATATAGTAGATGCATATTTTGTCTTGTATTTGAAAATTTTTGAAGTACGTATTCTACAGCTAAAACGGCCTGAATATTATAAATTGATTGTTTAAGAGGATACATGAAATTTGGATAAGGTTTGTCAAGATATTTATTATGTTCAGAAATTCATAATGTTGGTTATTCCTGGTGGCAAAATAATATGGGAGAGAGAGATAGATCTCTTACAACGACTCACCAAAGGTAGTCGTTAACCCTGGTTCAGTTATATTGGTTCAGTGGCAATAATCGTTTTCACTTTAAAATATCTTCTGAAATTATATTCACTAATATGCTCACCTTTTCTAATGAAATTACAAGTCCATGATGAATGTTAAATGATTTATTCTTTGACTCCTTTTTAATGTATATTCACACCAACCGACTTGCAATCCAACATGTTAACTGAGTATCTATCAACAACGACATAGCAACCGACTTGACAATAATGTATATATTTTATATATTAAAACATTCTTCTTTTATTATTTTGATTAACATTATAACAGGTATAGTGCTTGTGTAAAAGCACTTTCTGCCCGAGATATATGTAATTATGAGCCGATACAAAGTATCTCGTTATATAAAATGTCGCCCGATAAAGGGACTACATATAAAAGTTACAATGGAGCTTAACTTTTATATTTAAGAACCACTGGTCCGTTTATAATATGGTCCATTTATAATAATGACATAAGAATAGTGCTATTCTTTACATTTTGATCGTCCCTCATATATCACTTCATTAAGTTTCCTTCATATAAATACATTTACAATAAAACTTTTATTCCATTATTATTATTTTTATCATTAAAAATGTCGTCGCTTACTAAAACGATCAACGAAGGATGCGAAATCAAAAGTGTAAGAGATAATTATATTTTAAAACACAAATTACAATGATCAACGATTTCATTCATCATTAAAAACGGTCATGGGAAGAAAAGATGTTTGCTCCTTCCAGGGCGCATTATATAACAATTACGTAAGATGGTATTTTAAAGTATACATCATATCAACAAGGCGTCATGATACAAAAGAATCTTATCCAAATATCATATAAGGTTACACATGAGTACAGTCGTCGGATAATTAGCTTAACAGAATGAACCTTCTACTGAATATAATCTTTGACAATAAAGTTTCAACATAAATCAATATAATATAAATAACCTTTGTTTTTAATCAATAACAACATAACGATTCACCAAAGGTAGATATAATAATCTATGTTCAAGTGAACGAAAAGAAGAAATTAAATTTATTTTCACACATAAATATTCATAAGAATCAATAGCTGATATGGGTTTAACCCCTACCACATCAACTGCAATCAGTTTAGATTCGTACTTGTATATGGTTCTAATAAAGTACATTGTACCGCACAATCAAGATTATATCCCGCATTATTATTCTGTACAGGAATTGTGTCATTATTTTGATTTTGATACGAAGTGCCATCTCTTGAACTACGGTTACGTCTATCAATGTAGTTTACAGTATTTCTAGAATTTCGCCATGTACTTCGTCTGTTTTTGAGTCTACTTTGGTTAAATGGTCTGACATAATTATGGTCACGATTAGTTAGGTTAGGTGTGTTCCCATCATATCTTTGCCTACTCTGATTGTTCTGATTGTTTAAATTTACTCGATTTAGGTTATGTTCCGTATCGTCTACATTACGGATATTTAGATTCCGGACTGGTACTGATCTAAAGTTATCTGAATTATTTTTAATTTTGCCTACTCCCGCTTGATGATTCTGTGCCTGATATTGAGTTTCATAACATTGAACAAGCATCAATAGATGATTAAAACTCATGCATTGCGTAGAAAACAGGATTTGTTGTAATTTAAACGGTAGTAAATTTCGAATAGATGCGATCACTCTAGATTCAGATTGTAGTGGATTTACGGTTTTTAATTCATTATACGTATTCACAACAAAATCGACAACAGATTTGTGCAAGCGAGGATTAAAAGGTTGATTTCTAATCGTAGCGTCTCTGTTTGCAAGTAAAAAGTCATTCTCATAATTTGCAATCAGCGCTGCCTTGAATTCCTCATATGTGTTGACGTGTTCACGTACTGCCTTAAACCATAAAGAACACGGTGGAAGTAATAAATGAGGGATTAGTTTCATATATTGAGATTTATCTATACACATTATACTGCATTCGTCCTGAAATTTTTCTAGAAAAGAAGTAGCATTTTCATTACATCTACCACTAAACTTACTCATAGCACGTATTTCGCTCATTTTTACACTTAACTTTACATTTCTTTCACCGTTTCGTGTTCGTGTTGAGTGAAAATTTCTACCTACTGCGTTATGTGTGGTTCCATCATCTCTTTTCCGCCCATCTGTATTTCTTGGTTGAATTCTTTCCAAAATAATATCCTCATCGGATGAGTTACTTGAAGAAGAGATAGCGCAAGGTCCTTGTCGATCTGCTTCGGGTGAATGCGAGGTCATCTCTTGTGAATGAGGGAACCCCAAACGATCATTAACCATGTTGTTGTCATATGCATTGTCTTTAATCTGTAACGTCTTAATTTCTTCCTGTAAGGTAGATATCAATTGTGCATTTGCACGTATTTGGTTAGAATTATCTGTCACCTGAATCTTTTGCTGACGAACAGAAGATTCTATTACTTCAAAATCTTTTTTTACAATATTAACTTCTTGAATTACATGATTGTAATTATCCTTGCAATCTTCAGATAATCTTTTTAACTTCTCGTCGAATTGTAACGTGATGTCTGTCACAGCTTGTATTACAGATTGTTTCGCTTCTTCGGACTTTTTATCTATTTGTTCTAACTGCCTACCCAATTCTTCATATTGTGTTTCTAATCGTCCATTCAACTCTTCGGATTTTTGCTGTACCAATTGTTTTAATTCTTTGGACTCTTTGGATATCTGAGTTAAGTTTTGTTCTAGTCGTTGTTCCTGTCGCTGTAATGCTAGTAGAATTCGGTCTTCTAATGTCAACATTCCGGGTGCAATAGGAGTTATATTCTGCCCGTTGTTAGCATCATCAACAGTTTCATTCCCTACTGTCTCATCAATCATGATTTTTCTTGTAATTACTCTACCACTTCTAAGAATAGTTGAGTTCGTATTCATGAACCTTCTTACTAAGGTAAATTCACCCTTACTTATACTTCGGGATATGAATTTACAAGAATCCCGGGTGAGGTAAACCAAAAATTTTACAACGACTCACCAAAGGTAGTCGTTAACCCTGGTTCAGTTATATTGGTTCAGTGGCAATAATCGTTTTCACTTTAAAATATCTTCTGAAATTATATTCACTAATATGCTCACCTTTTCTAATGAAATTACAAGTCCATGATGAATGTTAAATAATTTATTCTTTGACTCCTTTTTAATGTATATTCACACCAACCGACTTGCAATCCAACATGTTAACTGAGTATCTATCAACAACGACATAGCAACCGACTTGACAATAATGTATATATTTTATATATTAAAACATTCTTCTTTTATTATTTTGATTAACATTATAACAGGTATAGTGCTTGTGTAAAAGCACTTTCTGCCCGAGATATATGTAATTATGAGCCGATACAAAGTATCTCGTTATACTCTCCCAACCTAAAACTTTTAGAGCAGCATCGTTTTCATCTTAACCTCCTGGTTTCGAAATTATTCTATAATCCTATGGTTACCTTGTAATATAAAATTTCTTCTTATTCTGCAAACGCTGGAATGTCTAATTTCACTCCAAAGCACGAATGTTACTTAATTAATTATTTTAAAATAGTATTTAATCGATTCGTAATCTTACCGCTTATATTCGCCAATATTTAAAACACAAAAAGAATCGTTTGATAAAATCGCAAAATAGAATCTCATAGAAGTACATCTATCAATTCAATTTTTCTTCTTCGTTTTCTTTTTACTGAAAATATCTTCAGGTACAGATTACCGGACTTATTACCTACATTAAATTCAAACTAAAAGTATTAAACATTAAACAGATAAAATTGAACAAATAAAAAATAATATAAGAAATACGTAATATGTAATGCATCCCGAACAGATAGAGAATAGGGGCGCATTACAATACTGTTATAAGTACTTTTGATATTTCGTGATCAAAGGTTTGGAAGGGGTCTGTGCCCCACGTAACCATTTTTTTCAGGAAAATACGAAACACGTATTCCCTCATTTTAAGTCTGCAATATCTGTGCACAATTTCGTTCCCTTCGGTCCACTTCTTCTTGCCTTTCGGGCGTCAACTTTCAAAATTTTGAGTAGGGGCTGTTGCCCCTCCCTAAAACCACTTTTCCGCAGAAAAAACACGTATTCGTTTGTTTTATGTGTAGTATCTACCTGCCTATTTTTTTTTAAAATTAGAGTGTTACACTTGGGACGTATTACTTGTGAGTTGTAATGTTATATGCATCACTTTTACTCTTCTAATAGAAGCAAAACCCTCGACCCTCAAGCGTTACCGGACCAAATGTTCTTTGGACGAAATGTGCTTTGAACTAAACATCCCTGGACGAAATGTCCCTTGGACCAATTGTCTTTTGGACGAAATGTCCTTTGGACCAAATATCTTTTGGACCAATTGTGTTTTGGACGAAATGTCCTTTGGACTAATTGTGTTTTGGACGAAATGTCCTTTGGACCAATTGTGTTTTGGACGAAATGTCCTTTGGACCAATTGTGTTTTGGACGAAATGTCCTTTGGACCAATTGTCTTTTGGACAAAATGTTCTTTGGACAAATTGCCCTTTGGACCAAATGTCCCTGGACCAAATGTGTTTGAACTAAATGTCTCTGGACGAAAATTCTTAGGACGAAATATCTTTGGACGAAACGACCCCCAACCACTCACCGTCCCATTCTGTTCAGTGCATTGTAGACAGCATCTTCTGAACACTTGTGAGCTTGTCTATGTTTTACTTTCAAGATCTCCATTTTTCTTATTTTTTCATTTGTTTCTAATGAAAAAAAGTTCAGGCATTTTTGGATTTTGATATTTGCAATTGTAAGAGTGACAATAGCAATAGGAGTTCAATTTTGAGATACAGCTTGTGAGCTTTTAGAGGATCTAACTGCTGTAAAAAAAATTGAATCACCTGTAATATATGAATTATTATACATAGTATAAAAAACTGAAAGTAACTATGTCTGCGTGATTATCACGGTCAAATTGCAAAGTCAAATGAAATGACATTTGGTATATTATCAGGCCCCCCAATCCCAACTGGAAAGTTATTATACGCGTATCACTTTCATTATAACACATATCCTTAGTGGGGAGTAGGTGTCCGAATTTTTGCGAGAAACTGAGTATCTTACAAGTAGTTCAACTTAGAGAGCTGAAATTCAGTATATAACTCTTTATTAAAAATAAACAGAACGTGTCCTGGCATTTTTTTAAATGTGTTTTATGAGCGGGGGAAGGAATTTTCTATATATTGGAAATTGGTAGTGGGTTGATTTGTAAAAATTATCGAAAACGATTGATATTAGTTGAGAACCCATTGAGGAATGAAAAGTACAGTCATTTGCATTTTATACCCACTGCTTTCTATTATAATAATTGCTGAAGCTGGTGTTTAATATATGAATCGTTTAGAGCATAAGGCAATCAAACCATAAAGTTGTGAGAAAAATTGACATAACATTTGTATTCCAAGCTTAATTTCATGAGCATTTTAAATTAGTACGGCATGCTTAATTATATGAAAAACTAGTTTTTCTTTCTCTTTTTCTTACGTTGGTCTACTTTATCTTCATTTGATACTTTCAAATTTCAACCTGTTTTCTAATGAAACGTATATGTAAGCCAAGAAAGAAATAATTATATATGATAAATTTAAATTCATCTTAATTTGGAAGATGAGAAACACTTTACCATTGTATATTGTAAAGGTCAGATTCACCGGTATTGTAACAGAGCGGTGCTTGAGCGATTGATGGTAGGAATTCAAACTCCGATAAGTGAAAATTTCACAGTCTTGTTTTTTTCAAGTGTAACCTCTTTAGTCAATGGAGAGAAGGACGTGGATCATGGGTCAGAGTTGATTACGTTGGTGGGTCGGAGTTGGTCACAATGGTTCAGAGTGGTTCATAGTTGGTGGTGGGTCCATTCTGTATTCTACCATTAATTTCATAATTAGCAATCACCCTGTCCTTTAGCTTAAAGACACAATCGTGGAACGTAGAATTTAATATTAGTGATGTAATAAACCCATAATGGGTCGCTTCTTGTTTTACCTTGGTGCATTATACTTTTACAATGGTAAGACAAGTTTTTACCTCTTCTGGGTAGTTTCACAGTTTCACATTTGTAGAGGTGGTCACGGAGTTTTCAATGAAGGATTTATTACCATCTTGAACGCTCGCTATTTTGCACAAGTTAGCATAAAGACTCGAGACTCTTACCATTTTTTTTATAAATGTTAGTAATACTTTTAAATGACATACTACTTGATTCCCCTTGCCATTTTCAAATTTTTAGTTGCACCCCTCCTGAGACCCTCCGGTGAACCTTGGGGCAAATCTTTTTCCCTGACACGGGGTACCTTTGAAATTATAAAATACATGTTTTCCGGTGTTGACATCTGTTTCATCGTTTCAGACTTTTATTAGTGTCAACGGGCTTCATGGATACCATGCTTCTTTATTCTCTTAGTTTTCAGATACAAGTCCCCATGCCGTAAGCGTCAGTGGACCACCGATGCGCAACTGGCGACTTTTCGCCAAAAGTTGGTGATTCCGCAGGTACGATCCGTGGTGGCCCCACTTCGGTTTTGAAAATTATACCACCAGCGGCAGAGACTCAACGAAACTCCAACGAACCACAAAATTCCTCCCCAAAATTATGTTAAATCGCTCATATGCTTGATTTGTTTATATTCAGGTGAGTGTAAAAAACACTAGGGAAAAAAAGCAAGTATCCCAAGGTGGGCGCGAACCTTCAACCTTAAGTTTACTTGCCGCATATTCTTCTGACTTCGCCACGAAACGATGAAGAAAATCTCGCTTGTAGAAGGATAAACTATTGAGGTCTTAATTTAGCCAATCAAACAAATCCCTCTATCTCGAGTTCTGTGAGATGGTACTGTGAACCGTTTCGAGATTAATTGCTTTCTGGTGGGGTACTATCTATGTGCAAAATTTGAGAAAATCGCCGACGCGCACCTTCGGAGACTCTCCTTTTTAGTGCAATGTTGACTAAAGATGGTGTGGGTCAATAAAACCTGGATCCACAACATACTGCCCCACCACACATCGTGACCCACAATGACCCAACGTGACCCATTCACCCACCATGACCCACTCTGACCCACCACCAACTATAAACAACTCTGAACCATTGTCACCTACTCCGACCCACTAAAATACATCGTCATTAAATTTGATCCATTATCCACGCCATCCTCTCTACTGACTTAAGAGGTTATATTTGTAATAAACCAATTTTTTCCAGTAGTTAGCTCCTCTAAAATCTCATAGCCTGCATCTCAAAAGCCAAGTAGTAAGTCCTATTGCCATTGTTACAACTGGAAATATCAAAATCCAAAAGAGCCTGAAATTCTTTTTTCATGAAATGAAACCAAATGAAGTAAAGAAGAAAAATGGAGGTCTTGAAAGTAAAACGTAGACAAACTTGCCAGTGTTCAGAAAATGCTATCTAGAAGGCACTGAGCAGAATGGGTTGGTAGGTCAATGGGTCAGTGTGAGTCACATTGATGGTGTTTCGCAGTGGGTCACGCCTTGTTGACCTACGATCCACTGACCCACTCACAAATCTTGACCCATTTGACCCACCGATCAACTCAATCTCTGATTTTTCGATTCCCGGCGGGAGCTCATGTGGTTCGGATTCCACGTTAATTAGTAGGTCCACGTCTCATATAGCCTCGCTGCTGAAAGGGACGCTAAACTAAAATCAACTCAACTCAATCTCTGATTTTACATTTAGAATATGATTTAAAAGACGAAACATACATCTACACATATTTTTCTTGATTGTGAAGGCTAGCTTGATACATATACTAGTTGAGATGGTAATTTCTTCTTAAGGTGAGAAATTGATACGATTAAAGAGTCCATCTTGAAGTGGTTACAAACTACATTCCAAAGTTCTTAGAAACGCTTTCGGACCCCAGAAAACTATTACTTCGACAAATATTTAAGTAAGTTTTTACATTTTATTAATCATATCTCCAAACCCCTCATCCTGTGAAGACGGGGATGAATTTGGATATAACGCCATTGAGTGCCTCACTACTCATCTCAACGACCCAGAAAACAATGGATAACACTCTACAATCAGTCATTTTACACTATTTTTACATGTCACTCCTCCCAACTTCCATCCCTTGAGGTATCTCAATTCCACAATATTTTGTTTCTTAGATTGAAAGTAATATGTCTCCCAAGTTAGGTAAAAGTTGCTCCAGACATTCCGGAGTTTCGCTGGAATATACACGTATACATACATCAAAACATTTAGAGCTGTGTGAGCAATGCTTTCGATGTTGCTCCTGTAAATTCAAAATCCAGGTGGCATAGTCGCTCATACAAAACGTGGCATTAAATGACATTGTGTTTGTAATAGTGTTCACAGTACGTTGGATCCACGAACTCAAACTATGGATTTGACACTAATCTCAGTCACTTGAGACATTTTATTTTTCATCCTTTATCGCCCGCCATAATAATGGGTTTTGAATCGATTGAATTGAATTTGAGTTTAACGTCCCGTCAGCAGTGAGGCTATATGAGACGTAGACCTACTAATTAACGTAGAATCCGAACTACATGAGCTCTCGCTGGGGGCCGAATCTGGGTCTCCCACGCCGAAAGCGTGTATGCTATACGCTTAACCACAAAGGAGCTTTACGATGAGAGTTAAATTTGTAATTTAACGCTTTCGGAGTTGTAATTATTAATACCTGGAACAACGAGAACTATGGATTCGACACTAATATCAATCGCTTTTACTTTATATATATCCCCCTCCAACTCCCAATAGCTTACCCCGAGAGTACTTTTTAGACTATAAGCACTATATGTAGGAAGTTTGTTTACATGATGGAACATACACACAATATATATATATATATATATATATATATATATATATATATATATAAGAGGCGGAGAGAAAGGGACCACATGCATATACAAAAAGCCTTGCAGATTATTGAACTGAAATCCTTTGGAAAGAAATCCTATTCTGCCTTCTTTCTGGAGTATAAATAAGTCTCTTAGACAAGCCTTCGTGTTCGTAAATTTCCTGTTTACATGCTTTTGGGGATCGGGAGTTTTGTGTCTGTAACGAAGATTGGAGTTTGTATAATAATTTCTGTTTATACCCGAATAGTCTCTTTACCTTTCAGAAAGCGTAAATCACTTGCTGTAATGAGAAAATTCAGAAGTAACTTCCGATGACAAATAGCTGCAAATAAATACACTACATAATTTATTCATTGCGATGATATTATTTTCTTAATTTGTATTTAACATTCACATATATCATAGAATACCAACGTACTGTGAACACCTGTTATATTTTAAACATAATAATCACTATGTTCTGCAATGATTATATGTTATATATATACAACTGACGTATTTTAATGTAATTATTTTATATAATTTTTCATGCATTGCGGAAAATAGAATTTCATAAAAAAAAAAACTTTGACTCAGATGTGAATCGAACCCTCAACCTTAAGATTTGAAATCCAACGGCGTACCAGTGAGCTAACACACGCGCTCTTCGAAGAATACTTCTAGCGATATATAGCTGTATTTAAGATAATAATTACATTCATATCCACTGCAAACGCTGTTTTTGTTCTACTTTAACTTTTATTTTAGTACCCAGGAGAGAATAATATTCTACGTCTTAACTTTCACCATTCTTTTACATATGGAAAGATTCGTTTACGTATCTAAATATTCCATTAAGTATGGAGAGCAAAATGACAAACAAGCATGAGCTGACATTAATACAAAGTTTCGAAATATTGTATCATTAAGTATTTCAATCAATTTTGTTTTGTTATATATAATTGGTAACAAGTCTTATTATATTTAAAAGAAGAAAAACAGATCTGCAAGATTTTTCCCGATTGCAAAGGTTGGCTTCGAGGTTCGAACCTGGTTTACTTTTTCCCGAAGATACCCGAAGTTGGACTTAGAAAATTTTTGCCTCGAAACAGCAATAAAGAATGCGCTCAACCTTTTTGAGACAAGGTGTACTTGCTCTGACTCAAGTGAACAAAAAGAAAACAAACATATCTAACCTGCTTCCAGCTAAGAAGGACAAGTTATTCGCAGAACAAAAGTAGCTAGATTTGTAAGGAAGTCGCCAAATCGTCACTTAAAAATCACCAAAATTCGCTAATCGCAATAAATTATTTTATGTTACTATCCTGGATTCGAATCCCCGAAAATTGGCAACACTGTCAATTTTGCCGGGAATACTGTTTACAATTATCTTCCGCGAGGCTCTCAGACACTTTGAACTAGAAGCAAAAAGATAGAACTGTTCCGATTAATTCGGGACATCAGGTAACCTTACATAAAACTGAAATATTTATTTTATAATTTTAGAAATATGCACGAACTTTATTTTAAAACTTTCGTATATTTAAAAGGATGTTCTGTCTTATTTAGTTCTCGTTTTATATTTTTTTTCAATTTTGAATTTGTTTATTATCTGAATATTTTCAAATGAGCACAATCAATTTAAACTATTGTAAATAGAGCTCAAATAATCCGATGTCGCATAGCACGGACGCTTGTTGGAACCAGTTACTTGCGTTGTTTACTATATTTTTAAACTAAGGATTTCTATCATATATTGTTTTAAATCAAGCTATGGTATCATCATCTTATAATTGTTATGGATTTCATTATTTCTGCTTTATTAACAATTAAACAGTTGCTGAGTATTAAGTTTCTTTTATTTGTGCGGTATGGTTAAACGTCGTGTGAATAGGTAAGTCTCCCCATTTTTTTTTCTAGTGGCGTTGAGGTTAAAAACGTTACTAGGAATAATCCAATTCCTTTGTAATACAAGGACTAGCATGAAAGTTAAATCAATATGCTAGTTTGTAACTTGGCTGTTAAGGTAACTTAGGGGCAACAGAGGGAAGGGGAACAGCGCCCTGGAATAAATCCCTCTATGAAAAGGAATCTTCGACGGTTGTTTACCTTAATGGTATCTTCCTCAGGTTCCTTTCCCCTTTGTAATTTGCAGGCCATGGGCGCTGAGGGCCTTCATACAATCAATTGGCATCTTATCAGGCCCGACAAATTCCCGAAAGATGCCCTAGCTTATAAAATTATTATTATTATTATTATTATTATTATTATTATTAATAATAATAATAATAATAATAATAATAATAATAATAATAATAATAATAATAATAATAATAATAATAATAATAATGATAATAATAATAATAGGGCAATGGTGGATCTGTGATGACAGCAACACCTCTGCTGTGTCGGGTTTCTGGTTTCATACCAGCTCCTGTCAAGTGGGTTTTGAGATGGACAAACACCATGTGGGTGAGATTTTTCATAGTTCTACCTGTTTCTTTCTAATGACTTTACCAAATATGAAAGAATCTGCCATTTTGGAGTGCTATGAAGTTCTTTACCTACGCTTCAACTTCTCCTAAACTCATTGAAGTAAGCGTTTTATAAAACTCTTTAATTGGAACCAATTGACTTTCCTGAAATAAAGCGAGTTTAACAATATTGTGTTTGCTTACGTGTTAGACAACTTGATAAAATCTCATCTAGAGGGCTAAATCGAGCAGTTCGTTAATTATAGAAAAAATTTTGTTGTAGAAACAGGCTTAGCAATTTTCATGACTCCTTGAGTACAAAAGGATTTTAGATTTTCACTTTCTGAAATCTTATTTTTTATCATTTCTTTTTTCTTAATATAGAACTATTTTATGAAGAGAATTGTAATTTTTCATCATTTCTTTTTTCTTAATATAGAACTATTTTATGAAGAGAATTGTAATTTTTCATCAAATTGGATTCATCTATAATTTCCTGATACGACTAAGTGATTTACAGGAAGCTATGTTTAGAATTTGTACAGTTACGTAAGAATAGCATACTTCAAGGAAACCAAATCAAGAAAAGATAGTTTTCTAGATTCATGAATTAAAGATGTTATGGTTTTCGTTTTCAACAGCAATTCTGTATGAGAGGCTGCTACTTAAAGCTCGATCGGAATTAGCACTATTTATTTTTGCACGTTGCAAGCATCTTCAGAAATCAAACACAGGATTAGAAGCAGAGAAAGCATGCACGTTTGCCATTCGGTCTAAAAGTGGCACAAAGATTCCCAAGATTGAGGAAGTCAGAGGGACACAAGGTGAGGAGCGCCTCGATCGTTACCCTTCCACCCCTCAACGCACCGACTGTCCCTCACACATATCGTATTGTAAGTCAAATAATATAAAACTATATTTTTAGGTGTACCAAAAATAGCTATTACCCCAAAATGTCCCTGTCTCTTTTAAATTAGAGCTGGAGTAGTTATTGATTCTCAAGAATACCATTACAATTATTCATACATATAATAGTGTTTTTCCAGATTTTCTCTTCTGTTTGCTAGAAGATATTATGGCTAAACTACATTCCAAATACTCATAAACAATTCCTCCGAGAGCTTCATTTACTATCGCATGAGAAGTGAAAACTGGATTCGTTCTATCGTATATAAACATTCCTACTAGTTACTCTATGTTCTGTACAAACCCCTGTAATGTATCATAGCTAATGTTAATTATTGGGGTGTGGTCGAAACAATTGATAATTCTAATGACAATTTTGTATACACCTTCTATATACATTCTTCAAAACAATTTAATAATCATAATAATTACTAGTAATTTTATCATACAAAATTATTGACGAAGGATCAATTAATAAGGAAAATTCGATCAGGTGGTTCAAAGATACCATTTTGCACACTAATTTATAACTTCAATTCCATTTTTTTCAACAATTTGGTCCTTGTGAGTTATCAACTTCTTACACCAAACTCCTCGTTTTTTAAAATTGCCAATTATTTGTTGCCTATTCTGATATACACAATCTTTTAAGATGCCTGCAAACAAGAAAAATTCGATGTACCGGTCGATTACGAATCTGATGAAATAACTTCTTCGAAAAAGAAATTGGTGATTCGAGGGAAAGACTTAGCTGAGAAATAGCACGTTATGATGTATAGCACTTGTTAATCCCAATAAAATATTTTTGGACTCTGACAATAGAATTTGAGGAAAAGTTAACCTGATTTTCAGTACAAGAGAATACTCATAATGATTCATCTTGGAAGAATTCATACAAAAAGTTGAAAGAAACAGTGGTTTACGTTCACAACTTTATGACCATTAGAACTATAAAAGTAACCAAGAAAGTTCTGTCGTTTTTTTTATCCACTACCTTCGAACATCGATATGTCACCTAAGACGTACCTGGAAGATCAAAAATACTCCCCATCAGCATCGACGATCTTCTACCAACGTTCTGGATGACCAGGGATTCCATCGCGGTAGAACTTGGTGGGCCGTAAAGCGAAGAAGGTATCAAGTTTATTTTGATGACTGTAGCATGAGGACGATTTTGCGATTTAGAAATACTGGCTCCAGAATTTTGAGTTTTTCTTACACACGGGTCAACTGCTGGCACTACACAGTTGCATTGATGTTCTGGCCAGCTGGCAGTAGTTCCCGATCCACGATGCCACGAGCAGTCCACCAAACACGCAGTAGGACCTTCTGATGCAGTGCTGGTTGGAACCGGTTTATGGGATGCTAACCAATGATGATGGCGCCTTGGAGTTTCGTACAGAACTTACTTCTCATCACATGTCAATACTCTATCCAGAAATGGCTCCTTCCTCAGACAATACAGCAAAACAAAAACACAGATGTCTGGTCCTGTTGCCTTCGGGCCTGGAGTCAAATCATGTGGGACCCATCGACTCAACTTTTAGTGCTTCCCAAGTTGATGGAGGTGCTACCGAATGGTTTCTACACTCACACGGAATTGTAGTCCCAGTTCTTCACACGCCTGGCCACTGCTCACCTCAATAGGTGCCTGCAGATCTTCATTTTGTACATGTGTTGTTCTTCCGGCACGTAGTGCGTCTTCGAGTGTTTCATCACCATCCTTAAACTTGTTAAACCACCGCTGCACTATACGCGTGGTCACGACATCCTCACCAAAGGACTGGCATATCTTCCGCCCCACTGCACCGGCGTTTGACCCCATTTTGAATTCGTACAGCACACACGTCCTTATGATGCTCTGTGGAGGGATCATGTTCACTTGTCCTCACGAAAGAGTAATTGAACTGCCACAATCAAGTAGTATGTTGGATATACCCATACCAACAACTGACCTTCGCCTTATCACCATTGGCATTCAACTGACTGCGTGAAGGCCAATTGAACACAGATCTCCACAAAAAGCGACAGAACTTTCGTGGTTACTTTTCTACATCCAGTAGCATTAAGCATATTGTAGGGAGCTACCATTTATTAACACAGAATAGCGCTTTTAGGCCGGGTGCATATTGACCAGAAGAAACCCAGCCAAGCCGAGGCAAAGGAAGGCAAGATTGCATGCAGAGAGAGAGAGAGAGAGAGAGAGAGAGAGAGAGAGGCCTGAGTGATTGGCTGTGTGCCAGTGTAAGAACGTTGGAGAGGCCTCCTTCTGTCACTTGCTCGAGTGAATATGCAGTATGAAACTTTGTTGCATTACTCACTATGCTGAACCTCGGCTCGACTGTCCTGTTCTCCGGTCAATTGATATTCGGCGCACTTATACCGTCATCGCTCCTGGTCTTTTCACATTATCAGAGCTCTGTTGTGACTCTATGGTTAGCACATGCGTTTTGGGAGCGGGATATCAGAATTCGATCACCGGTTAGAGCTTCGTGGTTCGGATCCACCTTGAGCTGTAGGTCCACGTTTCATATAACCTTGCTGATAAAATGGACGCTAAACCATAATCCAACCAACAAATTCTCGTGTTGTTGAGAAATGACTTCAATCACTTGATAACCACGAATATACATCTATAGTAGTTATATTTTATATCTATACTAGTATAGCGACGGAGAAGAGGGCAGAAACAGAGAAGGGAATTGTTAACAAAACACAAATGTGCTCCTTGCAAAAGAACACAAAAATGAAAATCTTGGTGTAGCATTTAAGTGAATTCTTATTTTGTTAGTTATTTTCATGAGGTCAGAGAGTGGGGTGTAAAATGCTCTGAGTCTGTTTTTAATACTCTTCTAAAAAGTTAAGCATTGGCGTATTGTTCTCTAATTTTATTGGAAGTGTGCCGGTAAAATGTGTTAGTGGTTTAAATTTTAATTTCGTAAATGAAGTGTAGACTTCCAAACTATGCTATGTATAACGATGTGCAGCCTTATAAAACGGCTACCTCCTTCTCAAACAAACATCAGAGCAAAAACAGTAAGAGGTAATAGAAGTCGACTTTTGGAATAGATTGAATGTCTGAAGAAAAGTACTATTTCGACATGTATCTTTTGGCTAAAGCTGGAAATAGTATAAATTTATTACCACTTCTGGTTTCAATATTGATCTCGATAAATTTAAAACCGTGAGGGATAGCGAGAAATGCCTTTTTGACATGGATTGACTGTACCAAGAATAACTTTCATCTTGCTTTCTCCTTTAGTACAATCTGAAAGTGGTGGAAATCTCCGATGTTCGGCTTCAACATAGTGATTTCAATAGTGAGAAAAAGTAAAGGATTACATGAAAATGAGATGTAATCTTTCAGTTTAATGTCCCACAATTATGCCCCTTAGGTTAAGGGAGAAGGATGATTAAAGCAAGTGAATGATAATGAAATGACTGAAGGAATGAGAAAATCGGAGAAAACGGTAGTGCCCTGAGAAAACTCACGAACACGATTTTGTCCACCACAAACTTGCTTGGTCGTGGATCGAATTAGGTACTCCACGTACCAGAAGTAAGCGATCTATCACTGAACCACCGCGTCTCCCACGGTAAGAGACAGCAAGAAGCAGAGTTTTGAAATTAAGTAGTACCGCAAGCAAAGGTTAAATTTCAGACATTATTGCTCCATTGAACTAAAAGTGGTAGAAGTCAATCTTCCACTTTTCCGATTCTGATATTGATTCCCGTAAATCAAAACCGGGATAAACGGTTTTTGATATGTATTCTGAATCCAGACAATTTCATGTTTCAATATTGATTCCTACATTAGTAATAGAAAGCGAGACACTGTTTCTAATGTGGATTGTGTCCCATGAGCAGGCTCCATCTGTCAAATCATTCCTCTCCAGCAGCCAGAGGTTTAGATCTACTGCTTCCAGTTTCACTGTTGAATTTCAGTGGCGGCTAGTGGAGTTTAAAACGGGTAGGACACATTCAAAGTATCTAGATTTTAGGATAATGGTAGAGGTAATTTAAGCATAAGTTATCTGTTCTGTTCTATATGTCATTACTAGCCTTCTATTTTTGGCAGTAACAAATTCTTCTACTATATCTTTAATGAAGTACTATGCTTTACTAGAATGATAGAATCGCCAAAGCATTTACCTTCCTTATCAAATTGAATTGAAATGACATGAAAATCTTAAAGTTTTGCGTCCAACGATTATGCCGGTTAAGCTAAAGGAAAAAAGTGATAATGAGAAATGAATAATATGGTGGAATGAAGAAAGTGGGAGGAAACGGGAGAATCTCGAGAAAACCCACCCACACGGTGTTTGTCCACCGTCATTATCACTGTCTCCTTTAACCCACATATATAATTTTGTCAACAAGATATTCACATCTGCATACAGGCATCCTATACCCTTACAAAATTTTACTCTGATTCCACTTTACTTTACTTTATTGTCTTTTGAACTAAATACAGAGAATGCAGAGAAAACACAAATATGCATTTGTTACAGCCTACAGGGTAGTTGCACACGGTGATGCAAACCTGATAATGTTACAAAACCCTACCTCGAGAGAGAAAGCCCTATTTTGCTCTTGACTTTCCCATGCTATTATAACTTAATTACAAAAATTCAAAACTTATAAAATATGAAAAGTGAAAGTACTGTATGACACTCGCTTTGTGCTTTAATCTTCTATGGAACGTAACGAAACTAGACAAGCTTCATGCTGTGTAGAACGTTCTGAAAATTCTCGTTTGATACTTCACTTCTTTTTTAGATATCAGATTACAATTTACGTTCCTTGTCACTTGTCTTTTGAGATTTTCAAATCACTGTATAAAACACTTCCATGCTAACATGCATTTTACAATAACATAATTTTACAATTAGCACTGATTTTACGTCTACTAGAGATTAATTAGTCTACTTCTCAGCCATTAACAATTTTTATTGGCGTTGATGAATTAAATACAGCATATGAAAAATTCCATACGTCCTGCCAAATTTTAACAAAATTCCTTTTGTCTATTAGAAAAATTAATGTTAAAAAATCCACAAAATGGGATTTTTTTTCCACGGGTTGTTGGTATCACTAGTTGCACCTCTATTCTCATTTTTCGTACACGCTTTTATTATTTAATATGCCACGTGAATAGTGTTCTTGTTGGAAAAATAGCTCATTTGGCGTCAATGTCATCTCTCAGATGGATTCAATATTATGAGCGAGTAAATATGAAAGCTATTTCGATTCCTAGTTCTTTGTTCTACAAGCTTTCACTCTGTTCCATTAGACATCACACATCGTCAAATGCGTCGTGTCTCAACATTGCAGTGCCCATTCTCAATAAAATTACTCGTAACACTCCCTCACCTCTCGCAACCTTGAAGTTAAGGATAATGTTAAAGCAATGAGAGCTGAAAGCTGAAGTCAGAATCCAGCCATCACTATGTTGCTAGGTTTCGTCTAATCCATGAAGAAGGGCCATCCATATCTACAGTTCTACTTCAATCTCAACTCCCAAATACGATTAGGCTTGGCTGTTGCGTTATGAAAGCAAGCATTTAAAAATTATTTCAGTTAATACGTTTGCATATTATTGTTATAATTTCACTTTTTTGGATAACGAGTGGACTCGTGACCGTGTGACCTATATTAAAATCCGCGCCTGTTAAACTTGCATAGTTTGGAAGTCTACCGAAGGTTCCCATCGTGAAACGAATCTCACTTGTTATTAAAATATATTTTATGTCTTACAGAATAAACTATATTCAAATTAACTAGTGCTTATTAAGATTTATGTAGAAGTGTTGTATACAAAAAGTTTTAAACTTATGTTGAAGAGAAATAGTTCTTTATGTTTCTAGTGAATAGTAACATCAAATTGACTAGAAGCCGGAAAAGGAGCTTTTTCCTCTCTGCTCTACATACCTTTGATGTTACAACTACTAGTTTTACAAAAGCATCATTTGCTGCATTGCATTGAATATGCTTTATCATTGCGCCATTGACTGGAGCAACATTGAAATTACAAATATAGAATGAAAAGTCATTACATCGTACAACACAGACGTTATACCAAATTACCTTCTATATATATATATATATATATATACGGCCTCTGCCCGCGATACCACGCACTACGAGCGCATGGAGTTTTATTTTGATCTTTGCTACAGTTGGTTCTTTGGTCGGTTGTAGAGAAGAAAAGGGGGGAAATGTGCAAAGCAAAGCAATCACCAGAAACGAGGAAAGTATAGAATATGCAGCAAGTTATATTTTCCTCTTTCTCCGAGGCCATAACTGGTACTCTAGAGAACCATGAACCAGGCATATAAGAGGCAAAATGTAACGTAATGCATACAGGTTTTATTTCTTTCCTTATGCATGTGGGATATTCGGGTGAAGTCAGCCTCACTTGTGTAGAAATATAACAGCGAAGAGAATTAGAAGAAATGCACTAGTAAAATATAGCATTATTACTGTTTCGCCTGTTTTTAACTTCTTTCTCTGCACATAATATGAATAAACAAGCCATTGTTAAAGTTAAATACAAAAATGTTCTTTCTTTTTATATACGAAAATTGTATACAGTTGCTCTCTGAATATAATTTTGTTTACTATTTATTTCATTTTATGTTTATTTTATTTTTTATTTATTTTTTGTTTAGTGTACTAGAAATGTGTATTAGAAACTATCTCTTGCATTTAGAAGTATAACACATATTTTAATGGTAATTATATGCTGCAGGAGTTCAGTTACGATGTTGCTCTAAAACATTTCGGGATAAAATTATATGCAAAAGTTGCAGAAATAAACCCTGAATAAATTCTATAGTGGTTATTCAGCAACACAATCTACAACCTATACTTGAATTTCTGAATGAGACGGATTTTGTGTTTGCTAAGTGTTAGAAATGATAGGCGAGAAAAAAGTTTAGCTCCCTTGTTACGTATCTTTCCCTTAAGAGATTAGGATTAGGGTTAAGAATTAGATTTCTAGGCTGTCAGCGTCTATGGTCATATTAGCCCGTCACATGTGAGGTATGACGTCCCTCGGTAATCACACTACCCAGAGAATAGGGGCAGAAGAAAGGAATGGGGAAGGAAAGAAGTGGCTTTGGACCAATATATTAGGTACAATCCCAGTATTTGCCTGATGTGAATAAGGAAAACCCAGGAAAACCTAACTCATAATAGCTGGTCTGAAAAAGCTTCCATACTTTTCTACTGAGTGTCCCCACAAGGAATCAAACACGGGACCGCTCGCACCAAAGACGTCCGTTCTGGAGATCGATTTTACGGAAAGCCTGTCCTAGATGTAATCTAGGACTAAAGGTTTTCCTGTGCAAACTTTTCATCTACCTACTTCAAATAGTTTCAGATATCTGATGAGCAGTGAAAAGCCCTCAATTCGCTGTTCCATCTTAGAGGCCTAATTTCCTTACAGTTCTTGCTCCTAGTCTAGTGGCTAGCTCAAGGTCTTTGCTGCACATTGTCCATGGATGTGAGAACATTATTATAGTTTGGTTTCCACCTTAAGCTATAGCTACATGCCTTGGTGCTAAAAAGGGACACTAAACTTCAACAAACAAACAACTTCAAAAACCTTGTCTTATCAACAGTAAAATTCACGACGAACATTAGTATAAAATCCCAGTTTCATGTGCTCAGCAGTTTTTATTATCTGAAGAATGGTGAGAAATCCTTGTACAACCAAGATATCTAATGTGATTATGTTTCACAAACAAGTTGAACTCAACTCCAATATTTTCAATACTACAAACTTACTTTGAACTTTAAAAATGATTTATATTTCAAAGTAGGATATCCAAGTCCTTTGAAAAGAGAAGACACATGCGTTGGTACCCTTATTACTAAACATTAACAGAATACGCATGCATGAGTCGAAATTTTAAATCATAATTCAGGAAAATAGGTGAACAGAGTTTTCTATAAGTCTACTGTAAGTACTAAGGGATAAACAAAATGCCCAAATGCAGTGGACCACTCAGCAAAAATATTTCGTACTAATCTATGCAGGAAAAAACTACTAGATCTGGGGGAAAAGTACTAAAATTTTATCTGCTCCCGTTTCATCCTATTTATGACATTTTACGATATTAATATCTTATTAGAAGGTTTTCGGCAGGGTTGTGGGAGTGACCCCCATATTCTTCAAAGAACCCCCAACTCTAAAATTTTTAAAGCCAAAATTCGGTGCAAACTACTCACACTCTTCCACTTTTGACTTTACACTCCTCCAACTAAAAATCCTGGCGGAATCCCTGCTTAATTGTTGTATTAGAACTCAGTGTAAAAACCACCAAAATAACACAAATATCACAAATATAGAGAACCAATTTCAAAATATTAATTTCTTAATCTTTGGTGAAAACTAAATTATTTGCAAAACAAATTCAATGCGATCATAGCCATACACGTCACGTTACAAAATTCTTTCACAATTTTACATCCTTTTGAAATGATTTGAATGTCATGCGTTTCCTTAAATGAGACACGATGTTTTCGCAGATAAGCAACATCTAGTTTTCAGTTTTGTTTACGATATTTTTATCTTTCCGATCGAGTTTGATATCTGATCATTGTCCTTTCTTCTTTTCAACAATAATATCAATTTTCTTTACAAATCCTCAGAATGCAGGAAAGGAGATAGTAAAGAATTTCTTTAGTTCGAAAAGAGATGTAATTTATTATTCTGGCGTTACAGTTTGATTTCTAACATAATATGCATGGCAATACATCACCAGAGGCGGATCCGGGAAGGACTTCTAGTGGGGGGTTGTAATACTGCTACTCAGGGCTATTTTAAGAGCTCCAAACTCTGGGATGAGTTTTATTTACATATAAAATAAGAAAGTTTCCTAATCTGGGTGAGGTAATCACCCCGATTGCCCCCTGGACCCGCCCCTGTACCTCACTATAATAAATAACTCAACTTCCTTCTCAAATCTACAGATGATTAACTTTGTTTAGAGCAAGGATTACGTTTAGTCCAGGCATATGTTTGAGGTGGATTTATTCTCCTTTCCCCGAGTTGGTCAACTGCTCCTCCGAACTAACATAAGTAAGATTTCGATTACATGTCACTATTGTGTAGCTTATGTCCTTTATCACATAATAGCAGAAAATCGATGGTCCATGTACTTCCTTCGCCTAAACGACTAAAGTTTCCTGTAAATACCATAAACACTGTAAAAACGCGTTTAGATCAAACTAAAATGTAACGACAGACGTCAACGAATTGTTTAAACTTCAAATCTTGTATACTTCGAAAGTAATCGAATACAAAGTTTCTGTACTTTAGTTTTACTTTTATCGTGAAACTAAAAGAATGCCGACGCACTATATTTTATTTACTTAATTCAAAGGATAAAGGAAATGTTCGATATTTACTCGTTAATATCGTACATGCCATATATTCAATAGTACAAAACGAGATCTTATGGCATCAGTAAATCATAGTCAAGCACAACATCGAATCAAATTAACGGAGAAAGAAAACTTTATCGCAAAACCTAAGCTTATACTGATGCACATCTATTTATCAAGTTTTAAAGGAGTTTTAGATTTCAAACTATTATAAATTTTGCACAACGTGAATCCACTTTCGAAATAAGTTTATTGGTGGAACCCAAGAACAGAAAACCCCATTCTTCGAGAAGAACCAATTTTAGGTAACTTAGGGCTGTGGAAGGAGGAGGTTTTCTGCAGTCCGTTTGCCTGAGACATTCATAAAACGTTTGATAGAAATTTTTCAAATGGAAAAACTATCTGGCCGATTTCATCCCAGCATAAATTAGCGTATAGTCAATTAGGTTATTGAAAATACAATATGCTAATACATCAGGATATGGTGAGTAGATTTTTAAAATTTCCAAATATTGTTCAATATTATTAGTATTATGTTCGAAATAACATTCTGTCTATACACTATACTAACAAGAAAAATCGTCTGCATTTAAAAGACGGTTGCTTGTAAAAAAAGAAAAATGCAAAACCTACCTTCGTATTTTTTTCATATAATGGAAACTATTAATAGTAGAACAGGGATTAATATGAAATACCTACAAAAGCAATAAATATCCTTGTCAGAAGTTTCTACTCAAGAAAAAGGAGACCATAAACTTTATTTCCAATTTCGTAAGCCTCATTTGGTATACGAAAAGCAACTTCTCAGACAAACTGAGAAAAAATGGCGGTTATTGTTGAGTGGGTTTTGTCCACTTTTGAATTATTGAAGACGCAACTTTATCCCATTGTTCCTTAGAGAAAGAGAGAGAGAGAGAGAAAGAAAGAAAGAGGAAGTAGAGAGAGAAAATGAAGTTAGTTGAGTGGACTGAGTGAAAATGTAGCGCCAGACACCTTCAGCCATATTTCGTTGAACGAAGAAAAGTATAAGAATACTACTAATAGTAGTTGTACGAAGAGATATTTCGAGATGGTTTCTACATCTTCTTTTCTTCTCTTTCTTCATCTTCTTCCTTTTCTGACTTTCGTCTCGACGTTGAATGATGAACAGTGAAGAAGGTGGGGGAAAAATAATGAAAAATGTCTCCTGTCAACAGAGTTTCCATCTTTATTATAGTAAAATTGCTGTGTGGATATCCTCCAGAGAAATGTTCTACGGAACTGCGTATTATCGAGAAGACTTAAACACTAAGCAAGAATTAAAGATAGGCACTCATACATGTATCTAAGTAATTAGAGGTTTCCGGGTTTAAACCCCTCTGCCTTCAACAAGATATTATGGAAAATAAAGATTTATCGTATTTAAATATGAACAAAAAATGACCTGAAACGATATGAGTTTGGGTGCTTAACCTCATTTAATGGATTTCTGTGTACGTTACTGATTCAAATAACATAGATTCACCGTATACTTCTGATTCCAAGACGAGGTCTTTTGCTTTAAATTCGTGTCCCATAATATGGGATCGTCTTCTTTTCTCGGACGATCTTCTGTGAAAACAAGAACCAAAGTGAAATGACACTGGCAATGACATTGAAGATTCAGTAGACCATTCCAGTGAGCAAAACTACGAAAAGGATGCATCTGATTTGATTTTTGTGTAATTTTATTGTATGTTCTATAAATATACCCAGTATGTGTTATAGAACTTCTTTTGTAATACTGTTACTAAAAGTTGGGAGTCGTCTGGAATTGGAGTCGTCTTAAATTCAGTTCAGAATTAAATTCAGAAATTAGGATAAAGAGATTTAATATAACGATCACACACACACGTGCGCAAATACACCATTCGCACCTGCACCTCGTTCACATACATTGTAATTACCATAATCTATTGTTGTAGCGTTGTTGTAGAAGCAAAGGGTAGCAACAGTTATTTTAAAACTTTTTTCACAAATACATCATTTTAAGCAGTATAGCAGTCTCTACCGTCTCTCGAACAGTTGCAGATAATAAATTATCAATGTTCTGTAAACGCCATTATAATTTTAAAAATATTGAAAGCCAATTATAAGATTGGATATAATAATTATCTAAAGCAGAGGTCGCAAAACCGTCGATCGCGACTTACTAGTAGTTCACAAGGACATTTTCGGCTCCGTTCCGTTCGGTTCAGTTCAGTTCCGTGTTAACGTTCCGGTTGGCTAATCTTGATTCGTCCACTAAGCTGAACCAACTTAATATAAGATGTTTTAAAATAAAGTTAATAGTTCTTTTGGTTGCTAGCTCACAGTAGGATTTAAAAGCGATACAGTAAATCAGAAGCTTCATAAGTTTGACGACCATTGATCTAAACAGTTTTTCTGAATAAAGGTTTCTTTAAAAAATAACATTTTCCATCCCTTATTACCAATGGCGTTGAATCTATATAAAACTTCGGGGGTAAATTTTTATATATTTGTTTGTCAGATATCATCTGTAACAAATTAATACGAATTTTAATACTGAATTTTTAATAAATAAAACACGAAAATGCAAGCTAAATTTGGAGAACCTCCCAGTAACGGCGGCCATGCTCGTAACTTGTATTTTGCTCGAATGTTTGTGATAATGTAGCGTCATGAGTTTGTAACACTGAACAACAAATGTTATATTGTAAACTTCCTTTTAACATATAGTTCTGAAATACTATAATAGAAAGAAATATATATTTGATAATACTTGTGAGATTTTTGAAAAAGACTATTGTTCCTCTACAAATGAACACCTTACATGTACCACACTATCTTTATACATAATAAAATTTAAGCACAAGGGTCAGCAATGCAAGCAGTTTATGAAGTTTGGATGAGAAAAAATAAAGCTGATTTTTAAAAATAACGTTGTTATATTACTATATCGTAGAAATATGAAGGAGAACTTTTACAAACTATCTTTTATTATTACTTACAATATTACTCTTACTTGAAAATAATTTACCATTTAAATACTATTTAAGAGACTTCTAAGTATAATATTTTCAAAAATTAAACATTTAGGCGCAATAATGGAGATAGAGTGGTCGGCATCTTTGCCACAGAGCCTGTTGGTCCGGAAACCACGACAAGGATCTCCGATCAGACAACCCTGGGATTGCACGCTGTTTCCGTGTGGCAGCCAGACACCCTACTTCCTTGAGAAGCGCAGTACTAATAAATCTCTAAGTCTAATTAAGTAAATAAAATAAATAAAGCTATGCTTGTTATTATCTCGTTCTGGAAGCTTTACGTTCTTTCCACATTTCAACTACATGCCAGAGGATTATCTCAATATCAGCTGGCTAAATTCCATTTCACTCAACCTTATCAACGCTGGGACAGTCAACATGTTATACCTTGTGATTATGCAACATAGCATTGCATTCAGCCATCCTTACACTAGTGTTATCTGTATTTTATTACTGATGTCCCACTGGTGTCAGATCATTGTTACGTATGTTAATATAAACCACTTTACGTCCTGATTTCCGGAGATATCCTCGCCTACAATGATCATCCCATTCTGGTTTTCCCATTTGTAACATCTTCCATTGACTCGAGCCTGACGGATTTTTCGATGACTACTCTGAAGCTAACATGTCCTGTGTGATTGTCTCCCTTTGCCATCTAATGTGCTTCTGTTTCCACACTGGTTTTGTTTCTTATTACGTGTTTCCACAATTGTTAAACACCCTATATCATGTGCTGTGATGTAGACCTCCATACACTGCTGGTGTATCCTTTCAACCATTCGGTTGCATGTATATGCAGTACGTTTCATATTCAGAACTTCATTATTGGCCAACATCAGTACCTGGTGGTTACACAACCTAACACAATGGGTAAGAGAAGTGGCCACTATTTTCTACCTGTTTGGCAGATTATGCGGGAATTCCTACGTCCTTTTGGGGAATCCGTTGCGCACGCAATGCAGGGTTTTAAAATGTATGTATGTTCCTGCATTACTCTGAAACACACAGGAGTAATTTCAACCAAAATTGGTACACTCATAACATATCATATGGAAAAATTACATTTGGGGTAAGACACCCCTAAATGTGGAAATGAAAATGAAATGAAATCTTTAAGTTTTACGTCCCACGGTTATGCCGGTTAGGCTAAAGGAGACGGTGATGATGAGAGATGAGTGAAATGGTGGAATGAAGAAAGTGGGAGGAAACGGGAGAACCCCGAGAAAACCCACGAGCACGGTGTTTGTCCACCACAAAGTTCACTTGGCGGGGCCTGGGATCGAACCCGGGACCCCAAGCACCAGAGGTGAACGCTCTACCACTGAGCAACCGCGATTTGTTCAAGATTTTCGGTGGGGGGCCAACTTCAGAAATATCAAATTCTATACAAATAGAGGTAGAAACGTAGAGTTAACGGCAATCGTTAGTGCATCGTTAGTGCACTTAAACGCACTAAGCACTAACGTTAGTGCTACCATATGTTGGGATTTATTCAAAGGTTTTGGTAGTGAGCAACTTCAGAAATATCAAATTCTATACAAATAGAGGTAGAAACATGTTGTTAACGACAACCGTTAGTGCATCGTTAGTGCACTTAAACGTACTAAGCACTATCGTTAGTGCTACCATATTTTGGAATTCAAGATTTTCGGTGGGGTGTGCAACTTCAGTAATATCAAATTCTTTACAAATAGAGATAGGAACATAGGGTTAACGGCAATCGTTAGTGCATCATTAGTGCACTTAAACCCAGTAAGCACTAATGTCAGTTCTACCATATTTTGGGATTTATTCAAGATTTTTGGTTAGATGTCAACTTTAGAAATATGAAATTCCATACAAATTGATGTAAAAACATGGGGTTAACAGCATTCGTTATTGCTTCGTTAGTGCATTTAAACGCACTAAGCACTAATGTTACTGCTACCATGTTTTGGGATTAATTCAAGATTTTCGGTGGGGTGGGCAGCTTCAGAAATATCCAATTCTAAACAAATTGACGTAGAAACATGGGGTTAACAGCAATGGTTAGTGCATCGTTAGTGCACTTAAAACACTAAACACTTACGTTAGTGCTACCATATTTTGGGATTTATTCAAGATTTTAGATGGAAGTCAACTTCAGAAATATCAAATTCTATACAAATAGAAGTAGAAACATGCAGTTAACGACAATCGTTATTGCATCGTTAGTGCACTTAAATGCACTAAGCACTAACGTTAGCATTTCCATATTTTGGGATTTATTCAAGACTTTTGATGAGACCAACTTCAGAAATATCAAAGTCCATACAAACTTTTAGTGCTTTCTAGAATAGCATTAATTTTTTGTTACTGCTTGAAGTTTGAGCAAGTTCACCGTGGCCTCCAAAGATATTGTACTTGTAGCACCTACACTAAAGAAGTACTAACGTTAGAGATTGGTGCAGTAAGAACCACTAACAATTACACTAGAAGATATCATTAGTGCTTTTGAATTTGGCGGAAATTTGATGCATTTAAAAATTCCCAGTAAATTTCTTATGGGAGTTTCGTGACATGTAATTGTCCATAACTACACTAATGTTGAAGTACTAACGAAACTGTTAGTGTTTTCTAGAAGCACTAATGATGCACTAACGATTGCACTAGAAGAGATCATTAGTGCTCTTGAATTTGACGGAAATTTGATGCAATGAAAAATTTCCAATAAATTTATTATGTGAGTTTCGTGACATGTAATTGGCCATAACTAAACTAATAGTGAAGTACTAACTAAACTGTTAGTTTTTTCTAGAAGTACTAACAATGCACTAACGAATGGCACTAAGTTTTTAGTTAGTGCTTGAAGTGGAAGCGCTAAGTTCACTCTGGCCTCAAAAGTTATTTTAATTGTAGCACCTATACTAATGAAGCACTAACCTTAAGTGTAGATGCACTAAGAAGCACTAACAATGCATTAAAGATTGCTCTAGAAGAGATCATTAGTGATTTTGAATTTGGCGGAAATTTGATTCACTGAAAAATTTGCCATAAATTTCTTGTGAGTCTCGTGATATGTAATTGGTCATATCTACACTAATGGTGAAACACTAACGAAACTACTTGTATCTTCTAGAGGCACTAACAATGCACTAACGAATAAAACTAATTTTTTCGTTAGTGCTTGTAGTGGGAGCTAAGTTCACGCTAATTTCGAAAGTTTTCTTTACTTGTAACATTAGTGCTTCCTAGTGCACCAACACCTAAGTTTAGTGCTTCATTAGTGTAAGTGCTACAAGTAAAAAACCTTTGCGGGCCAGCGTGAACTTGGTTCCCACTTCAAGCACTAACGAAAAAGAAGTCCATTCGTTCATGTATCGTTAGCGCTTCTGCAAAACACTCATAGTTCCGTTAATGCTGTAGATATGGCCAATTATATGCCACAAAAATCCCTTAAGAAATTCATGGGGAAATTTTCATTGCGTCAAAATTCCGCCAAAATCAAAAGCACTAATGACCTCTTCTACTGAAATACTTACTGCTTCATAGTGCACTAACACCTAACGTTAGTTCTTCATTAATGTAGGTCCTACAAGTAAAAAAACCTTTGGAAGCCTTCATGAACTTGGCGCCCCACTTCAACCAATAACGAACACTATTAGTATAGTTATGGCCACTATACTAATCACATAAGAAATTTAAGGGGAGTTTTTCACTGTGTCAAATTTCTAACAAATTAAAAAGCACTAATGATCACTTCTAGTACAATCCTTAGAGCATCGTTAGTGCTTCTTTGTGCACCAACCTCTAACGTTAGTGCTAAATTGGTGTAGGTGCTACAAGTAAAATATTTTTGGTGGTCAGCGTGAATTTGCGCCCACTTCAAGCACTAACAAAGTAATTAGTGCATTCGTTAGTGCTTCCTGAAAATACTGACACTTTGTAGAGAATTTGATATTTCTGAAGTTGGCCCCCCATCAAACATCTTGAATAAATCCCAAAATATGGTAGCACTAACGTTAGTGCTAGTGCGTTTAAGTGTACCAACAACGCACTAACGATTGCCGTTAACCTCATATTTATACATCAATTGTATGGAATTTAATATTTCTGACGTTGACTCCTAACCAAAAATATTGTTGAATAAATACCAAAATATTGTAAAACTGACATTAGTCCTTAATGCGTTAAAGTGCACTAACGATGCACTAACGATTGCCGTTAACTCCATGTTTCTACCTCTATTTGTATAGAATTTGATATTTCTGAAGTTGGCCCCCCACCAAAAATCTTGAATAAATCCCAAAATATGGTAGTACTAACGTTAGTGCTTAGTGCGTTTAAGAGTACTAACGATGCACTAACGATTGCTGTTAATCTCATGTTTCTACCTCTATTTGTATAGAATTTGATATTTCTGAAGTTGCCCCCCACCAAAAGTCTTGAATAAATTCCAAAATATGGTAGCACTAACGGTAGTGCTTAGTGTGTTTAAGTGCACTAACGATGCACTAACGATGTGCTAAGTTTTCTAAAATTGTGCCTGCATAAAGATGGGGGGGTAACTTCATATGAAGTTGCCCCCACCAAAAATCTTCAATATCTCGTAAACGCTAATAGCACTAACGTTAGTTCTGAGTGCACTAACGTGCACTAACGATGCACTAACAATGTCCAACGTTTGGTGTAATTTGGGAGAGGTGGGGGGCCAACTTCAGGCACGTCTCTTTTTCAGTATCTCTTCTAGATATATAATAATATATCTAAAATATTATTATCTAGGATATAGATAATAATAATAATAATAATAATAATAATAATAATAATAATAATAATAATAATAATAATAATAATAATAATTTCAGCAATTTATAATTACATCAGCAAAGCTTCTGCATGCCATTGTAGTGCTACCAGCTTTATTCTTGATAGGACTACAGATCTTACTCAATAGTTCTATAGAGTTTGCACAGTATTTAATTAAACGCCTCTTTGTTACAACACTCATATACGAACGTAGTTTATTTCTGTTAATAATTTAAGGGACTCTTTGCTCACTCGTTACGCCTTCAGATTGAAAACCACTGTTTTACACATGTAAATTGAAGCAACGCAATCAACATGTAATACTAGGAAGACAGTTTTTATGTCTTCTAAAAGATATTTTAAAATATTTAGTAGAAATGTCAGATAAATTTGTTTCTGTACATTCGTACAACTCATAAATACCTGATGAAGTCGATATTCACATAAAGATGTCTACACGATTTGCTTTGGTAATGTTAACAACCTTTCTACCAGTACTCCAGTTATATTCATTATATTGAAAGCAAGTATCAAATATGTGGATTTTGCTCATATCGTAGAGTTTTCTCCTTGATACTTTCTTTACTTTACTCCTCTTTTTTGTAAAGAATTGAATTGTTCGCAGTACCATTAAATACAAACCCTTTGAAATAAGAAGGTTTTGTTGAAATGTAAAGAGAACTGAGTCACTTGGTTTTTAAACGTTTTTGTCAATGAATCACAAAAATTGTTAAGAACAATACCAAATACTGATTTCGTCACCTGAAGTCATTTTATGGTCTTCAAAATAGGGCATATTTCATGCGATAAACTTATGCCAATGGTTAAATTCATTGTAGCGACACTTCTTATATGCACTTCCTGGTATGGTATCCAAAGGCATCTACTAACACTGTTTTATGCCCTCAACGATCTCACATTTTCAACGAAGTTCTAATTAAAGTTTCTGGAACAAAAAAAAAGTCACAGGGCTATGTTTGACTAATACCGTGCTAAATTGATGACATTAATAGAAGTTTTGGTCAGAAATTAGCGTACCGTATAAGGATTATTGTGGTGCAAAATCCAAGATTTGTTCTTAAACTAATCTAAGCATTTCTGCAAATATTTTTCGCAAACGCAGTGGCGTTCCATAAATAAAATGACTCCTGTGGCGCATAATAAAATCACAATTCTACTGAAGGCTTCCAAGGATACATTATCGTGATTGATTGCATGGCCACTATCTGACTCAAACCTCTTGACGTTTAAGGTGTGCTCCCTTTTTTTGCAATACCCAATGAAAGTTACGCCAGGCTGTCTAGTACCGGTACTTGATGCTTGGGAGAATTATTTGGAGTCAAAAATGTCTTTGTTAATAGAATGTTAGTGTTTGTTTAGCAAAAAAGAAAACCATTTCTAAATAACTAAAGGAGAAAAGCATGATTCTACGTACAGTAAGTAGTTCACTATTTTATTTTAGATTTCTTCGTATACAAGTCAATCTAAACCAGTATTTATTTTTTCACCTAGGCTTGAAGTGTTTACTTCGTTCTCCTATCTGTGCTTCATAGAAGAAACGTTTCACAGGTTATACTCGTACACGAAAGAAATTAAATCCGACAACCAGGCACGTAGCCAAGGGGGGGGTCCGGGGGGTCCGGACCCCCCCTTCGAGACCAGAAATGAAAAAAATAAGGAAGGATAAAACAAAGTAAAATGAGAAAAAGAAAGGATCAGCGTTAAAAATAAAAACAAAAACACTACAGAAAGATTTTGGTTACTCTTTCCTATTAGGAGATTTGTATTACTTGCAATATATGGTGCTGAGCTGAGCGAGATATCCTGGCAGAGTCAGGGAATTTGAAATTTCTAGAAAAGTTACGGAATTCTCAGAATTTCTGCTACTAGTCTGGGAGAATTCAAGCTTCCGAAGCATAGTGCCGTTGTGTAACAGCGTGGACTTTTTTTTTATATATATAAAATAGACCCTAATATTTTGTTATCGCTTCTCTGCAGTATCAAATATGTTATTTCAAAAACAATTTTCTACTGCTCCTTTATCCTGTCATTTGGAACAGACAGTAGTTGACAGAAAAATAAAAACAAAAATTTATGAGGAAAGAAAGTTCTGTTAACACTTGATTCAACAGAGAAAGGAATGCAGATATTGAGAAATATTTTGCAAGACATTATTGAGTATGTACTTTTTATAATAGTGAAAATGTACTTTTTATACAGGGTGTTTCAAAACAACATCGATAATGTTTGGGAGGTGATTCCTGACACTAGAATAAGACAAAAAGTATAGACCTATATGGGTGCACAAATGCTTCCTTTCGGACTTTAGGCTGCGAAAACATGAAAGAATTAACTTTAAAGATCCATAGCCTCACAATTATAGGACCTATCGTGGTCGGGTCAAGACTTCCTTTAGGAACTATTATGTGCCCTATCCAAAAATGCATGTTTCAGAATCCTGAGGTACTTCCACAACAATTTTTATAGAGGAGGTCTGGTTACGGGCATATAATTTGAAGTACTCACCAACTACCTCTATAAAAATTGTTGCGGAGGTACCGCAGGATTCTGAAACAGGGAAATTTGCAAGGGCACATAGGTCCCATACTTTTCGAGCTATGTGCCTTAAAAGTTCAGTTTTTCATGTTCTCGGGAACCTATAACTCCGAAAGGAAGCCTTTGTGCACCCAGGTTGGTCTATACTTTTTGTCTCATCTTGATATCAGTACTCATCTCCCAAACGTTGTCGGTATTGTTTAGAAACACCCTGTAATAGTTGAAGTCATAATAAAAGGAAAATTCTTATATTTGGATGAAGAGAGGAAGGACGTAAATATTGTAAAATATTTTTAAATACGTTTTTTTTATTTTACTCGACATTTCTTCATAGTTTATTAAAATACTTAATAACATATTCTCATTTTATTCTTCTAACAAACCAATATATGTTGTCAGTGAAGTAATTAGATTGATCGAGCTTCTGGGCCTTTAGTACTTCATGTTACCCCCCCCCCCCCTCATTAGAAAATCCAGGCTAAACGAACCAATATATGTTTCAATAAAATAGTTTAGAATGATCGAGCCTGTGGTTTGATGACCACAGTATTTCATGCCTCGGACCCCCCCCTTCACGAAATCCTGGCTACGTGCCTGCGACAACGTTGATCTTACGCACCACTGGCCTTCGCCAATCGTCAAGAAATTTGAGCCGAACATTGTTGCAAAATTACTTCAAGATTTGGGGCACTCTCAAATTAACACATGACTATTCCCTTAAAATATGTTATTTGTATTCCTAATTTAAAATCTTATGTTCTGCACTTTCTGGCTATATGCGCAATAGAAAATATCTATAGCATTTCGTTTATTTTCAAACCTGGAAAGAGAACTTCAAATCTACCCCAACAAATTGTAACTCGATCGTAGACTAGGGCGCCGATTTCTCTGTAGTTTTGGGGAGCCTATTCATAAAAAAAAACATTTAACAATACATATAACAATAAATATTGATATTCATATTCATACAAATACATGGGGCTCATATGAGCTTTGGGGGCTGGCCCCCCATCCCCAGGATCGGCGCCAATACACAGTGCAACGTTAATTTTGAATATTCTGTTATGTAGATTTACGCTCTAGCACAGTCACTGATAGTGTAATGATGTTGATAGCCAGAAAAAACGACACTGGAGGTTGCACAGGAACTCAATGCTGATCACCAAATAGTGTTACAGCGTTTGGAGGAACTAGAAATCGTTAAATGCGTGTTACACACAATGATCTAGAAGCAAAGAAGTCATTGTTCTGCTCTACTCTAGATAATAAATACATAAAAATATTTTTGGAGGCATTAAGGAATGCGAGAGGAAATGAATTTCGTTCAAAAAATTACACATTCTATCGATGTTGTTCCTGGTTGGAAAAATGAAATTTAAACGCATTAAACGCTAATATCATCTTAAGCTGTACACTCCCTGTCTCATATAACCTCGGCTCTGAAAAGGAACGCTAAACACCATTGCTCTTATAACACTTCCAAAAACGATTTGCACTCAAAGAAGTGTATAGTTGCTATGAAGTAAAAACAAAAGTTGCCGGAGTTTCTAATTTATTGCTAATGGGTAAATGAAAATTTAATTGGCCACATAAAGTTATCATATGTCAGTAAAGCAGCCTTTACGATGAAGTATTTTCAAAGCAACGAACTCCAGTTGCGAGTACTGTAAAAGGTATGGAGGCTCAGTGGTAGAAAGATCACCTCTGGTGGGATGAATACTGGTCATGTAAGTTTATGTTAGACAACGTCATGTTTGTGTTTTTTCGGGTTTTCCTTTATTTCACATTTTTGAAATAATTCAACTCACTTATATTACGAATTTCACAATTTCAGATTCTATTCGTTTGAAAAATTCAGAGTGGCCGTTTACCCCGTCGGAAGGAATTTCAAGAATACAATACTAGAATAGTGAAAAAACAGTATACGTGACCAAGGGCGCCGATTTCTTTGTAAATTTGGGGGGACCCATTCAGAAGCAGAAGGTATATATAGGAGGATTTTAAGATAAATTGCATTCAAATTATTCCAAATATTGTATATTCACAAATACAATAGGGGGGCCCACATGAGCTTTGGGGTATCCGGCCCAACCGGCCCCCCAGGATCGGCGCCCTTGTACGTGACTTCGAGCTACTTGGAGTGTTAGTTTCTCTTTAATGGTTTCAGCATGTTATCAAAGCGCTATCCGAAATTTGTTGCCTGGTTTGTATATTAAACTCATAAACCCACCCACGCATATAATGTATTTCATGAATGTAGGATTCAAATTTGGTCATTCAAGGATGTCTTCACGAACCTGTTTGCGATGCTCTTCTTGAAGAAAATTCAGCTTCTTCAGAACAAGCCATCTAACGACCAAAATATCATTAAAATGGTGCTAAAATATTCGTGGGTATATGTCCAGAGTCTGAGACATTTTCTTCTAAATCTGAATGATTTGCTTTCCCTTGAATTTTTTTCCATTTTGTCAATGTCATCGTCATTCAAAGACGGTCGACGCAAGTGGTGAGTCTTCAACTGCTTCTCTGCGTTCTATAAATGCTTTTTATCTCACGCACGCAAGTGTTTTCGCTAAAGCGGACAAGCCATATTCTTTCGTCAATATTTTCAATGATTCAGCACAAGCAATTACATTTCAACACAAAATGTGAGATAAACTCTTTGATCGATGTTTTTGTCCACTTTAAAAATCGCAGAGTACTCTTGACGTCTATTAACCTAAATAGAAGCTGGAAACAGACTACTTGATACTCGTAGATCGCCTCAAAAACTCTATTATGGAGAGTAGGACATTGGTACAAACAAACAACAAAGCTCTTTTAATATCTTTTACAAGAGCTTCTTAAACAAACAATTCCAGGTATGCACTTCACAAAAAGTAAATATTTTTCTGTGGAATGAAAGAATGATATGTTTACAACAATTATAGGAAATAATACAATATCATTACAAGTTCGTGCTTAATTCGCAGCATTTAAGTGAGATTTTACAATAAAACTTAAAGATAAGTGTCCATTCAACACAACACGTCAATGTATGTGGAATAAATCTCTTTCAGGTCCGTAAATGTGTTCAACACTGAATACCCGTTGAATAGCTCAACACTGAAGCACTATAGCTCTACACCGAAGTTTGCTTTTAAATATAATACAGATTTAGATAAAAAGTCATAAGAGTAAATTTTATGTTTCTAACTTTAAGGGATTCCGAGATATTGGCATTCTACTCTACTAACTGCACATTCCTTTTCCTTCTCACATTTTTCTTGCCTTCTAAGCCAAATATGAAACAAATAAATAAATATTTAATTATTTTATTTAAAAGGTCTATACACCAAATTCTATGTCTCAAACATTCGAGATGGCTTGTAGCTATAATGCCATAAGTTTTCTCCTGTTACTCCATTTTCTTTCCTCCTAGGTCAATTATCAGCAAACGTTGAAACCTGCATCTAATTATTTTGAATGAGAAGTCAAAATATCAAATTCTATGTATCTAATCTGAAGAGATTCAAAGCTACGAACTCTTATTATGACAATTGTAATTCTCGCTCCTTTATCATCCCACCCTCTTTTCTCCATTTCTGAATTTGAAAAAGAAAAAGTTGAAATATGTATCTAATTATTTTAAACGAGAAGTGCAAATAGTGAATTTTATTTCTCAAGCCCTAGGATCGAGAAACACCTAATGGGAACGTACGCCGTTAGCTGACAACGAAAGTTCGGGAGAAAGCATTCGCCTACAGAGAAACTAAGCATGCAGTAATTCATGCTTTTCTCAACAAGCTATTAAAATTCCTGTATGGTTGAAAAATTTTCGAGAGGTTCAAAGTTCAGTGCATGATTCCGCCTATTAGCGACCTACAGTTATTATGTGTTTTGATAATTTGAACTTGTTACTGCTTGATCACTAGGGTCCCTTCACAGACAAATTGTCCATTGCAAGTTGAATGACGGATAGCAAAGACTTATTGCTTGAGAATATACGAAAGAACTGTACAGGATTTATACAACTATTTGATGTGTTTGGATTCCGACCAATTAAAGATTATGGCAGGAGATTTGTACATAATATGAAACTTTTTCATCTGGGCGTTATGAGGTACCAACGAAACAATCAAATAAAGTTCATGTCCATGCTAATGAATCAGTTCCGATCACCGCGATACATTTGATTGTTTCAGTTTGCGTTCGACGAGGCAGTTACTGAAGAAATTATATAACTTTTTAATCATATGTCGAATTTGTTTTTCCCTTTGGTTATGAGAACTGTTCCCTTGATTGATACGATGCAATTGAACACATAAAATGTTCATGTTGCAAGTAAGTCTTTCACCTGCGTCATTTCGTCATAGAACAGAAGAACAACAGTGATCAATTTTCATCCCCTATCACCTATCATTATTGTGAACAGCAGAATAACTAATTTTAACTAATGAAACCGTTAGTTATTGCAAAATAATTTTTTCTGCTACTTCCGATAGATTTCAATTCTTATGTCAATATTCGTTGGTAATAATGTTGTACTTAACGCGTTTAAATGCACATATATATTCATTTTTCATATAAATTTCCAAATTGAATCTCTCGAACAGTTTTCAACCGTACAGGATTTTTTATTAGCTTGTTGTAATCAGCATGAATTGCTCCTTCAAATGGCATGGTTAGTTTCTCTGCAGGCAAGTGCTTTCTCCCGAACTTTCCTTGTGAAATTTACTGCAGTTTTATTACATAAGTCCGTATCAGTACGCTCACAAAGCCCTCATTTAGCTGCACAGTTTGTAAGCATAATGAAAAGATGTGGGGCACGAACTAAAGGAAACTAGAAAAAGATTGGAACAATTAGGCAACTAAATCAAAATTTATTAAGCATGTTACATATTTCCAGGAAGTAATATTGTCCAAAATGGCATACAAATTGTCACCTTACAGTTTAGTATCCAAAGGCTAAATTTAGGACTGAATTGATGTTGTTTCAGAAAAGGTAATTGAAATGTTGTTGTTAGTGTTTCTTATGAATGTCTAGCACAAGAGCAAAACTTGTTTGGGCCATCATTTCCTTTTTACTATTGTCCCAAACATGGCTGCAGAAGGCCCCGAAATCAAATCTAATTCCAAAAGAGAAGATATAATAATAAATAAATAAATAAATAAATAAATAAAAGAAAATTAATGAAATGTCAAGTAAGGTTATCGAAAGGAAGGGCACTAGGGATACTTTTCAAGTTAAAATTTCAAACAACCTTTAGATGAATTGACAGACTATGCTAACGAAGAAAGAGAAGAAATCTTCAGTTCAATGTAGAATTTGTTTTCGGTAAATACTTATCAGGAAGTCAAACCGGAAAGAAAATTTAGGTAAATACGGGTAAGCCATTCTTCTTAGTAACAAGGATTTTTGAGATAAAAAATGATGGGATGACAATATAATGGTCAGGAAATAAGTTTCTCACAGGGAAAGAAAATACAGGGTAACAAGATAGAGAAAAAGTAGTAAAAAACAGATAGAATATACTTGAGGAATTGATGAGGAATTCAGGTCAAGAAGGTCAGAAAATGCCGACGCTGCAGCACACCGACGATGAAGGTAATAAATGAAATCTGAATATATTAAAATTGAAAGAAAATGGGGTCATAGATGATAAATAAAATACACAGTGGTTGAAGATAGGCAGATGGAGGAAAAGGAACGATTAGAGAAAACAGAGGAAATACGAGGGTAAGTCAAAAGTTATCTGCAATGTTGCTATAACTTCTCTTACATTGTTCATATTGACAACTGTCCTCGTTTATTTTATTGCTATGGTGTTGTGGTCATACTATGAAACTTTTATCGTAATTACTCCATTTGTCTCCCTTTATTGTAGACATATCATTGCTGCTCTATGAGAAATTTGCACCAAAGAGGAACAAGGAGCAGTGCTCCGGTTTTTATGGTCGCAAGCTATATCAGGGGGCCATAATCCTTCAAAAACTTTCGGCACAATACGAGAACAGTGTCTTGCCACAACAGAGTGTCTACGAGTGGATTGAGAAATTCAAAAATGTCACACAAGTGTTACGCACAAGGAAGGAGCCAGACGAGTGACTACGAAATCCAAGTCTGTTGTGGATGATTTTGAAAGCAGAACCATGACTAATTCCCAGACAATGTGTCACTTCAATAATAGTCACTCGTTTGTCTAACAGCATCGTGTCACGTTCACTACTCGTTGTTCCTCTTTGGTGCAAACTTCTCATAGAGCGGCCATGATCTATCTACAATAAAAGACAGAGAAACTTTCATAGCTTGACCACAACAGTATAACAATAAAAAGGAACAAGGACAGAGATCAGTATGAACACGTAAGAAAAGTTATAGCTACATTGCTGATAATTTGTGACTTACCCTCGTAGATTAAGATAATGAAACAAAAGTAGTGAAAGTGAAGCAGGAAATCAAGATTCATAGAATTGAGTTATCAGTCGGTAAATAGCAAATATCTGAAGAAGATGACATGAATAAATTGACAGAGAAGAAGACAAAAAGACAAAGAAAAAGAACTGAAATAAATAGGAGAAAAATGTTGGTGATTAAAATAGGATATAAATTGACGCCATAGAGTTTAGTGGCAAGAATGACCAAGTCTAGGAAACCATTCAAGTTATTCTTTTAGAAAAGAGAATTGAAATATTATTTACTGTACTAAGTGTTTGTTATGAATGTAGAGATATAGCAATTATGAAATAGTTTGCTTTAAATGGTAGAAGTACCGATCATCTATAGTAACTGTTGAAATTATAAAAAGAAATAGATTATCTCTATGTATTAATATATACATGAGATGAGAAAACAGGCAAAATTACGCTGGCTACAAAATCCGAATGAAATACTACACAAAATTTCGCAGATATCAGGCGGAAAACTTCTGAAACTTTTAGAACAAAGAAACGCGATTTTTTGAAAGCTAAAATTAAGGAACTTGAAGATAATAGTAAAAATTAAAATATTCGGGACATGAAATGAAATGAAATGAAAATGTCTTTATTCAAGCGGGCGAGGTTCAGCCATGGCTGCTCTACTACCTAACCATTGTCAAAAGAATACAATATTAAACATTACGCATCAAAAGGAACAGAAAAAAACTAAAAAATACAAGTAAAAGAATAAATCAGAAAATAAACAAGTGACATATGCAATAAAAAATTATCGATATTGTTGGATTTAGGTAAGTTGTTACATAAAACTGTACATGTCGTAAGTGCCAGAGACCAGTCGCTGGGATTTCATCAAATGTGATTTTAATGAATTTCGAAATGAATTAAATGACTTTATTTCCGTGAGAGCTTTTGGTATCGCATTCCATACTCTCGGACCTGCTCTAGAAAATGATCCTTGCACTATCTTCAGTTTATGTCTTTGTAAATTGAATTTCTCACTGTTACGCGTAACGTGAGAGTGAATTTGTGACCGCTTTGTAAATTTACAATATAAATATTGTGGGGATTGAGTTTTAAGGATTTTATATATCAGACAACTATAGCGTAGGTATCTTCTTCTCGACATTGTTAAAATGCCGTTTCTATTTAGCACTGTTAGGATATGTTCCGATTTCTTTAAGTTAAAGGCAAACCTAATGCACGAGTTCTGTATTTTCTGTATAGTTTTATAATTGTAAATGGAGAGAAATGGTCCATATACAGCGTCACAGTAGTCCAATAACGGTAAAACAAGAACTTGTATGATATATAATTTCATAGACTGAGATAGAAAGTCTTTGGCTTTGTAAAGTCGACGTAATAAAGTAATAGCTTCATTGCACTGAGTAGATATATGATTATTATAGTTAAGTTCTTTATCCAATATGAGTCCTAAGCTTTTCACATGGGTAGAGTAAGAAATATAAATGACCATAATTTTTATTTTTAGATCCGCTGCCTTGATTTTACTCAACTGTTGTGAGGTTCCTATATCGTAAATGTACACTTACTTGGGTTGATGACAAGACCGTTATCGATACACCATTCCGATACAGAGGTCAAGTCTCTATTAACAAGTTCTACAGTTTGTTCAATATTTTGTGGTGATGACATGATGCAAAGTTTTCTGTCATCCGTGTAGCAATGCACAGTAGAGTATTTAATGGAATCTATGAGGTCAGCAATGTAAATAGAAAATAAAAGGGGAACCAAGATTGATCCTTGAGGTACTCCTTTGTTTATAACGAGTGACGAAGATAAGGAATTTTCAACTGTCCTAAGATATACTTGTTGCTTCCTGCCTAGTAAGTAGCTTTCAATCAAGTTTATGACGGTATCAGAAAATTTATAATACCTTAGTTTAGCCAACAACAGGTTATGATTAACTAGATCGAAGGCCTTGGTTAGGTCTAACAGGACTATGATTGCAACTTGAGAGTTATCAACTGCATTTAATATTCCATCTGTTACCTCGAGCATCGCACTGACAGTACTATGATGCTTACGAAAACCGGATTGAATAATAGGGATAATATTATTATGATTTACATAGTCGTATAATTGCTGGTTTACTAATTTTTCTACAACCTTTGACATTATAGGTAAGATATTAGTTGGATGTAGCTCGTTTAAGGAAGTTACGCGGGGTTTCTTTGGTAGCGGTACCACTTTTGCTGTTTTCCAAGCAGTAGGAAAGCAGCAGTTAACTAGTGAATAATTAATTATTTTTGTTAGAGGTGATAGTATGAATGGCAACGCTAATTTGATCATTTTAGTGCTTATTGCATCAAGGCCAGCTGATTTAGATTTTATGCTGTGTACCGCCTTTCTCACATCGGATTCATTTATTGGGTTGAATAAAAATGTTGTCTGTAGCTGCGGATGTTTTTTAGACAGAAATTTCTTAGTTTGATTGTGAACTCTCTCAGAATTAATAGGAGGCAAACCAGGAAGACTGACGAAATGATCATTAATAATATCTGGATCATTGATTTCACTGGAAAGTGCTACATCATTGTTCCTGTTACAAAGACCCAGCTCTTGTATTACTTTCCATTTGTCTTTAACTGCAGTGCAGTTTTTAATACGATAAGAGTAATAGGCAATTTTTTCTTGTCGAACCACTGACGTTGTAAAGTTCCTAAGCCTTTTAAACTCTTCCCAATCTTGTTGGGTTTTGGACTTTGTTTGTTTTTTGAACTTGAGATGTGGTCGATCACGCAATTTCATTAATAGCTTGGTATTACTTGAGAGATATGGGAGTTTAGTTTTAGAAAGCTTGATCTTTTTAATAGGAGCATGTACATCGAATATGTGTGTTAATGCGTCCTGTACAAAGGAAACCTTACCGTCTATTGTTTCAAATGACTCAATGTTTTCCCAGTGTATGTATTGAGCATCTCTAAAGAAAAGATTTTCATCAAAACTACAATAATCTCGACAGCTAAGAATTTCAGGTTTCGGGCTAGGTGGTTTATTAATATCAAGAACCATGTATATAACACAGTGATCAGAATTTCCAATAGGGGGACTAACACCATGCAACGACAGTCTCTCTCTGTTATCAGTAACAATAACATCTAATAAAGATTCACTTGTTTCAGTTATCCTAGTAGGTTCATTAATTATTTGAATAAGATTTAATCTATTTAATATTGAGTTTAAATATACCATTTCAGGTTTGTTTATGCAAGTTTGGTCACAGTTCAGGTCGCCAATTAAATTCAGAGACTCGACCTGTGGATAGAGCTCGATGACAATATCTTCAATAATTGATAGTGAAGTATACTATATATTGGATGATCTGTATAATGCAGCAAAACCTATTGAATAAGAGTTTATTTTTACAGTAAAGTTAAGAAATTCTATGTTTGGTCTCTCTAATCCGTCACCAGAGCTGAATGCAAAAGTCATAAGTTCTAGGTTTTTAGGATAATATACTACTATACCCCCACCAATGACGTGTCTTGTCGTAAAACGGAATAACCTTGTACATCAATTTGTTCAGTATTAACAGATTTATCTAACCATGATTCAGTTACAATAAATATAGCACATTCATTCGTAGCGATAAGAGATCTTACTTCATCAATTTTCGGAAGAAGTGAGCGAACATTAGCATGCATAACGGTAAATTTTCTTTTGACATCTGCGGGTATTGTGCACACCACAGCACGGTTTCTGTTAATAACAGAGAGGTCAAGAATATGAGAATGTCCAGTAGAGTTACCCATAGTCGCACTCATAGTTACATTTATGACATATGGTACGTATTATGTATATTATAATATCTAACCGAGTGATTATCCTCCTGACACCTCAGATATGAGACAAAAGTTTGTAGGATATTTTGAACTTCTTACAATTTCCCGAGAATTCATACTTAGTAAGCTTAAGACACGATAAAACCATTTACACGATATTACATAGTAAGAACGAAAAAGGCAGTAATGAGACATTTTGTGAGTATCTACAGTACAGTTGCAGTCAGGCTGCAAATGAACAAGGGCTTCCATCGGTGGCTTAGATTGAGAAAACGGGCACAGGTCATAGAAACCACAAGCAACAAACACTATAGCATTTTAGATACAATGCAACACACTCACTAAATAAAGAATATAAGCACACAACGTATAAATTATTCACTATATATGAAAGACGCTCCAGTTTATTGTCCATTTTCGAGCAAACATCATCGTAATAATGTTTTAAGCATGATTGTCTGCACATAATGAATATTAAAGAGTGTTATTTTGCACAGAAAGTTGCTGGTAATAAAAGCAGTTGAAACGAGATAATGTACAAAGGGGGAGTCAGTTTTTACACACAGAGGTAGTACTTCTCCCTCGCACTTTATAAGAAGGACGACATTAACCTTTGGTTAAAAAAATATTAGTGAAATAAAAATATAATAATAATAGAAAGAAACCTAAAAGCACTTCCCAGTTTTGTTCTTCTGTGTGATTACAACGACTGAAGTTCCTTAGCTGTGGTTATGAAATGTTTAACCTTGTCTTTTATGATGACGATTTTCCCATCCTGTGTATATACGTCCCTTGTACCGAATTTCGTTGTCGCCATCTTAAGGAGTTGTAATCTTGACTGGCACAGGTCTTCTCTTATGGTGATTCCGCTGGATTTTAGTTTCCTTTTGTTTCTGAAGACCAAAGCTCTGCTTCTGTAGCTCATGAACTTAACAATAATAGGCCTTGTTTTGCCACAAACTTTAGGACCAATTCTATGAGATCTGCAGATATAAGTAGGCTCAAGTTTAATTCCTAATTTAGTCTTGAAGACTGACAACGAAATGTTATCTGTATTTTCTTGTTCTTTTTCAGGCACTCCGAAAATTCTTATACTATTTCTCCTTTGGTATTATTCAAGTTCAACTACACTTTCTTCCAGAGAAGCGATTCTATTTTCTTTTTCCTTCAACCTGAATTTCAGCTCTGACACTGAAGCCTTAATTTCTTCTACTACTTCTGTATTAAAATCGGTTTCTTTTAGTTACTGCACCACAACTTTCGTTACTGTCACAATAATAGCTTCTACAATGACATTTGTTACTTCAGGTGTTTGTACTGCTGCCTTCACTTCACTACAAATCTGTTTCATAAAGTCTTCTTGCGATGGACTTGACGCCTTTGTATCGCGTGGAGTTGTTGAGCCTTTAGGTGGCATTTTGTACGTAACAATAGGTCTTAATAACTACAAGAAGAAAAAAAACCCTAGAACACAGCACTTCACTACTTTAAGATTATTATTTGTTAAAAAATCAGTCAGTTTTTCCTAAGAGCGCTTCATAAACTGATATTAACTGGGAGCTTCACGCACGCAACTACTCAACGTCCGCCATATTGTTCTTCATGTATAAAGGGACATGCATAAGGGGATCAGCGAATTTAACAAAGGCTATCAACCTCGTGCTTATATATTAAAGAAAGCTGACGGTACAGTTCTCACTGGTACAGATAGAATCTTAAATAGATGGAAAGATTTCCTTGACGATTTGCTGAGCACGCAGCCAAAAACTAATGTGCGTGGAGAAAAGGAGATACACACCGCAGAACTGTATATTCCAGAACCCAACCGAATAGAAGTAGAAACCGCTATTTAAAAATACAGAAATACAAATCTCCGGGTGTAGATGAAATTCCGGATGAGTTAATTTTAGCTGGAGGCGAAAATTTGTGAAACAAGATATAAAAACTTATTCTCCTTATCTAGAACAAGGAAGAATTGCCACAAGAGTGGAAAGAATCAATCATTGTTCCAATTCACAAGAAAAGCGACAAAACTGACTGTAATAATTATCGAGGCATTTCTCTTCTGTCAACATCCTATAAAATCTTTTCAAATATTCTATTAGCAAGATTGACCCCATATGCAGATGAAATTATTGGAGATTATCAGTGCGGATTTAGACGAAATCGGTCAATTATCGACCAAATATTTACCATTCGCCAAATACTCGAAAAAAAGTGGGAATACAATACCCCGGTACATCAACTATTTATTGATTTTAGAAAGGTGTACGATTCAGTTTGGAGAGAAACATTATACAACGTTTCTACAGAACTTGGAATACCGAGAAAGCTAATTAGATTAATTAAGATATGAATTCCAAAGTAAAGTCCGGGTAGGAAAATTTTTGTCGACGAGCTTTCACGTCGAAAATGCCTGAAACAAGGAGATGCGTTATCGCCATTATTATTTAACTTTGTGCTGGAATACGCTATAAGGAAAATCAAAGATAGCAACCAGGGCTTAGAGTTGAATGGTATTCACCAGGTTATGACATATGCTGATGATGTAAATTGTAAACTATGTCTACTTTTAGCATACATAGGGGATGCTGGGAGAACAATAGAAAGAAATGCAGAGATCTTATTTAACGCTTGCAGGGACATAGGTTTACAAGTAAATACAGAGAAAACTAAATATATGGAAGTGTGTCGGGACCGTAATACGGGAAATTATGGATGCGTTAAATTATTATATAATACTTTTGATAAAGTGGATAGTTTCAAATATTTAGAATCAATATTAACAGACGAAAATCATATTCACGAAGAAATTAAATATGGACTAAAATCAGGGAATGCGTGTTACTATTCGGTTCAAAATCTCTTGTCGTCGCGAATTCTGTCGAGGAATTTGAAGCTTAAAATATATAAAACGATTATCATGCCTGTTGTTCTGTATGGTTGCGAAACATGGTCGCTTACTCTGAGGGAAGAACATAGACTGAGAATATCTGAGAACAAGATCCTGAGACGAATATTCGGACCCAAGAGGAACGGGAATGGGGAATGGCGGAAACTTCATAACGAGGAACTATATAATTTATATGGTTTACCCAACATTGTTAGGGTCGTCAAGTCTACGAGACTTAGGTGGGCAGGTCATGTACCTAGAATGGAAGAAAGTAGAAACGCTTTCAAAAATCTTGGCTGGAAGACCAATCGGAAAACGACCATTAGGAAGATCTAGGCGCAGATTGGAGGACAATATTAAGATGGATCTCGAAGAAGGGAATTCAAAGTAGAAATTAGGTCCAATTGGCTAAGGATAGAAGTCAGTGGAGAACTTGTGAGAACCTGGCGTTGAACCTCCGGGTTCCATAGGCCATAGAGTTAGTTAATTAATATATACATATAAAGAAAGAAAGGTATATATTAAATAAATCTGTGATTGAATCGTAGCTACTAATGGATATAAAGGTATAAAAGCTATTATAGCAGATCTCACGCTAGAAGAATAATTTGAGAAGCGTTTACTTCGAAACAGTAGAAGTTATATGATTAAAAGGTTATTTTTATTGAAGAGCATTTTTGTAATAAAAGAAATGTTATTCAATGAGAATCAATCTGTTTAGCTGAGACATTGGTAAATTATTTATATGCATTATTTTGTAAGGTAATAAACTACAAAGTTCAGGAATGTCTTCAACCATGATCGCATTTTTGCGAACAGGCAGGTTTTTAGATATTTTACCGAATATCACCAAAACACTACAGTCAGGATTGCAACTTTGTGATAGCCTGTTATGGTTATCGAAAATGAGCTCAAACACAAGCATGCGTTGCCCTATTCACTTTCGTTAACAATTCCTCAGGTCTTGAAATAATACAGCTTTTTATATTAGTTCCTTTGTGGCAGGTGACTACGTACCAATGACCTTGTATCCCTCTCTCACAATGTGAATGAAGTGTGATAATACTGTTAAGCAGTGATGAACGTATAGGGGTTCGGGTTTTAACCCTCTGAGTAAGATATTATGCAGAAATAAGGATGTGTCATATTAAGATATGTGTAGAAACACATGAAATTGTGTGAACATAGGAGCGTGAATCTCTCTTGGCTAAATTCTGTGTACCCCACTGGAGTTAGGTATACAGTGATAGAGCATTCACCTCCGGTGCTTGGGGTCCCTGGTTCGAACCCAGCTCGCGCCGTGTGGACTTTGTGGTGGACAAACACTATATTCGTTGGTTTTCTCGGCGTTCTCCCATTTCCTCCTATTTTCTTCATTGCACCATTTCATTCATTTCTGATCTTCATCGCCTCCTTTAGCCTAACCGGCACCGGTGAGACGTAAAACTCAAAGATTTCATTTCATTCTTTTCAGTTCATTTGGCTGCGGTGAAGTGCAATCGTTACATTCGTCATTTTCCGGGAAAATTCTCCTTACAGTCGAATCAATTAAGACATTTTAATATATGGGCATCTTATTATAATAATAGTAATCCCCAGCACTTTATCCTTTTCAACTTTCTTCTTCCCTTTAGATCAAATAAAAACAATGAACACTATCTAATTATTTTAAATGAGAAGTCCATGTACCAAATTTCATGTCTCTAACCTTCAGACACCTTCCCTTTTCTCGCTGAATTTCAAAAAAAATCCTTCCTTAGTGGTATTTTACGTATGTCCTGTCCGAATTTCAAGTTTCTAGACTAAGCAGTTTGGCGGTAATCAATCAATTACTCAGAACTTCTTTTATATAGAGAAATGAATAAATCGCTACAGTTGTTTTGTGAGAAAATCTAAATTTTGAATTTTTACCTTTTAATAAACTTTATTTATTGGTCTCGGTAATAAACTTAAAATACCTGAAGAATCTTACAAAAGTCTTAGGTTTAAAATTTGGAGGATATAGAGTGACCGAAGTGGTCTATTGGTCTCATCACATAGAAAAACATAAGAATGAATGAACAATCAAACCGATGGACATCTAAAAATAACTTGCTTTCATTTAGAGCTTCAGTAAGAGTCTTGAATTCGAATTTGTATTCAGTAATAAACTTTCTCCCTTAATATCGTCACTTCAAAGTATAACTATTTTGAATTCCTAAGGGAAAAAAGTAACTTTTAGTGGTCTGTAACTGACGTAATAGCAATGCAGTCTTCTGAATAAATAGTCGTAATAGCAATACACGTAGAGAAAACTTCATAATGAGAGCAATTTTCTACTGTAAAAATATATTCTTAAAGTAGAGAAACCGTTTTGTTATTTGTGTTCCGAGAATATTGTTTCTTAATAGAAAGGAAAGAGGAAATTCTCATTCACAAGAAATTAAAGAAAAGTGGAAGAAGTTATATAGAACGTAAAAGAAAATTTACTGATGTTTTCCGTGTGAATTAGAAATGCTAAATACATTTCTGAGAAGAGATTAACTCGGTATACCGATAGGAATCTGCTTCTCAAATGTAAGAACATATTTTTAACAGTGTCGACTAAAAGTAGAACATATAGTGTAAAAATTTGGATGCTTCGATACAGAACGCTTATTATTAACCTTCTTGTCTTGATATAAGAACTTGTCTTCTTTCTTTCTCTTATTTTTCTCACAAAATAATGTCTGTCAAATCATCCAAACTTCAGCTTCTATCCAAGGAATATCTTCTTCCTTTTTTCAAGTGTCACTATGCTATTCCCTTTTCTATCTCCTGTTTTTGAGAAATTCTTCCTCGATATCAGAGTGTTTTTAACCTCTATTTAGGATACCACAAGATAATCAAATGATATTACAGGACTGGGATAAGCCAAAGCTTTTCATTGGTTGTCTCCCATCCCTTGCACTACAGAGACAGACTCTACCATTCAATCATTATTGAGTAGTGAGTAGGAAAACATCGAATACAATCCAAGCACACGCCAAGTGTGAACTCTGTGACACAAAACGATTTGTACAGGCGTAAGGGCATAATAATGAGTACCAACACAGTTCATCATGCAATGATTAAGGATTACGGTGGGAATTATATAAAAGGTTGCTGTGTAAACAAGTGCTGCAGAGCGTTAGGAAATGACTTATTGATGTATACGATGAGAATACCCAAAAGTGGACGTGGACATCTGCGACGGCGGATAGCTTTGGTAAACTTGTGAATCATTTGATTAGTGAAAAGCATAGATTATGATCTGTGAACTGTCTAATCTAGGAATTTAAAGCAACGTAGCAGTTGGTTGAAGAAATCGAATTTCATCACGTACGCTTCGAATCCACTCGACATGTTTTCATCCTTGCTTCTCCAAGTGATTCTGTATCGATATGGTGGATGGGCAACGTCTAATGAGCGGTTTTGTCTTATCCCCATTTCGTCTTCTTAGGTGGATCTCCTCTGGTGTCCTTCCAGATGTTGAAAAATATAGCTTCCTACTTTCGCATTTAGCTAGTTTTTTCATTATTTTTCATACCCATATTTCGAAGTCTATACGTTTTAATACTTTGTCCAGCTTTAACAGTTTTGCGCCATAGTATGAGATACTACACACCAGTGGCGTATTTACGATTTTGTTTCGGGGAGGGCTTTGCTAACTTTCGGGCGGGGCTTTACCTGAAAATTTGAAAATTCTGCATGATATTTCATATACTTTACTATAGTCAGTAAGATTTCGGGGGGGGCTTAAGCCCGGAAGCCCCCCTAAATACGCCACTGCTACACACAAAATATTTTCACGTTTTTTAAATACATAGTAATGCAAGAAATTAGTTACTTCTATTTCATTTTCATAATTAATTTTCTCAAATCATAATACTGGTATTCTGTATATAATTATGGTAACTAAATTATAGCTATTATCGTACTTGTCGGCATTAAGACACACATTGTTTATTTCAAGATAAATCTTAAATTGTAGTGTGTATTATACACTGACATAGACATTTTCATTTCAATTTCGGTAAGTCTGCCTATTCACTGTATGTTTGATGTTTCGTTTAGTTCTTTATAGTGTATTGACGTTACAGCATTCTAGTTAAATACAGTTAAATGGCTCACTAAATGTATTTTATTGCATACAATTGCTTTATTTATTGTTTTGGTATATGTGTTTTTCACTGAATAAACATTCATTGTAGACATTGCCAGACACATATGCAATTTTACGTTTAGTTTATAATTTGTTTGATCTGATTTGATTTTCGGTTTAGCGTCCCTTTGAAAAGCAAGGCTATATGAGACGTAAACCTATAGCTTAACGTGGAATAGGAACAAGGTGAGCTTTCGCCGGGAATCGAATCTGGGTCTCCCACCCCAAGGGCGCGTACGCTAATCTTAAAGACGAGGGAGCAGTTTAGAATTGGTAACTACACACACTCCTTGCTAAACTATATCATTTTAAAGTTTCAAAATAAAATAAAAATATTTGTAATGTATAGTGAACGGGCTTTTTCCTAAAAGTATTATACAGAATATGTTGAGCATCTTATAAGTCAGTAAATATGGCGTATCAATTAAAACAAAACGTTCAATTTCTGGACTGGATTCAGTTATTAAAAAATGAAATTTTATGTAGCAACAAATGAGTGCTGTATCGCGTGAACTCTTCTCTTTTTTTCACGGGAACACATTTCGTTTCGTTATCTAAGCATTTTCCATGTCATTTAGGTCAAAATTTCATTATTTGGAAACACTGCTTTGCGTCTGAATGTTTTTGCCTACACGTCTGCTATTTTCTTTTCTTTTTCATTTTTTTTAAAGTCTATTGGCTTTCAGAATAAGATTCCGGAGGGTGTCCCAGCACGGAGCATTCCATGTAGTTTCCTTTTGCATGTGTTTCCCCAGAAAATAGCGTTGTCCGAATAAGAATGATAAATGATGCCTTGCTTTTCAATAGACTGCATATGATCCATTATGTCTTTAAAAGTTCATATAGCTTGAAAAACATACCAAAATAAGGCAACGAATGAAATTCAGTATGTCACCGAAGCGAAAAATGGGAGTGTTATATTTCTTCCATCAAAAATAAAGCAGTAATAGAACCAAAATAACTGTATTGTTGATGGTTAATTCCAGGAAACAAGGACGTAATTAGTGCAGTAGAGAATCAAAGGATGTCCGATTGCACTAGAACTTCGGTTGTATATTTTTATTTCATCTAGTTTTCAGTTTAGTGCACCTTTCAGTACTGAGGCTATGTGAGATGTAGACCTAGAACTTAATGTGGAATCCAAAGCACATGACCTCCCGCCTGGGAAATGAGCCCGGATCTCCCATCCCAAATGCCAGTACGTTAACTGCTTAACCAAGAGGAAACTCTTCAGAAGACTTTCCGGGGGGAATTTCAATACGCGGAGATTGAAAAGTATTGCAAAAAATGCTCATAACCAACATTGAGCACAATCGGAGATATGATTCCGGGGAAATTTCGCAGCTCCTAAGGAGGCGAAATTCCCTCCGACCGCATCCATAATCACTAGTTGTGTATGAAAATGAAATGAAATCTTTGAGTTTTACGTCCCACAGTTATGCCGGTTAGGCTAAAGGAGACGGTGATGATGAGAGATGAGTGAAATGGTGGAATGAAAACCCACGAGCACGGTGTTTGTCCACCACAAAGTGCACTTGGTGGGGGTTGGGATCGAACCCGGGACCCCAAGCGCCAGAAGTGAACGCTCTAGCCACCGCGCCCCCCTAGTTGCGTATGTGAAGCCATTGTGTAGTGATTGCAGTCTGTAACTGCTAGCCAATTCTTTTTGTGCATTAAAATTATTTCTACGCTGTTTGTACAGTAGAGAAGTTAGAAGATAGGTGGTCTCAGCGCAGCTTTATTAAAAGGGGTTCTTTTTGATACACATGGGATGTTAAATACAATTTGGTACGCGGTAATTTGCTGTCCCAAAGTTTCGAGCAACTATAAGTAAACAAAGAATGGTTTCGTGAAATTCTGCCACGAAACGACACGCCAATTCACATTTTTTGCTGTACAATTATTGTCACATCCTTTCTATTAACTGAACGTGGTATTATGTAACTATTTCTTTTGGAAATCTTTAAAAAAAAACTAATAAGGATCAAGCTTGTTGGTGACCAGAATGTGTTACTAGCTTTCATTGCAGAAAATAAATATTTCTGGAGAAACTTGGAAGAACTACCTCGGAAGCTCGTTTTCAAACATGCACTACAGTACTGTCATAGATGAGATGGGGTGTGGTAATTCATATCATCAAATTTCATGAGATTTTGGCAATTGTAATACTTGTCCTAAAACCTCTCTGATGTTATGTAATTACAACCAATTTAAAACTGATTGTCCTTCTTACTTGTTACATTATATTTGTAACATAGAGTTTACCCCTAGGGCTAAAAAAAGAATGGCCCAACATTATATTTGTTACTGTATAATAGCGGTTGTTACAGGAATTTCGTCCGATTATAGTACCACCTCAAGAGAAAAGTGATATCTAACTTTACTGAGCTATAGATCTCATGTTACAGAGATAATATAATTTTTAAAGAGGCATATTCTCTGTAACATAACTATATTTCAATGCCATGTGTTATATTATTGAGTATTGCACAACGTGGAGCGATTGTAATGCGGTTAACAGAAATGTAAGAAGCTATTATTTTATAATATTATAGAAATTTTCGGATGTGACGTATAACATTCTTTGAAAAAGTTAATGTGATGACATAGTTCTCAAATTGTTAGATTTCTACCTGGTTTGTTTCGAAGATTCCAACATAAATTTTCGCTGACTTAAATGAAAGAAGCATTCTGATCCTAAATGAGGTGAGAGACTAAACGAGGCTAAGTGTGTCAACTAACCACATTTTCTAAGACTTCTTTTAAAAGCTTCTTGTTAAGTTCCCAATGGTAGTGCACTTTAAATTAATTTCTTGAACTTACAAAACAATCTAAACAACATAAAATATAGGTTAAAGGCAGAAAATGTAAAAACTAAGTTTAATTCGGTGTTAACTATTTCTTTTCTTTTTAAGGCTGCGTCCAACTGTGTGAATGCGACGGGATTTCCCTATATAAAGGGACCCATAGACGATCCACGGTTTGTGCAAACATCATGTTTATGCGAACAGTGTGTTTGCGCAAACACTCGGTCATACATGGTTCAACTGTTTGCACAAACGTCAGTTCAATTTTCAGTTTGATCGCTTAAACATGTCCACTGAAGCAGCTTCTTTAGCGATAGTAATTGCTTGTTATTTGGAAGCGGAAAGACCCGCGAAACCAAAATGGAAGAAGAGGGTGTGGATGAAAGAATGGTACAAGAAACGGTCTAGTTTAATCATCAAAATTTAATAGCCGAAATTAAGATTGGTTCTACTGTGGATTTATTTACGAATGGATTCAGCTACATTTGATAAAATACTGGAAATGGTTACACCTCTTATTCGAAAACAGGATACAAATATCAGGGATGCGATATCTCCCGAGCAGAGGTTGTTTGCCACTTTGCGTTATCTTGTGTGCGGAAACACGTAAGAGGACTTACATTTGAAACAGCCATTGCACCCCAGACACCTGGACAAATTATTTAAAAACATATGAAGCCGCATGTTTTAGATTCCTGTTTTTATAATACTCACTCTTCACCTTTCACAGATCAGGTAAATTTCGATAAAATTCAATACATTCTCGCCAGAATTCTTGAATCATATTCATTGACGCCATAGCGCAAGAAATAAGCGTTTGTACACTAGGCCTCCTACTCGGAAATAAACCTCGTGTTTGCACAAATATGCCATACACGGTCCACGTGATTGCGCAGACATCATGTTCGCGTAAACAATTTTCGAATGAGTTCGATGTGGAAAATATTTTCACAAACGTTTGCGCAAACAGTTCATACAGCAACATACACGGTCAAACTGTTTGCACAAAAGCCTTGTTTGCACGAACCGTGTATCATGTATGGACCCTATAATAACATGGCATATTTCTTTCCAAAATATTATGAAAACAATTTATTTTATACATTTAAAATTCGATCAAATGTTTGTTAGTATTAATATTGTAATGTTCAGTTTTTCTTGCTAGGGTAATATTGAAGCGCCTAAAAATTAATTTTCTTCCATTTAAAAGATGTTTAATATATGGCCTAAAGTTTGCTAAAGCGCAGAACAGCAGATAGGAGGCTAACCAAGCAGGTTTGTTTCATTCTCTGTCCCAAGCTACATGTAGGTCATGTGCGTGAACTTCGGGTTGTCTCCGCAGACAAAGAAACAGATGGAATGCAGATTGACAGCAGATAAGAGGAAAGTCTGTATTTTCCCTCTTCATAGATCGTAAAGAGTTCATTGATTTTACGTAAACATCTCCACGAATGGTTACCTGTAGAGGCATATTGGGGCTAAAGAAGTACGAAAGTTTCATCTATGTTGCATTCAACTGAAGGAAGTGTTCATCTTATAAAAGTAGTTTCAACACGGCAAATTAAAGGTGTCAGCGATAGTACTTAGAAATGAATTTTACTATTATTCTAGTAAGTATTCTTATTTCTACTTTATGATATTTGATGTATTCTCAGAAAAACATTACAAGATTAGTAGTTTTGAGAAACTAACCGCTGCTGTGATAGACACACACAGGTTAACTGACGAGTAAATTTAAACGTATTGATTAATATTCATTTTAGAAAACGAAATGTTAGACGGAGCCGAAAGTTCCTTTCATACCAAAACATTAATAACAAAGGCAAGGAAATGTGGAAGTCGGGAAGAGCATGTGTGAGGAGTACATCATCCAGGTAATATTTGCCTGGTGGGACAGAAGAAAATCGTGGGAGAACATTAATTTTCAAAAAAAAAAAAAAAAAATCTTCTTCATACCACTTATCAATTTTCCTGTATGGAACTATGGATTTGTTTTCTTTTCTTATTCCAGTTTAGCGTTCCGTTCAACAGCGAGGCTATATGAGACGTAGACCTATAGCTGAACGTGCAATCCGAACCACATGAGCTCCCGCCGGGAATCGAACCCGGGTCTTCCACGCCAAAGACGCGTACGCTATTCATATAGTCCCGAGGGAGCTCTGTGGAGCTATGGAAATCAAGATTGAAACAGGAAAAGTGAAATTGTTTTTTACCATTTCCGGTTTCAGTAGAGAGATATATGTGAAAATGGTATTTTCTTGAGATGTTCAATCGATTTTTGAGAACTGTCGCCCATCTACTACCAATTTAGTTTTATGGTAATCATTGTTAAAAACTAAAACGGTTGATTTTTACAACTTCTGGTTTGAATAAAGGGTTAACGGAAGAAAAGAAACCTCTTCTTGAGACGCTGTATGAATTCCCGAAAACTTATCCATATCTCTGATAGTTTTTGCTCTATGAAAATCAGTATTGAAATCTCATATAGTAGTAAATTTCTACGACTTTTGGTTTAAATAGTGAAATAGGGGTAGATGTAGTAATTCTTGACGTTGAATCGATTCCCAAAATTCTCTCGTCGCTAGCTATTTCCGTCTTTGATTTATGGCCATGTTGAAACCGATTCTGATCTATTTCTACCACTTACGGTTTAAATAAAAGGTTGTTGGAGGAGATGGAATATATTCTTAGGGTGCTGAATGGATTTCAGAAGCCTACTTCTCACTATATCTTATCGTTTTTGCTCTATGAAAATTAATGTTGAAACCGGAAATCAAAGTAAATTTCTACAAGTTCTGCTTTCAATAGAGAGATAAGGGTGGAAATGGTATATTTTCTGAGGACGATGAATCAATTCTCTAAAACCGCTTGTCGTTAGCTATTATAGTTTTTGATTTATGGCCCATAAGTAGTCGATCTCTCTCACTTCCGATTTATATAGAAGATTGACTGAGGAGATGGAACCTATTCTTAGGACGCTAAATCGATTCCGGAAAACCCTTCTCGGTATTTATAACCGCTTTTGGTCTGATACCTGTTAACAGACAGACATACATAGCCGTTCTATTTTTTTTAAAAAAAAACATTTTCACCTATATCTCTGTACTGAAACCGGAAATGGTAAAACAATTTCACTCTTCCTGTTCCGATACTTACGCATAGCATAGTTTGGAAATATAATAAACCCTGGTAGGAGAAATATTATTCATCAAATCTATTTTCGTGCAGATTAAGAATACAGGAATTTCAAGAATTACATCAGTTATTCTTGCCCTCCCCTCTGGTCTAGTGGCTAGCACGTGCGCCTTTGGTGTAAGGGGTCCCGCGTTCGATTCCCTGTGAGAGAGCATTTGGAATTTTAACTGTCCTAGATATTTCTGTGTTCGCTCCCCTGTTGTTGTAGGTTACTGGTAAAGCGAGTTAAACCAATAAAATTAAATAGAAACTAGTAATAAGTAGATAAGTAAGTTAGTGAGGCACATTTGGTGAATCACTTAAAAAAATGTGGTAGAGCGTTCATCTCTAGTGTGTGGGGTCCCTGGTTCAATCCCAGCTCGCGCCAAGTGGGATTTGTGCTAGATAGAAACTATGTGTGTGGGTTTTCTTGGGGTGCTCTCCTTTTCCTCCCACGTACTTTATACGACCATTTCATTCATTCTCATCATCACCGTCTTCTTTAGCCTAGTCAGCATAACTGTGCGACGTAAAACTCAAAGATTTTATTTTATTTTTAAATAATAACCTAATACAGTCTAAAATGTTCTATTCCTGGCTAATGTCTTAATAACAGCGTACAGATTGATGATATGCTTGTAGATCGATATGCCATAAAATCGATTATTCATGCAAAAAATGCACCAACTGGAGGTATTCACTAGAAACAAGAATAATATCTATTTCGGTCAGATAATGTTCCCCATGAGACGTGACGAGATGTAAGGTTTTGTCATCTCCTAAATTTAATAGGCCTCGTCTCATTTCGATCCTCGAAGATATATTTCTTTCTTGGTTCGAAATTTTATTTTTCCGTTTTATTAGTTTATGTAAAAAAATATATTCCCTAATTTGTTTCTTAATTTCATCTGAAAGTTACCACAACCGTTTCGTGTCACGATTGGTCCAGAAATAGTGAGATATAACAACATTTAAAACATACTTACTATTGGAGTAAATTGTTTTTTAAACATAGAAAAATGTTTTTCATTGCTTTCGTACCATCATTTTATCAATTTGTAGTATTTTATATATGAACCATGAAACATTAAAACAGTGTTTGAGATTCAAGACTTGGGTGAATTAGTATTTCCCACGGGACTCGAGAAATTTCTCGCCTCGAAAATGAGACGATAATTGTTGTGTTGCTTGCATCGTTTCGAATTTATAAAGAAACTTCTCGTGTCGTTTTCGAGATTATAACCAAGACGAGACGAGAAATTTCTGGTCTCGTGGACAACGCTACGTTCAGAATAAGATGAACTAGTGGACTTGCACGAAATGCATCTGTAGGGAACAGGTGCGTTGGCAACGGTGCGTATGCGTTTACACTAGAAATTTATCCAATCATTATGTGAACGAGAAATATATATATATATATATATATATATATATATATATATATATATATATATATATATATATATATATGTTTCCAATTGCTAAAATTTAAATACATCCCGAATATTGATAAATATCCAGTTTTTGTTTTTCTTACGCCACACTGAAATATTTTCCAGTATAAATTGTCAAGGCGCTTGTAGAGATGTTAATTTCAAATGCAAATTAACAAGTATCTCCGACACTTTCATTCAAAAGGTGAACCCTTTGGGAGTTCGTTCGACAATACGACTACAGTTACTAACATTTTATGTGTCCTTATTTCGGTGATAATTCAGATTTGAACTTCAAATACAATATTTCTACTTATAATATCGATTCAAATGTTATCAAAACCAGTGGCGTAAGTAGGAGATTGTTGATTGTTTCGGGGGCGGATTGAGAACCAGTAAGAAGCATTTGTGCTGTACGTATAATGCTATAAAGTATTAATAAAATTATTTTGGGGAGCTTGAGATTTCAGACCTCGAGATTTTGGTTGCAATGTTTCATCCGCAAATCATCGACTGATCGAGTATTAACTCTGTTGTGATGAATGGTCAACTCCAAAATAGAAGTATGCACGAATGTGGATGTGGATATATTTTTATTGATTCAGTGCTATGCATGATGATTCCAGTTTTCAACAAGGCCATTACTGTTCATGAACCAGCCAAATTTGATTGAAAGTTTGATTAGATCCCTCAGCCAAAAATAATAATTACAGTTTGCGATCAACCGGTAATTGGTTCTTTAAATGAATCAAGAAAGTAAAAGTGTTATACGTTGCCAGGTATTTTTCCCTAAAATTATGAAGTGTTATGGACTACGTAAGGGAAACAAGGATAAAAGTCCCTTTGTTCAAAAGTGACGCAATTGTAGATTAATAAGATATAACGTAACGTTGGTCAGGAAACTGAGTCAAAATACTATATCACATACCAACACACACACACATACGTATATACAGTATAGGCTATATATATATATGATCTAGACCCTCAAAAATATTGTAATAACCTTCAGAAATATTGTAATATTTATTTATTTTGTATATTACTGTTACGCATGCGCCTGAAATGCCATGACCTGTTCTTTCATCTTCCCAGATATTTCTTTTAAAGTTATACGTTTTATATTTTAAAGTTACATTTCCTATTTTGAGAAGTAAAATATTGATGATAATGCTTTTAATTTTACGTTAAGTCTGTCGTGTCTCTTTTTTTACCACGCAAGAATCAAGATTTGGTATCAAAAATGATTGAAAAATGAAAATAGAGAAAGTGCACCCTCTTTGACAAGGTGTGTTATAAAATGCAAGTAGAAAGATGTGTAGATAGATAAGGTTGTCTCATTTCTGACAGCAACCACATTTGCCTCTTGCAACCCTTTCTTTTTCCAAATCATATGAACAATTCGTCAACTAATGTAACATCAAAGATATGCATTCTCTGCATTATTAGCTGAATGATCTTTTTTCATATCGTAACTTGTTTCCCTCCACTACCAGCTTTTTGAAGATCAGAGAGGAACAATGGTGTGAATGGATCTGCAACTCCACGAGCAGGAAAAGTAACCATTCTCCAGGATTTTAGAATAGGCTTTCGCTAGCTACGGTCATTTAGCAAGGCAAGCTTGAGCGATGATGTCCCTTGGTGATAGGGAAAGGAAATAAATTAAGGATTGGGGAAGAAAGCGGCCTGGAACCTATATTTAGGTACCACTCCGGCATTTGGCTGGTGTGAATGAGGAAAACCTCATTCAAGATGGCTGGCCTGAAAAAGCGTTTCAAACGTTTTCGACCTAATACCCCCACCGGGAATCGAACGCGGGACCGCTCGCACCGAAGGCGAAAGCGTTAGCGACTACGCTACGAAGGGCCACTGCAGATTCTCCAATACTTGAATTTGTGTATACAGTATATTTACGTTCTTTCCAGCACTGTCACATTTCCTTGTAAAAAAAAAAGTAATATTAATCAACTAAAAGAGCTACTTTAAAAATAAAAAAAGTTAGATGTGTTATTGTGGTAGGTTAACATCTGGAGAAATTTTGAACTGCATAAGACAAATAGTTATTATAATACTTTGAAAAGAACCACCACGATAGCAAATAGGGATTCATGATAGCTGAAAACGTTAGCCACGCTTTAAGAAGCTAAGCACTGGGATATTTTTATCCACTGAATCTATATTAGTGTTTTCTATTGTGTAGTCAATCCGAGAATTTAATCAGCAATTGTCCTTAACAACTTTAAACGTAACTCCTTGTTCCCCTACATAGCACAAGTACGTCCACGAGATGTACGAGACTGAGCCCGCAACGGACGACGAGACATCCCGGGATTATCCGAATGTGCTCCCGGGATATCCACAGGATTTCCGCGGGAGATCCAGATGTCCGCTAATATCCCGGGATACGGGATATTCAACGGGACCACGAAGGGATGTCTATTGGTTTTCCCTCGGACCTCCTGTTCCATCTGTGACATCCCGTGGACATCCTACATGGGAATCCTTCAGGACATCCATGGGATTCTTCTCATTGTCCCGATAATCCCGGGAACCGAATGGGATGATTGGGATAAAAATGAGACATCCCAGGGACGTATTGTGATATGTGGGCCTTTAGTAGAGAAATATACCGAACTTCGTTTTGAAGTATAAGTTTACAAAATCCTTAAAATCGTTGTATACTCTCTTCGGTAACTCCAAAACCAGTATTTTGTTTCAGACGAAGAGGTAGCTTATGAGAGAGTGCGCAGGCGGTTCTCTATAAACAGTCAGTAATGCCACTTATTGAGCACAAATGCAAACAAATAGTAAAAAGTCAAACTTTACAAGGGTAATAATTTTTATGACCGTAAAGACAACCCGGTTTTATTTTTGATTAAATCTTAAAATGGATCACCAGCCGGAAGTCACCACAGGTTTTAGTTCATTCCCGTAACCAGTGTGTATTGACACGTCACGTTATAAATAGCGCACTATAAAACAGAGTTACGTTTCATCTCAAACATAAGATGAGGATTAGGGTATTGCAAAAAAATTTTTCAAATACTTATTGTGCCCCCCTACCATATTGTTACAATTATTGAGACAAAATTATGTGCTAATTTTCAGGTCTGTAGGCCACGTTTTGACCCCCGCCCACCTCAAAAATAGTTTTCAGTTGAAAGCGCACATAGGCCCTACATAACACTAATTTTTTTAATGTTTTTTTTTTCATTACAGATTATAACCAAGGCAGAAATGAGTAAAACTATGGAAAAAGAACCAACTCAGGACGCGGTTCCTCCAATTTCATCCACACCAGACCGACCAGTGCTTCGAAAGGATGACAAACAAATGTCTGAAGCATGGCTCTTAGGTAATTTATTGCAAGATTTGACCCCGAGAAAAGGTCCTCAACTGCCCACCAATGGGGATGTGCTTCGCTACTTTCTTTTTCTCAATCGTGGACCCATGCAGAAAGATAAAAGAGATGATGTTATAAAACACGTTATTCTGAAGGCTGAGCAATTTTGGGAACTTTCTGGCATCCCTGCTATCAAATCGGGACATTCTAAAGCAAAACTCAATAAATTAATTGGGCAATACGAGAATCTGCAGAAACATAAAACAAGAAAGAACTTCCCATCTGAGTGGGAAAGCTTTCTCAAATCTCTTCTTCTACTCTTTGACATAGCGCACGACAATGCTATTTCTATTATCAAACATGACAGATGTACAACTAGGAAAATGGTCCTGGAAGATGTACACTTCTTAGAAGATCAACGAACATGTCGGAAAATGGAGTTAGGTGGTCTTGATAAGACACATTTTGCGAAAGTTATGAGGAAATTATCTCATCACGAAAAGAAAATTGAGCGTGCTGCGAGGTAGAAGCGTCGCCAAGAAGAAGCTTCAGCAAAGATGAGCACAAGTACTATCCTGGAACTTGATGAGATCGATAGCCTTGATTTAAATGATTCGGATAGCTTGGAAGTTGAACCTGAACCAACTGACGACCCTCTGTTTGTATTTCAAACAACAAGCAATGGCGCAACTGGTACAGGTACTGTTCGTAGAAAAATTGCATTGATTGATTTGAAACTACCCAGAAATCCATTTACAAGCCATATCATATCAACTACGGGGGACAGACTTAATCTGTCAAGTGGTCAACGAACAGCATTCATGGGAGCAATTCTTACAGAAGGAGGGAGTTTCATTGGAAAAAGCTACTCTTTCAATTAAAAGCACATGGACAGCAGGTAAACAAGTTAGGAAATCATTAGCGTAAACAATTAAGCCTACGTTCATAGCACCGAAGCACTCAACACTACATTGGGATGGTAAATTGGTTCCAGACATCAAAAAAGAAAACAAAGAAAGATTAGCGATTCTGGTATCTGGCATCCCAGGCTGTGAAGAAGGCAAAATTCTTGGTATCCCAGTAATTACAAACACAACACGTGTAGAACAAGCAAGAGCTACGTTTTCCCTTGCAAATGAGTGGAATGTTTCAGATAATGTAAGATTCCTTGTTTTTGACACCACAGCTTCGAACTCAGGATGGAAAAGTGGAGCTTGTGTTCGGTTGGAAAACCTCTTTAACAAGAAATTGTTTATGTTGGCTTGTCGGCATCATATATTGGAAACAATCCTAAGTTCTGTTCACAAAGAATTGTTTGGTGCAACATCAGGTCCTGAAAACTCCGAGTGTATTCAATTCAGAGACTCTATTTGGTCAACTATTAACACAGAAGCTGGTTTTAGGACCCTGGAAATCAAAGACAGGAGTCTGAAACGCACTAGGAAAAATTCTAAACAAGCACTAAAGAGAATACTTTCTACTTCAAATGAAAATAACTTGCTACCTCGTGAAGACTATCGGGAGTGTGCTGAATTGATGTTGATACTTTTGGGTGAGACACCTGAAAGAGGAATACACTGGCTGAGACCAGGAGCAGCGCATCATGCTCGATTGATGTCATCCATTTTGCATCCTGCAAAGATGTTTGCTTTCAGTGCTCAAGCAGGATATGATAAGGACATGATTAGTAAACTGGAAGCACTATGTAAATTTAATGCCCTATTCTACGTTGTAAACTGGCTCTCTTCATCCATTGGAGCCGATGCAGCGTATAATGATCTCAAGCTATGGCAAGACTTGAACAAGTATTGCAATAATGATCCACAAGTTGCAATTGCAGCCATAAAAGCCATGGAAAGGCACTTCTGGTATTTTACCGAAGAATGTGTTGTGTTCACTCTATTTTCGAACAGACTTCCCTCTTCAGAACGACAACAGATTGCTCGAACATTGCTCCGAATTCCTCGGCCAAAAGAGTTTGAAAGGGGCGATCCAATTTTTCCTATTCTTAGCCAAAGTACAAAACTATCATCCCTTATTAGGCCTAAATCCTGGTTTTTGTTCCACAACATGGGAATTGACGCCGACTGGCTAGGAAAACCTGTTAGTGAGTGGCACAATGATCCCGATTACCAAGAAGCTGAGATATATGTGCGGCATGTCAAAGTGGTAAATGATCTGTCGGAACGGGCTGTGAAACTAATCCAAGACTTCTCAACAAGTGTTACCAATGATGAAACACAAAAACAGTTTTTATTGCACGTGGTCGAATATCACCGCAAACAAATACCTAACTTTCAAAAAGAGATATTAAAGAAATAGACATTCTCCTCCACAAAACCTTAAACCAAGTCATTTGATGTGATTCTATGTATTATGTAGTACTCTATTACTAAACTTGTTTCTATATGTAGTTGGCCTTCTGTGTATAAAAACATGTCTCATACAATACAAGTAAAATGCTGTATTTTTAATTTATGTAGAAAGATAATATTTTATTTGAATTCAAAATACACTACAAAATGTGTTATTATTAGTATATAAATTGTGCAGTTTCTTCTCTGCATAACAAATAGTCTTATACATTACTGTACTTGTGGTTAATGTAGAAACATATTTTCTTTGAACTCAAGATACAGTGTTACCAAACTTGTTATTCTTAGTACACGCTATGTAATTTTTCCCTCTGTATATCAAACAATCTTATACATTACTGTATTTCTAATTAATGTAGAAAGATAATAGTTTCTTTTAATTCAAGATACATCTACTATATATTACCAAAATTGTTACTATATATGTAGTTTGTCTTCTATGTCTAACAAACATTTCCATATTGCTAGGTTTCAAATCAATGTAGAAACTTAGATATTTTCTTTGAATTCAGGGTACAATAATCTTTAATGTTGTCAACTAAAATTATATAACTAAGATGGATACTTTTTAAAATATTTTCATTATTGAAAATGTTTTTACATAAAATTTTTAACCAAATAAAAGTAATTAAATTTAAGTCCATATGCTAGTATTTTTCAGATAAGACTCCTGTTACAATCATATTGTATAAATGAAAAAAAATATTGCATAGTTTTTTACGTTGTCGTGTTCCAAATAAGAGGAATTACGCCCGAAAATACGTTTTTTTAGAAATATGTTTTTAAAGTTTCCGATGCTATTACAAAACCAATACATCTCACTAAAAGTATCATTGCAAAAACAAAATTAAGAAAATTTTAGCAAAAATCCTCCTATCGTAAAAATCTTTTCACTTGAAAATGTAATCTAAATTTTAAAAAATGAAAATCTACAATTTCAAGATATTTAATGTTCATAAGGATATATGTATAAGTTAAGTAAATAGTTAATCGTTGTTGGGCGGGGGTCAAAACATCACCAAATGACCTAAAATTTGATATGCATTCAGATTTTGCCAGTTGAAACAACATAGGAGGGGGGCACTATACAATTTTTAAACTTTCAATTTTCCCATACTTACATGCAATGCCCTAATGCGGATTCATTTTGTTATTTATTCCGATATCGAAAAAGGTACGGTAACAAATAAAAGAGAAAATTGATTCATTTTATAATGAGTAAACAAGATGGGATCTACTAATCTGTGTTCAGTTTTGTGAAATGGTTATTTGAATGTGTAAAGTTTATTTTGCACACTTTATGTGAGAAGAAAATATAGTTTGATTAGAAACTTGCCATAACGCGTCGTTGCCAAATTTATACGTTTACTGTAGTAGTCACAGTAAAGATGTTTCTTGTTTGCAGCGTTGCAATTCGAGAACCCGAACTTACCTGTGAATTATGGTTAGGGTGGAAAACTAATTTCAAGTAGTGACAGAATTTTAGTTCTGATCAAACGACAATTCAAGTAACACTTTCGATTAAGAGATTAATTGATTGATTAAGGTCAAATATGGACGTCAGCATTGAGGCTATTTCCGCAATACTTCCGAACCAAAGTGAAATCTTGTATAAAGGTAACAAAAAAATTATGTCGGTTTTTGTGGAGGTCTGTGTTTAATTGCCCCTCACACCGTAAGTTGAACACGAATGAAGAAAAGGCGAAGGTCAGTTGGTGTGAGTATATCCAACATACTACCTGATTGTGGCAGTTCAGTTACATTGTGAACTTGCTTAAGGACAAAGTGAACATGAAAACTTCACACAGCGTCGTAAGGACGTGTATGCTGTACGAGTTCAAACTGGGATCAAACGCTGCTGCAGCGGGGCGGAAGATATGCCATAGCTTCGTTTAAGGTGTCATGACTACGCGGACAGATCAGCGGTAGTTTGACAATTTAAGGACGATGGCGAAACACTCGGCCACGTGCCCGAAGTCCAACAAATGTACAAAATGAAGATCTTCAGACAGCAATTGAGGTGAACAGTGGCCAAACATGTGAGGAACTGGGACTACAATTCAATATGAGTGAAGAAACCAATCGGCAGCACCTCCATCAACTTGTGAAGCACTAGAAGTTGGGTCGATGGGTCTCACATGATTTGACTCCGGGCCAGAAGGCAACGCGACCAGACACCTGTGTTTCATTGCTGTCTCGTCTGAGGAAGGAGCCATTTCTGGACAGAGTGTTCACATGTAATAAGAAGTAGGTCCTGTACGAAGCTCCACGGCACCGTCATCATTGGTTAGCATCCCATGAACCGGTTCCAAAACAACCGAAACCAGCACTGCACCAGAAGATCCTCCTGTGCGTTTGGTGGACTTTTCGCGGCATCGTTTATCGGGAACTGCTACCAGCTGGTTAGAGCATCAATGCAACTGTGTACTGTCAGCAGTTGAGCCGTGTTCAACAAAAACTTAAAACTCTGGATCCAGCACTTCTGAATATGTTACAGGACAACGCTAAGCCCCACATGGCTAAGATCACACGGAATATCATTTTACGCCTTCGATGGGAAACACTATTGCATCCCTCATACTCACTGGACATTGCACCGTCCGGTTATCAACTGTTCCGTTCCATTGGACAATCACCTTAGAGAACGCCAGTTCAAATCCCTAGTACAATTGCAAAATGCAATTGATACCTTCCTCGCTTAACGGCCCACCAAGTTCTACCGCGATGGAATCCATGGTCATCCAGAACGTTGGTAGAAGGTCGTCGATGCCGATGGGGACTAATTTTTATCTTCCAGATACGTCTTAGGTGACATATCGATGTTCAAAAATTGTTGGTGAAAAAGCAACAAAACTTTTTTGGTTAGCTTTTTAAGATGCCAAGAATGAAAGATGCAAAAAGTGATTTACTACGGTAGTGGGCTGCTAACAATTCCAACCTTTCTATATATGGTAAAATCATCTTCTATCAAACCTGCCATAAACAGTTGAGTTGTGACATAAAAATCACTTTTCAAGCAACATAAGGAATATACCACTTATATAAACAATTTCACAGGAAATGAAAATCGTCAATTCAGCCATTTATTTCATTTATCACAGTTCATGCAGTAGCTAATTTTAACATGAAACTAAGTAGTCTGGTGGCAGAGCAAGAGAACCTTGCATTTTGGGGTGTCCAAGGTTTTTTGAAGTTTTCTTATAGATTTGATGTGCTGAATCCAAAACTGCCGGGTGCAACTCTGGCACCCTTGAGCATTTCCCACAAAACTCACTAACGATTTCCCCTCCCACTTTTTATTAAATAATCGTTAACTTCTGGGAAATTATTTGTAACTTCTACAGTAATTAACGTAGAAGAACGATTCAGACCTTGTTATGCTTCTATTGGAACAGTCTTTCCAACTATGTTAATCATTTAGGCTGCGACAAAAAGGAAAGGGAAATAAAATGGGAAATTCTGGAAAATTCTCTCCCAAAGCATCTTTCTGCTCTTAATATTCAAGAGCAGTACCTCGAATCTCCATCCGAAAAGAAAATAGTTTTATTTTTTCATGAACTTTCGACACTAGCAAACAATACTAGGAACGGTACCGCCCTGGCACCCTTGAACATTTCCCACAAAACTCACAATTTCCCATCATTTGTATTTTTTCAAAAAAATATTGACTTCTGTGAAATTATCTGTAACTTATATAGTAATAAACGTAGAATAACGGTTCAGACCTTGTTATGCTTCTATTGGAACATTCTTTCCAACAATGTTAATCACTTGGGCTGCGACGAACAGGAAAGGGAAATAAAATGGGAAATTCTGGAAAATTCCCTCCCAAATAATCTTTCAGCTCTTAAAGTACAAATGAGATGGGGTGTATCACCTTCCGATAGAAATATATTTGTATATTTTCATGAACTTTCTACACTAGTAAACAATATTAGAAAGGTTGCCACCTTGACCATTTCCCATTAAACTCATGATTTCCCATAACCTATATTAAAAATAGTTCATTGCGTGAAATGTACCTTGAACTTCTATACAAATTAACAAAGAATAATGTTTCATCCCTTTCTGCTTCTGTTCGAAGGGCAACATTTGCAATTTCGAGACATTTTTATTAAGCAGGAATGTAATGTATTTAGACTGTTCCAAAATTTTCTATTATCAGTAAAGTGTATTAATAAATCGTACGTTAAAAAATATTCTTATAACTTTCTTCGATTTTTATGATTTTGATTAAAATGTAGCATCTGTAATTCGAGAGGTTTCGCACACTTAGGAAATGAATATCCTAGTGGTATTCTAAAAGCCACACTTATCTGTAAAAGATGGTTATTCAGATAAACTTACATAATGACTTAAGTATGTCGTGTTTATTTGTAATATTATTCCTCACCACTTTCTTCACTCTCGTCAGCATCGTTATGTGAGTACGTGTTTAGTTTGTTGTAGCATGTACCATCAAAGCATTTACAGAACATTGTACAAGGTAGTTTACCTACACAACTACATCTTCTTGTTGAACAAGGTTTTCTGACAAACAGGAACATTTAATGAGGTGAAATACATCGGCAGGAGCTGGCTCAACATTTGGAGAAAGCATAACTGGACTTAACGATTTGGTTGTTTCATCACGTGTCCATCCATAACAAGTTGGATCAACATTTGGTGGGTCTGCCCTGTCTGCACTCAGCCAAATTAGCATTTGTAGATGTGCGCGCTTTACATTTAGTTTAAAAGCTTCCGACGTCGGTGGAAGAGAGCAAAGTAGTGGGGCTCTTGTGTGAGCAGATGCAGTTTTTTTCTTCCAAACGTTAATACGAACTTCTATCATAGACTTCACACTTGCTACACCATAGGATGCAGCTACAAAGTCAGTTGCTTCTTGTTCTATATCAGTGGTTCTCTCTTCCTGAGACCCCAAATTTTTCAAGGCAACTCCTTTTAACACTTGTTTAATGGCTGTTGATTTTCTTATATTATAGCCACCATATTCAGGAGTGACTTCAGGACTCCTAATGATTGACTTTGAAAACTCGAAATCTATTCTCTGTGCTCTGTACACTGAATAAATTGAGATACAAGTAATGCTAGAGTTGGCACTTCTTTTACTGAGAAATGTTGGGGCATTGGTGGCTTTTTGGCCCTGTGTACCGGTGTACAAGCACTCCACTAGTCACACGTTCCTTCATTCCTTCCTTTGTAATGCGACAAATTTTGTTACTGTTGCAACTCCCTGACTTCTCCACTTGAGTTATCAGCACAGCCATACTGTGAGTTTGACGTAGGCTATTTTGAGATGAAATAGACGTGTCGAAGTTGTCACCAACAGCTTGCACAAATCCGTCTGTTGAGGGATTAAGTCCCTGCAAAGTTGGTGCTTTGCTGGCTTCTGCTGCAGCTGACGCTTTAAATCTTAGGGTCTCACTGTAACTACAAGTGATTCCAAACTTATAGAATTCGTCAGTGAGACGTTTGCTGTTCAGACTTATAGCAAGAGCAATCTGGAGAGTAGTTGACTGCTTTGTCAATGCTGCAGTTACGATATTGCATGTAGTTTCCAATGAGTATTGCAGGTAGCTCAGTAATTGCAAACATCTCTAATAGGGATAGTAAAGTTTTACTAACATTATTTTTAATATTGTCTTCAGAGAGGGTAATTTCGTAACTTTTCAATCTATCATCAGGCTTCTTCACTTCATTCATTACCTTTGTACTTAGTTCTTTTATTGTTTCTCCATCATCGTCGTCATCTTCGGTAATATTCATGGCAAGAGCAATTTGATTTTTAAAGGCAAGAATGCTGGATACACCAGGAGAGGACAATACTAGAAGGTATTTACCTATTCTTTCCTGAACATGTTTTATAATTGCAAGACGATCAGTTCTAGATCCACCGTTCTGTTGATAAAGATGGTAAACTTCGATGGAGTTCCAAATACGAGAGGTGTCCTCTTTTAAAGCTGTCGTGACTGCATTGATTCCATCTCCGTCACTTCCTTTATTTATGCTGCGTTTCAGTGAACAAATTTTAGCTGACTTGCTGTGCAAGAATTGATTGTAACAGTCTTTGTGGTAACGACTGTCTGCCGCATGTAGATCTCCAACAGCTCCATTTACAAGCACTCGAACAGCTTCGGATAATTCGTCATTTCGAACATCACATATTTTGAGGATAGCTTCTTGTATAGTCGGTTGCCCTGGACGATCGACCGTTCTAAGAAGGTGATATCTGCGCCATCAACTTGGATTTTTTGGATCAGGATCGGAACAGATCTCTCTACAGAATAGACAGTCAGTACGAAAATGGAAAGGTTTTGCGTCTGATCTTCTAATCCGTTTCACCTGTGGTTCAGAGGAGGTTGAAATTGACTGCTCTTTGGCTCTCTTGATATGCCACTGCGAAGTATATGTTGATACGCAGTTCTTATGAAAGTATACTGGCACATTTTCCTCAAGAGAAATAATCCGTCCATCACGTCTAAGACTACTTGCCAACATAATTGATCGAACTCGAGCTGGTCCTTCAGTTATAAGCCGCTCTTGTGTTTTCTGACATGTGAAAATGCACTACTTTTCATCCGCCATGATTTAAAAAAATGCACTATGAAACACCACTTTGAAACGTGTTAACACACATAAAACAGTAACAGTTTATTCACTTGGCACTAGTCAGTTGTAAACTCACCCACATGTTTACTAAAAACTGTTATGTCTATGTGATGGCTGCTACCTGTACATATATAAAAAGGTTGAATTAATACATGGAGGAATGTTAGAATTAATAACGATGAAAAAGAAAAGGAAACTTAAACATTAAAATCCATGAACTTTTAACCAGAAATCGTAAACTGAACTTAAAAACAATGCATGCAACTAAATATATCCTACTGCCCAAATTATATGAGGAAGATAATTGTACCGTATATTGTGCTACTTATAAATTCTATAAATTTAAATTCCTTTTAAATTTTAATTATTGAAGTGTGTATCGCACGGTTACAGTTCACGTGTGTACGGTTATTTTCAAATGTAGAAAGTTCATGAAAATATAAACATATTTCTTTCGAAATACACCCCATGTCTTTTGTACTTTAAGACCTGAAATATGCTTTGGAAGGGAATTTTCCGAAATTTCCCAATTTATTTTAGTTTCCTGTTCATTGCAGCCCCAAGTAATTAACATTGTTGGAAAGACTGTTCCAATAGAAGCATAACAAGGTCTGAACCGTTATTCTACGTTAATTACTGTAGAAGTTACAGATAATTTCCCAGAAGTCAGTAATTTTTTGGTAAAATACATATGATGGGAAATTGTGAGTTTTGTGGGAAATGTTCAAGGGTTCCAGGGCGGTACCCGTCCTAATATTGTTTGCTAGTGTCGAAAGTTCATGAAAATATAAAACTATTTTCTTTCCAGATGGAGATTCGAGGTACTGCTCTTGAATATTAAGAGCAGAAAGATGCTTTGGGAGAGAATTTTCCAGGATTACCCATTGTATTTCCCTTTCCTGTTCGTCGTAGCCCCAAGTGATTAACATAGTTGGAAAGACAGTTTCATTAGAAGCAGAACAAGGTTTGAATTTTTATTCTACGTTAAATATTGTAGGAGTTACAGATAATTTTCCCGAAGTCAACGATTTTTTAATAAAAAGGGGGAGGGGAAATCGTTAGTGAGTTTTGTGGGAAATACTCAAGGGTGTCAGAGTTGCACCCGGCAGTTTTGGATTCAGCACATCAAAATCTATAAGAAAACATCAAAAAACATTGGTCACCCCAAAATGCAAGGTACTCTGCAAATCTTATGGACTGGCTGCCAGACTAAAGCGAAGCAAATGAACATTGTAATGTATTGAAAAACGAGAATTTAAAATAAAATAAATTGGAAGAGTACCTGGTCACAAAGTACCGATAATTCTAAGTAAGAATTGTTTAAAACATCTCTTTGAAAAGACACTTAATACAACACGAATTGACATAGCTAACAATTATATATGAATGGCTATGCGTAGACGAAGTCATAGAAGATTACGGCCGTTATAGTGTAAATGTTTTGTCATGAAACTGGATCCAGTAGAAACAGGGAAACCGAATAAAGAAAAGAAATCACAGCACAATTGCTTCTGTCGTTACGTATCTTGTGGCCTACAGAGAACAGAGATGAAGATTTATTTTGTTGCTTACTGATGATACTGTCTACAAGTTAAAAGCAGGAGCAGAAGTAATAACAAGTTTCTATGTAAAAATTATAATGTACTGTTCCTGAAACATAATTTACATCAATCGCGGGAATAAGTAAGAAATAATTCCCCAGCAATGGGGTTTTTCTGTCAATAAAGTCTTTTTTCTGAATTCACCTACTCACATTTAGACATTCATAAAGATGATGCTAGAAATACCTCTTCCTCCAGAATCGATAATCACTCGCTGGGAACTTGGTTTTAGCTGTATTGTACTACGTTGATCATTATGAGGAAATAAAAAGCGTTAATGAAAAATTCAACAACACCGAAGATGCTTGTATTTCGAAGGAAAAGAATGCTTTCCAGGATAGGAAAAACTTCGCTAATCTTGTATTCATTAAGGCCAACTCCGCTGACTTACCTGCCTGAACGCCTCGAGGTTTCAGCTCTTTCACTAGATAAAACAATTAACATCGTAAATGAAACAGTTTCAAGGAAAGATGTACTCGTGCAAGGGATAGTAGACAATATACTCTCTTCGTAGATTTATCGAGTTCTGGAACGAAATCCTGGATAGTGAAAATTAATGAAGTAGCAGCAACAATTCGACGAAAAGAAGTACATGAGGACTGCGGAGACCGAAAGGGGGTGGCATTTATGAAGTATGCACTGACAATTTTGTGCAATGTAGAATTTTCTTGCTACAAAAAATCTTTTAAGGGACAATAGGAAGACGTACACAGTAGAATTTGAGCATATATATGGTTGGGCATTGTGACAATTCAACTTAAAAGTAAAACATTTGTGCTATGTACTTCTCAAATAGAACACCTTAAAAATATAAATTTTTGTTCAAATTATATGATATTGATGTATGTTGCCTTATAAAGAACTTTTTTGCAATAATTTCAGTGAACAGTAACAATACGAAGAAAATAGTCTTTTTAATGATCGAGTATAAATTTGTAATGTCAAAATAATATAAAATGGCTATAAAATAAATCCTGAAAAGGTCTCAACCATTTGTTTAAAAAGGCTAAACCTAGAAATCCGAGACCTAAAGAACATACCTAAGTATATGTAATATGGTACTTTTGAATCTTGAAAGAATATTGTCAATTGTAATGGAACTTTTCTGTTATTCCTTTTGGTGCAATTAATTGAATCTTACTATTTAACAATTAAGTTTATCCATAACGTGGAAATATTTCTAAATTATCTATTTGTTCCCGCACGCTTCGGCCCACTGTACACTTTGGATTAATATCGTGCTTAATTATAAGCTCTAATTGTTTACTATATTTAATGTATTATTATTATTATTATTATTATTATTATTATTATTATTATTATTATTATTATTATTATTATTATTATTATTATTATTATTATTATTATTATTATTAGAATCTACTCAACCATTGTATTTATTTAAGCAGTTACTCAAGAAGTTTATTATACATAACATTGTGTTGATTAAATCATTGAGTAGGACGTGGCGACATCTATTAGCATGACTTTTTAGTACTAGAGATTGCCGTTATGCATAGACTGATAGACTGAAACGTTTTTCTTCTATTAATAGGATATCCTATTGAAGAATTTTTGATATTTTATATGAAGTTGTTTTAAATTTAACTTCAAACATTTTCTGTAACATATTATCACACCTCGTACTTACTAACTAGAATAAACCTCTAAAGACCAATTTCCGTAGTTCCAAACACGGTAGCTCAACTCGAACTTACCTTTTGCTCTTTCGCTCGTACAGTTGCTTTTATTTGTAAGGGGTTGTAAAGTCCTTTGTCCCATAATAATTCGCTCAATGTTACAGCCTTCAACAAACTGTTTTTCACAAAATTTTGCGTCAGGTTTCTTTCAGGTCAGGAAGTTTCCGTAATAGCTTCAATTCTACTACTTTCGTGGCAAATTTAAAACAAATATTTTAAAATTTCTTGTAAATGGAGTTACCTGTGCGATGTTAACTCTTCCATGATTATTTCACTTACTACTTCAGAACAAAATTCTTACTTATGACTCTCTAGATTGTAAATAATAGGGCAGTAACAAAATCAATGGTAGTAAATAGAGAAGTTAGAGAAGAAATATTTAGAGAGTTTTGAAATGTAAAACTGGAGGAAGATGAAGATAAAATGGACAGAGTAACGAACGAAGATGTTTTAAAACGAATAGGAGAGAAAAGGACGCTTTTTACTAGCATCCTTAGTAGGAAGGCCAATTCGATTGGACCTATCTTCCGAAGAAATTGTCTTCTTCAGACTGCCATAGAAGGAAACATGGAAGGAAAACAAGGAATAGGAAAAAGAAGAACAAAAATGGTCGATGATTTGAAAAATAGAAGAAAATATTGGGAGTTAAAAGAGGAAGCTGAAGATGGAGAAACATGAAAGATACATTTCAAGGCCCAAACAAAATAATAATAATAATAATAATCCCAAGACGTGTCAACAGGCAGAATACTTAATAAATAAAACAAGAATATGTATTCCTTCTCTGGGTTTATAAATGAGCGTTAACCATTAACATGTGTGGATAAGATAAAGCTTATGAATGTAAATGAGTGTAGATTGAAAAGAAATTTAATAATAGTATTTATTAAAGCAATGACTGCAAAACATAGAAATACGTTACTTTTAATAAACGCACTCAAAATTCCAAGTCTCTTCATAATCATCGAAACCTTGTGATGAAACGAAACAGATTAATTTAACCCTATATCTTTTTCACAGCTTAATTTCTTATTTCATTGTTTTTATGGTTGGTTTCGTTAACCGTTTCAGTGTTACGACCAGGGAGCTGCACGCGAGTATTAATAACAGAGAAGCTTATTACCATAGACATTAAAATATTTTAATGACTGTTATGTAGTTTGAATCCTATTAAAACTTATTTCGTTAATGTAAGAGAAGTCACGGCCTTACATAAACCTCGCTCTTCGGTATTCATAGTTTATCAATACGAAACAACGTTTGAAATTCATCCTTACAATGTTGCCAAAAAAAAAAAAGAGAGAGAGAGAGAGAGAAAATAGAAGCATTCTATAGGGATTGAGGTATTACGAGGCATGCTTAGTCAAGAAATTGTGGTTGTTAATAATGTTCAGATAATTAAATGTGGTTGTTTATATCAAGAGTTTATTACCCATAAACGTTTGATAGAATATGAAGCACAATAATTTTCTTAACACCGTATACACGCCTCTTTGTTCTTATATAGAAAATCACCAATTCATAGCTATATAATAATTTTAAGAGCAACGATATTACCTTTCTGTTCCAAATTAACTTCAAATAAGAAGCTACGTATATTCCAGCTAACTCGCAAATCATGTTGTTGAATATAAAGCAAGAAAGTTTAGTCATTAAAATCCACTTTTTTTAACCCATTGATTTGTCTTTATATATATATATATATATATATATATATATATATATATATATATATATATATATATATATATATATATATATATATATATATATATATATTGATTTGACTCACTTGCTCTTCTTCCGCTATAAATTATATTTACCTATTATTAATGTAAAGTTATACTGCGTATATCATTCCTATGTCGGGTGTTCTAAAAAATGGCGCCCATGGACCACAGAGCATTATTCTACAAGTCACAATAAAGCAAAAAATCGTATAGTTGTATACTTTCCAAATCCTCGTCTGGGTACAAATTACACTATATGGCAAGGTCGCAAATAAAGAACCATAGATTAGATCTACAAATCTATCAAATAAGTTATATCGATTCTTTCCGGATGGCAGCTAAAGTCGATATTGATTGACACTAGTATCACTTATTACTATAGCAATCGATTCAACTGCTTGTTGTGTTCGTAGAGTAATGGTAAGGCTCCAAGGTAATCTGCGACGTTACCACATTATGAAATTTTGATTCCCCATAGCGGCTGAAGGAGGCCCCGAAGGATAATTCATCATATAATATGTTCGTTTTATTTTGGCCTGTAGAATAGTGCTCTGTGGTCCGTGGGTGCCATTTTTAAAACACCTGATATATTATCTAGTCGAATATTTTTACTGTACGTCTGGCAGTAAAAGACCATAACGTCTCACTGTCTGTGTCTGGATAATGTTCAGAAGCAATTATGTTTAGAAAATAGTCTTTCTCATCAAAAAATGTTCCAAACAGGAATGCTTTGGAAATATTTATATTGAGAAAATAACAATTCGAAAATATAATCACATTCCCATTTGTTCATACTAACGTATCTCACTTATTCAATTAAATACGAGGACTGCAGAAAGAAACAAAATCTATTTTGTATAGCTTTGAGGTACACTCATGTCCAAAATGATTGTCGCATATCTATAACTGTCTTCTTGTAAGAATATAAATCGATAATGTTTTTGCAGGGTACTTTTAATACAGATACCATGTGTATAATCAAAAACTGTATATTTGTGATAAATTTCATAGGAAAAAATTATAAATACGAAAATTAGAATCAGTAAAACAAAATGTTGCTAAATGGACAAGAAATTTTTATTTTAGTTTTATTGTTCTCATTTACTGCCCTTTTGCCATGAAATTTGGCACATACATGTCTTGGTCAATTATACACATATTAACATAACAAGAAATATCGGGCGGATTCGTTATCAAATTATATTCCTACAACATATTTATGGACATGCGACAATAATTTTGGACATGAGTGTACAAAAGAAAACTATTTAAATGTCTTAAATGGCCATTTAATTCAATGTTACGTTTACAATTTTTTGAAACCCTCCACCTCCTGTCTTTTCTATACCTATGGCCATTTCATAAAAAATGGATTCAGTTCCTTTTTTTGATCATCAATTCAAATCTACTGAAATAAAAGTCAAGCTTCTAAAGAGGAATGATCCCAATATTTAAAAAAAACTAATAAGAGAAGAAATTTATTGTAATTGAAATACAAGTACATTCATTAACTATTTTTCGACATGATCACCATGAAACTTCAACAGACATTTCTGGTAGCGTGACACAAGCTTCCGTATACATTCTGTGTAAAACTCTGCCGCTGCTAAGAGTGCAGTCAATCCAGAACTGATGTCTTGAGCACTTTACTGTCGTTAAAACACTTCAATGCATGCCACTTTTTTCACGTGAATTGAAAGAAAGAAATTGCTGGGGGCAAGGTCGGGGCTGTAATGATGATTGAATAGTATTCATCCAAATCTTTGATTTGTTTCAACAGTATGGCAGTAAAAGGACAGTATGTGGGCGGACGTTCTTATGGATCAGAGAAATTATTGCAGAGATTAACGTTCCTCACTGCCAATTTTGAATGGCACATCGAAAATTATTCAGTGTTTGCAATACAACTCTACTGTAATTGTTCGTCCTGGTTTCAAAAATTCTACAAGAGTCACGTTTTCTTGTTCCAAAACTTGGTTGGAATAATTTTGTGAACTGATGCAGTTTGAAACCGAAAGTACTAGGAAATTTCAAGCGCACTGTTTTAGTAAAGTGTTGCGGGTTGCATGATATATATTTTAAGACACTGTATTAGTTGCAGAAAACCACTCATCGCTATCTATTAACTTTCTGCTCTATAGCGATAAATAGTGAGAACAGAGCTGGTTAACTTGAACCATTTTCGATTTGTATAGAGAGTTAACGGAAAAGATGCAATATGTTCTTGGCACACTGAAACGATTGCGAATAAAATAACGCATCTCGATCTGTCTTATCGTTTTTTCTTCTATGAAAATCAGTATTGAAAACTTCCTGTTTCGGTAGAGTACTGCAGCTTGTTACAATATACTATTTTGAGATTGAATCAATTGCAGATAACCGTTTGTAGCCATCTAGTACCGTTTCTGTTCTGTAAATATTGAAATCAAAAGTGGTTAATTTGATCCATTTTCGGTTTGTATAGAGAGTAATGGAGGAAATAGAACCTATTCTTGGGACACTGAACCGGTTACAAAAAGCCCCATATCGATGTCTCTTACCGGTTTTGCTCTGACACCTTTAGATAGACGGATGGACGGAAAGACTTCCGACGCTTATACAAACACTGAAAGTCTAATAAAGTTTACCAGCAGTTGACAGTATTTTGGAACCAAGAATTGAAGAAAATGTTTCGAAGAGATGAATTTACATCATCCTCTGAATCAAACGTGGATAGATATAATCACGTCTATTAGAGAAGATAGGAGCTAGTTCTAATCTATTATTCTTTGTTTCAAATGCAATTGTAAAATAAATTGACAGAAAATCGAATTAGTTGAAATATGCCTGTCTCCCATAAAAAATATTCATGATGGTCTGCGCGTCCTTGGCACCCTGTCCTAATGATAAACAGAAAATGCATTTCTATCCCTTCCAATTTTATATGTTTATATACATAAAATATAAACTATCCTTTCGAGTAGCCATAATAATATACAGGGTGGATCATGTTTCTATTCTTTAGATCAATGATGGCCAACTTATAATATGTCAGGGAATAGGACAAAATAAGAACAGATAAATTAAAAATAAATACAGTGAAACCTGTGTTTAGCGGAATCGAGCGGAGCCCGCACAAAAATCCGTTAAAGTCAGGTTTCCGCTTAATGGAGGCAGACTTCTCCTTAAAAAATACAATTCTATTTCATGTCTTTCGGGATTATGGAAGGTAGTTTAGCAGCCCATTTATCAAATGTTTCACTATTTGCATCACCATTCATCACAAAATTCGTAAAAAAAAAAAAAAAAAAAAAAAAAAAACTATCTCATGTATTTTTTGCGTAAGCTTTTTAATCATCCATTGGATGATTTAAATTCAGTTTTACCCAGTTTTTCACCTACCCTTTTAGCGTATTCCTGTAATACAGAGTTAGATCTGCGGTAATTTTACAGTTTATCACTACCAAATCACTGCCACACTATTTCACTAATGTCCTGGTTTTCTGTTTCTTTAAGTTTTCTCTTTATTTTGCCATTACTGCAGTTTTACTTTTCTTTTACTAGTTTTGTCATTGCTTCAAAATTCCCATTTTTTCTTTAGAATCTCGTACACCTAAGTTTTACCGACGTTGAACATCTTCATGATTCGCTTTACATTCAATTATCTCATTCACTAGCATGAATACTTTTAAATGGTGTTAAGATCAAATACAACCATTCTTCTACAATACATAATGTCTGCTGCCGAACTAATGCAACAATGTAACTTTAGAGGTGTATTGGTAAACGTTGGATTGCAAGGTGATTTACCAGGCGTAAAATCGAGAGTTGAGAAAGTCAGGACAACAATAAACAGGAAATTACTGCACGTTTCTGAGTATTGTTGGGTCAAGAAACTTTTTGTTTCCTTAAATCTGGTATATCTATATTTATGAGATTTGAGAACCATGCCTGCTGAGAGCAAGGGGGAGATGGTATCAGAGGATTTAAGCGCAAATAAGAAACAATGACATAATCTCTCAAATGTTCTGCACATGAATTTTTGCTTCAGACCAAGATGCATTGCGTTCAAAACGTCGCGCAGTATACTCCAGGACAGAAAAGTTATCTTTGGAATTCTGAAAGTCCTCTGAATTTTTCACTGCTTATCTTCATGACACGTGATAGAAATTGTGACCCCTGCTTTGTTGCCTCAAATTATTTTTTTTTTCAGAACCTTGTTTTGGCAGTTTTCTCCTAATTTTTGTCGGCTGTCGCTAGCCGCTATATAATCGGAACAGATGTACATCTACAAAAAAGGCTGGCAGCTTACATGCTCCGTAAGACTAGCCGAAAATTGTGAAGGGTGAATAAGAATAAAATGGTTCGGGAAAGTCAACACTGTACAGAAAGAGTTTACAAAATAATGAAAAAGTTATCGCAGACATTGTAATGTGTATGTTTGTCCTCTCACAGGATGTCTAAATATTTTCTAAATGCTGTAGTCCGGAACTCAGAATTTTCCGTTAAAGGTTTATTATTCTTTCCGTTGTCCACATAACACAGCTTCCGCTTAATGAAGGGGCTTCTATTATGTTTTTTACTACAATATTCATGGGACCGTGAAATATTTCCGTTTAAGACAGTTTTCGTTCGTTGAAAGTAGTTTTACTATATATTAATAAAGGGTTCGTTGAAAGTAGTTTTACTAATAAAAGTAAATGTGCAACGCTGGTAGTTTAGTAACATATATTCATATTTTATTCTATAATTATTTTTTTTTCTATTCTGAGTATCTTGCCTCTTGTTCCACGTATTTAGGACAATTACAATCTGAACTATGAATATATGAGCGTAACTTTATGAGCTCAGCCTTTAAAGAACACTAGATACGATACCGATGTTACCGACTATGTACCTGGTGAAAGCGCTTAGTAGCCAAAAGGCTAAAGTAAATATTAAGTCAAGTTTTTTCCAGGCAAATGATAATCGCCAGTTACGCTCTTTCTTTTTCAATAAGGAATAAATCATTCATTTTCGTTTTCGTTTTTACTAATTTAGCCATCGCTGCTTTAAACGTGTATAAAGTCAGCAGTATACAAATTGTTCCTATCATGATCGAGCTTTATATAATCGTGATATTATTAGAGGCTGTTGAAGAATTCATAACACTGTCCAGAAGTGCAGGTAGAATCATGAAATTGTACAGTTTTAACAAACAAAATAGTATGTACATCGAATCAAAAAAGTATCTGCTCCCCTAAGTGCTCTAATTCCATTGCTTGGGGTCCAGATAATTTGCAGTGAGAACGCCTGGACAGATGCAACCAACTTACATGTAACTTTTCTCGGCACTGACAACACTTGATAGCACTGAGCCAGGTCTTCATGCAAGTAGATGAAGCACGAAACATTTCTCCATTCTGAGATGAATCGCTCTGGTTCATTGAGTGTTGTCCAATATTGCTGTATATGTAATGTATTTTTTCTTTATATACTGTATATTCAAAGAAATAAAAACACTGATCGGACATAAATTAGAAAATACTTGAAAGTAGCTGAAAATATCAAATCTAGAACAACTGCTGGAAATAGGTAACTTATTGTCATCATTGACAGACCTCCAATTCTCCTTATTCCAACATCTTTTTCTGTCCAGAGAAGAGAAAATCTTGCTTGCCACATTGAATATGCATTAAAATTGAAACATTTGCAAAAGTTTCAGCCTGGCCGGGATTTGCACCCGGATCTACCGAATAGAAGTTCAATGAACTAACCACTCACCTACCGTGCCACTTCATCTTCAACCCAAACTAATACCTAGTTAAAATCGTTTCATGGAAAAATATAATCAAGATACTAATGCTTATGTGAGTGTTTTAATGACTTGCTCGAGATTTTCTTGTTTAACTCAAAAACAAGTTTTATTGACATTCCTCAATGAGGAAAATATCACGAAACTTTCTTCAAGTTGAGGCTTACGTCTTCGGTTTCAGGGATGGTCGCGATTTACATTATATTTCTTCTTTACCTTGACTTCTAATTTCCAAACAAGAAAAGATGGCAGAAATTATTTTCACATTCATTAAATTGTAACAACACATGTAGAAATAAACAGTTCTATGTTTATGTTCGATAAGTACTAGTTTATTTTCTTATATTCATATGAGAAATTTCTGGCAAATTGAGAGGGTGGCACTAGCCGAGTGACCTCGGGCTTTCGGCTTCTGATCATGAGGCGCAATCCAATAGGGGGTTCGAATTCCTCTGAATAGCAAGGTAGGAATTTTACAGTCTTCCGTATTTCTGTGTTCGTGTGCCTGTAGTTTTTGGAATACGTCGAAAGGACATGAGGTGCCAGTGGAGAAAAATACCCCGGTTAGGGTGATTTGTTTAAAAAAATGTGAAAGCAGGATACTCCCATTGCAGCTACTTGGGTTCAAATCCTGTCATGGCAATTATTAATTTTTCTGTATGGGAAGGTAAGTTTAAGTGATTGATATTGTAATTCTGTTTATTATTATTATTATTATTATTATTATTATTATTATTATTATTATTATTACCACAAAAGGAAAGAAAGAGTCACATGGTCGAAGCTATTAATAGGAATAGAAAAGATATAAATTATGTCAGATGTTTCTTAGGTTTACACATGAACGCAATAATATTATTACGGCTATGGATTTACAGATAGAATTATAATTTTAGGACAAGAAATGGAATATAAATATTTGTTAGCTGATAACAGTAATGCATTTTGCTTCGCCCTTCTAAGTAGAAAGGTGAGGTGACATCTTAAATAGAATCATTCTCCTGACTAGAGTTATAAGTTCGATCACTATTTTCAATTTGTGCACAGCTAGGAACAATTAATAGGACCTCATTTTTTGCCCAAACTACAGCAGTAAGGACGTGTTTAACCTTATGTATTCATCAATTCTTGTTTAAACACATTAAGTTCGCAGACAGTACGAATCAAGGTTGATACGGATGACGTAATTTTGTGTTGTTGGCATTTCATCTGTGAAGGAAGTCGTCTCAACTGTGAGGCCCAGAGAAATTCAATATTTTTCATGTTAGTATACATCAGAGGTATCAATATTAAAAATTATAAAGGTTTCCTTAATTGCTTCAACGGGAATCGAACCCGTGACCTCAACAATTTGAAACTAACGCTCAAGCCACTACTCCAAGACATCATTGTTCTGGGAGGAGGAAAAGACTGGATGTACAGTGAATTCAATAATTACACACTTTTACGATTCCAGTGTAATAATGCTGAAATTTTCTGATCTCAGTCGTGATAAAATAGGAAAGTATGATGCGGAAAGAATAGTCCAGAAAATTCAACTTTAAATTGACAACTAAAAAGACATTCAAACACGCAGGCCATGCAGGAGAAATTTGCCTTTAGAGTGCTTCTAACCCTTGACAGCCACAGTGCCATGCCGTAAGGGGAGCGAGGGGAGCTAAGGCCCCGGGCAACCAAGTAAGGGAGCGCGAAATTCGGGAGGAAAAAGGAAAGAAGGAAAAAGGATTAAAAGTGCTCAAAATCAAGGAAAAGCAAGGTTTATTTTTGAAAAGTTTCTTACTCCAGTCATGGTGAAGCTTTTCTAGCGACCTTACACATATCTACGGAGGCGCTCCCGTATGCTCTCGCCTCCGACACTGATTTTTCACGGCACGGCACTGGACAAATACTCATATTGATTAGAAATGCTGACGGCTTTTCATCTTTGTAAATTAGAAGTTAGTATAAGGAAGAATAGTAGTAATGTAAATCGGAATCGGTTAGAAACGGTGAGGTAGCCTCAACTTGAAGAACGTTTCGTGATATTTTCCTCATTGACGAAGGACTATATAACTTGTTCTTGATATAAAGAAGGAAATCTCGAGTAAGTCATTGTGATACTTATTAGGAACGTCTCTGTATAATCTTACATCCAACGATTTTAACTAGCTAATAGTTTAGATGAAAGATACAGTTTCGCGGGAGATAAGTGGTTAGCGTATTGAACTTCTATTCGGCGGATCCGGGTTCAAATCCCGGCCTTTTTCAAATATTTCAATTTCAATGTCAATACATATTCAGTATGACAAACAATCTTCTCTCCTCCTAAAGGAAAAAGATGTTGGAATAAGGAGAATTGTAGAAGGTCTGTCAATGATGACAGTAAGTAACTTATTTCCAGCAGTTGTTCTAGATTTGATATTTTCAGCTACTTTCAAGCAGTTCCTGATTAATTCGTAGTCAGTATTTTTATTTCTGTAAACATATTGTAAATACAGAAATAATACATTACATAAACAGCAATATTGATATTAATATATGCTGTTCTTTGGAAAACACGATCCGCACCATAGATATTCATCTTAGGCTGGAGGACTGTTTCGTTAGTCACATACTTTACAATTTTATCTGCATAAACACCTGGATATCAGGGCTACCAACTGCTGTCAGTGCCTAGAAAAGTTATGTGTACGTTGGGTTGCATCTGTCTAGGAATTCTCATGACTGCAAATGACGTGGACCCCAAGTAAGGGAATTAGAGCACTTACGGGAGAGATGCTTTTGTGGTTCGTTGTACAAATACACATTTTCATTAAAATAATAAATTTTCATTCTTCTATCTATTCTATGAATGCACGTACTTACACACTTTAGAAAGATACTTGTATATAGTATACAGTCGTAATGGTATACATTGAGCAACGCATTTTTATACTTGAGAACTTAATATATTGCTGCTGTTTATGAAAATTGCAACATCCAGAAAGACATGCTAGAATAATGAAATTCGTTGTCCTGCTGAAATATGGCGTCTGGAGTTGACTGTAAACAGAGCATCACAGAGGATTATAAAATCTCACCAATATACCGGATGCTGTTCACGTTGGCCTGGATACTGATGAGTTGCAATCGCATCTTGAAACCAATGGCCCCAAACACCTTATACTGGGAGTGTGTTCGCTGTGGCGCTCATCAATGCAAGTTGGCTTATTGCGCTCTCCACGGCAGTGTTGTACACGTACAGCGTTTGTCCCGGAAGTAATAGGACTGATTTTATTCCGCCATGACTGTACTTCGGAGCGTGCGCGCACCGACTGGATCCGGTAGAGAGCATTCCTAGCTAACGAAAGTGCGGTTGGTCAGTTGTCTCAGAGCACACGGGACAGACTTTTTCGCGCGACTTGTTTCTGTGAGTGGTGCAAGCCGAAAATGCAGCGTTCGTTAGAGCAAAGGTACGCGATTAAATTCTTGTTAAACTCGGTAAATCTGCGACAGAGACGTTTGATATGATCAAGCAGGCTTACCCAGATGATGCTTTAGCAAGAAGTGGTGTCTTTCGGTGGTACAAAGCCTTTTCGGAGGACCGGGAAGAGGTCGCCGATGAAGACCGTGCTGGTAGACCTTCGACTTCGACAAACACCGACAATGTGACTCGTGTGCGCGAAGTTTTGAACTCAGAAAGTCGACTAAGTATTCGTTTAATTGCCCAGATGTTAAATTTACCAAAAACTGTGGTTCATGAAATTGTGACGGAGCGTTTGAACATGCGCAAGGTGTGCGCGAAGATTGTCCCGAAAGTGCTCACTGAAGACCAGAAATTGCGGCGAGTGGAATTGTGCCAAGAAAATTTGAACATGTGTGAAAGTGACCCCCAATTTTTGAATAACGTAATCACAGGTGAGGAATCATGGATCTTTGAGTATGATCCCGAGAGAAAGAGGCAATCTTCCGAGTTGCACACGCCGGCGTCTCCTCGCCCAAAAAAGGGAAGAATGAGCAAATCCAAAGTGAAAACGATGCTCGTTGTCTTTTTTGATATCAAAGGCATCGTCCACCATGAATTTGTTCCTCCTGAACAAACCATCAACACCAAGTTTTACGTGGAAGTGCTCAAGAGACTCAAACGAAGGGTCAATCGGGTCCGACCAGACATCGGAGCCGACTGGAAGCTACACCACGACAACGCCCAGGCTCACACCGCCTTTCTTGTGAACAGATGCTTGACCAAGGCCGGCATCCCAACGCTTCCGCAGCCGCCCTACAGCCCAGATGTGGCCCCCCGGACTTCTTTTTGTTTCCTCGCCTGAAACGCCCGATGAAAGGCAAGCATTTTGAGACGACAGAGGGGATCCAAGCAGCTTGCACCGCGGCTCTCAAGGCTATTCCAAAGAATGACTTCCGTGACGCCTTCAATGCTTGGAAATCGCGCTGGCAGCGCTGCATCGACGCAGAAGGAGCCTATTTTGAAAGTTCTTAAAGAATTGTAACGATCGGCTCAATATTTTTTTTAAATCGACTCAGTCCTATTACCTTTCGGACAAACCCTGTATGCAACCATCACTGTAGCACAGGTTAAAACGGGACTCGTCTGGAAACACCATGTTTTGCCATTTAGCATGCCAATGACGGTATTCATGTGCCTATATAAGTCTGTTGCATTTGATATCTCTGGTGAAGGAGAGCCATGCTGCGGTATGCGAGCTAACAGTCCAACCTTCAGCAAACGATGTCGAGCAGTCAACGTAAACACGGCAACACTCGTGAAAGTGCTCCAGCGTTGAGTCAACACTGTGGATACGTCTGTCCGCTCCATTATAATCATGGGGGCGTGGTGGCTTAGTGATAGAGCGTTCACCTCCAGTGCTTGTTGTCCCTGGTTCGATCCCAGCTCGCGCCGTGTGAACTTTGTGGTGGACAAACACCGTGCTCGTGGGTTTTCTCGGGGTTCTCCCGTTTCCTCCCACTATCTTCATTCCATCATTCCATTCATTTCTCATCTTCACCGTCTCCTTTAGCCTAACCGGCATAAAACTTAAAGATTTCATTTCGTTTTTTCCATTATAACCATCCGGGCAAGGTGTCTGATATGCATTACTGTGGTCACATTGCGTGATCAAGTCCCTGCTCTTTGCTTTGTACGACCCTCTTCTGTCCACTGCTTCCACACACGCATCACTGTCCTATACGAGCTGCAATTTCGCGATACTAGAAACCCGCTTTCCACTGCCCGATCATTCTGCTCCGTTCGAACTCATTCAGCGGTGTAAATTGCGCCTTTGACGTCCACGAGTCATACTGGCACTTGCCTATGTGTTTCCATTTTGATTGACTACTATCTACTGCCTCCCTGCGGCATGCACGGAGCTTGTTTGGTTTCACAGACGACAGGGCCCTGCCAGCCATACATGGACACCATCTGTCTGAAATTTTACTCACTTCCTCCTAGAATTTCCTTACATATATTTACAAGGTTTGGATTCATTCGGGCCATTCGTTCTGGATGCTGCAATTTTCATAAACGGTAGTATGCACTTAATGTATATATTAGTATATGCGATATATATATAAAAGAAAATAAAACGGCTAAATTAATTTACCAAAATATATACGTCAGAAACTAGCAAAACATATATGAAGATCAAACGAATACACTATAAGTTGTATTGAATTTTCAAATATCAATAAGTGAAAAGACCTTTTCCAAAATGTATGGAAACTGACTCTATATGTTTTATATGAGACGACATTTATGGAAAACAAAGCTCGTGAGAATTGAATTTACTTTTTTCCTCTTCTTTCTCATTCCTCTGCTGACACAGTAATAACAAAGGACAATGTTTGAGCAAGCTAATTAGTCTAACGAATTGTATTCAGGTTCGCTCGGATGAGAATAAAACCTCTTTAGATGACAAAGAAATTGACGTGAATAAAAATGCTATTATAGTTCTCTCTCTCTCTCTCTCTTTCTCTGTCTCTCTGTCTCTCTCTTTACTCTTTCTTTCTCTATTCCTTCCGCTTTTGCTCTTTCTTCTTTCGAAGAAGTAAAAAACAATATTCGTTATAGGAACTTTTGTTTCACATTATGCAAATATTTGTCAAGCCTTCTTGTTTTTTGTCTATCATTTATTTAGCCATCACAGCGGCCCAAGAGTACTGTGTGTATATATATCCTTGGTGGGTTTCAAGATATTACCTATAAAGAGTCACGTTTTCTATTCTTTGTTATTAGTAGTATATTGAAACAGACAAGCAATAGTTTTTGTTTCGTTTAATTCCAATTAATAATCAGTGAACTAATTTAACTGTAGGAGCGTGCAGCACTTCCATGAACCCTGACTACACTACTCAATATTAAATTAGCACAGAAGTTATCATTACTATTGTTCCCTCGTCTCTCTCTCCCTCTCTCTGTTTCTTTCTTTCTCTCTCTCAGTCTCTCTTTCTATCTATCTATCTATCTATCCAGTTGTCAATACATTGACTTTTTCTCCTAATGGAGGGAATAGATACTCAATAATAGAGTGCTTATCTCTTGTCTGAGTAACCTTTGATTATTAGATCCAAGACCACGTGAATTTATGGTCTACATTATCGTGTCTATGTGGTTTTCCAATTTCCTTGCAGATTATTATTTCACCAATTCTTTCATAATCATTCCCTTCACTTATCAACAGTCTCCTTTATCCCACAGGGCACAAGTATGAGGTGTAAAATTGAAAGCTTTCCTTTGTCATTGTTCTTTTTGCTCATAGTGGATGATATGTCAGTCCATTTTTGTAGTTGTAGTGTAGTCAAGTTTGGTCTGAATATTACACTGGTGATCTTGAGATAAAACTTTTCGGAGTTCGAGTTTGTCTGAAGAGTATGGACGTTTGCAACTGCTTTCGAAGTGCTAAACATCCCTTGTAATCTACTAATACCGTATGTTATTTTGGTAAATTTCACACGAGGCTAGTGAGAGTAGAATAAACATGCGGCGAACATTAGTGGTCAGCTAGAGGATAAGTACGTACCCGTGCCTGTAGGAAATACATTGCCATCTGGAGAGGGTGTGTGTATATATATATAACTTGTACAGGACGCTAGATATAAGAAATATGTTGGTAGAAGCTCTGGAATTGAACCAATGACCCTAAGCGGTAGAGCACGGAGCCACCGTAGATCACAATGAAAGAAATTCTTCTCCAAACGGACATTTCGAAAGACTAAACTATTGCTGAATTTCGCTTGAAGCTCCATCTGCATTCTCCTGCAAGATAATTTACTTTAGAATACATATTCCTCAGTCATGTATGATTTTGGCAGTGTAGTAACTTGTGAAGCCGGAGGAAACTGCTCTCCCAATTAAGCTCCCCACTGTTCCAGGGAGAACCTACTTCAAGGTAAAACTTTGTTACTCCATATGATACGATACGAACAAGCATGCATAATTAGGCATAGAATAGGTTCCCACATCTCACAAACAACACATATACACATAATCTCTTAAATGAAAGGAAAATGTAATCTATGTGACGTGTATGTGGGATCATTTCAGTAAAGTGTTTACTTAAAGAGACCGAAAGAAATAATATATATTTCATAAAGAGTTGTGTCAAATATTGTCTCTTAAATTAACTAGTGAAGCATAGAATGGGCCCACCATACCAAAAGAAATGAGAACTTTTTCAGATGAAGCTGCAGCCTCATCATCTCCACAAAATATATTTCCCGAAGATGAAGCATAAATATAATCTGGCTCCCACTTCGTGAAACCAACTGTTGTCACCAGAAGTAAAAAAATGTTTATTAAGATTATACATTCTATAAACACTCAAATTTCATGTTTCATGTTTTTTAAGTACTAATGCTTATGTCTCGAGGAAAAGTTGCAAGTTACGGCACTGGTTGATAGTAGAGTGTCCAGAAGTTCAGTGAACTCTCGGGGACAAAATGGGGCTAATCTCTTAAGCGTGAAATTGAAAAATCATTGTATCAGAAATTGTGTTTTACGATAGTCAAGCATGATCCAATTTATATTTTTGTCCATTAATACTCGGAGCCTAGATTCACTCTATAAAAATAAGCCAATTTCTATATGCCAGTGATCGGTAGTTTATAAGACTGTGGGCCATATTTGAGGGCTACTATCAATTTTCCTCCTCCTCCTGAGGCAACGGTTAGCTTATTATGTTGAACTTTTGTCCTATTCTGCTTATCTTGTTTCTCATTTTATGTGTATAGCCAATTAGGTCCTAAACAATAAACATTTCAAACCAACTATTCTGTACATGAAATCTACATTTTTCAAAAAAAAAAAAATCGCCCCAATACCAACGACCTTACTATGGAAAACGAGTTTTGGTAAGCACAAGATCTCAATTAAAAGTAACCTCAATTCAGATATACTGTAATGATCAGTTATACTCTTTCTGTTACACAAGAAATTTTAAAAAGAGGGAAAATTCATGCTTTTGTTATCTTTATTCCAGTCCGGAACCAGTCCCCGGGCCGCCATTTCGCCATCACTATCATGGGCAATTTCTCATGATTTCCCAGTGTAATACAAAAAATATTCTAATTTTATGGATAATCGGAAACCTACTAACTGTAAGCTATTAACAATTGAAATCTTTTCCTGAGAGGAAAACCACAGCACATCATTGAAGTTCAGATTCATAGAACAGAGCGTCCGCTGTCTTCTACTTCGTTTCAAAGCATTTGAGAAGGAATTGATTAGTTCATTTAAAAGTTGCTTCTTGATAACACACAATTACTTAACAGAGAAAATGTGTTGATTTTTGCTACATTGATTCTAAAATTAGTTTTATAGAAATTAGGAATTAAGTTTCTGGTGTTTCGGCATCTATAGTCACAGCCCGTCACGTATGGGTGATGACGTCCCTCGCCGATCACACTACCCGGAAAAGTGGGAAAGGAAGAAAGGAAATGATTTCGGATCTTAGACACGATCCCAGCATTTTCCTGGTATAAATGGGGAAAACCCAAGAAAAACTCACCCAGGACGGCTGACCTGAAGAGACTTGTTCCCACCAGAATAGAACCCGGTATAGCTCGCACTAGTGTTGTGTCGATCATGAACGATTCGATCATTATGAACGAATCATGGCGTGAATCAAATGAATTATGATTCTTGCCAGAAATGAATCGATTCTTCTAATGAATCATTTGTACTTTCCACTGAATTGCTTGCCGTGATCGAAATGAATTGAGAATCACAAAGTGCCAGCTTGTGTGAGAGAATTGGTAGGGTTGCTTCTGCAAATGCGCTTGCAGTTCACGGGGAATGGTAAAAGAAAGAAAACCGTACGCGCGCTTTTTCTTCCTGCTTTCGTAGATGCGTGCGTTTTTTTTTTTTTTTCTTGCGTGGTAGGGCTGCTTCTTGAGAAGAGAGGAAGAATCGTTGTTAGAAGCTAACTACTTTCAAAATAAATTTTTCTGTTGCTTGCTTCTCGTCGTGAAGTACTGATAGTGTTGCTCAATTAGATGTAACACGATTTCGTAGTTAGTTTCATCATACTCTTGATGAGCACTTATCTATTTTATCAAGATATTGTACGTACATTGGATAAACTTATTACCATCATTTTCAACTGCACTAGCCAAAAAGGTCAATTTTAATGTTTCACAATCAGCTCAAAGTAATATATTATATTCAATCTAAATACAATATTTACACAGAAAAAGTGCACTGTAACCTATTTGTACTGTACATAATGGATTTCACAAATGTATATACACGTACAGAAAGACGAACGTAGATTCTTTCTGGGAAGATAATGTATTGCATCTTTCAGTAGAAACACTTGTCCACATGTAACAAAGCTTAGTGGCAAAGGCGCCAATTCTGGGGGGCCCGGACCCCGGACTCCCTGAATGGTCAAATGTATTTTTATGAATATTCAATATTGGGCATAATTTGAATTAGTCTTAAAATCCTTTAAACCCTTGTCTGCAAACAAACACACCTTAATGCCCCCCCCCCCTCCTTGCTTAGTGGTGCCTATTTTTCGCTTTACTACTATTGAAATGGACGTAGAGATACAAATGGTTTTCTGAGTTTCCATGTAAACAAGAGGATGTGGGAGACCCGGGATCAATTCTCGGCAAGAGCTCATGTGGTTCGGATTCCATGTTAATCAGTATATCCACGTCTCATATAGCCTCGCTGCTGAGTGGAACGTTAAGCTCAAAATCAACTCAACTCAAATTTAACTAACTAATGGTTTTCTCTTAAGAATATAGACGAACGTGATGATTTCATGGGTAGGCGAGGAGAAAATACGCCGAGACTAAGAATTATTCCCTGGGGCATTTCTCAGATTGGGTTCAATTGTGGTTACCAGTATTTCGCAAATGTATGTTCATCTCTTGCTTATTGAATTGGCTCAGTGGTAAAGCGTTCACCTCTGGTGGATGGGGTCCCTGTTTTTCTTCTATTTACGCCAAATGGACTTTATGGTCGACAAGCATCATACACGTGTATATGTGGGTTTTCACTGAGTTCTCTCGTTTTCGCTCACTTCCTTCATTTCACCATTTCATTCATTCTCATCATCATCGTTTCCTTTAGTCTATACGATGATAACCACGGAACATAAAAGTTTTTAACATTTCATTTCATTCCGCGTTTACTCAATATCTCCTCGAGGGAAACCTTTTAAAATGATCATAATAATGTTAAATATATGTTGATGTGTTAACTCCCTTTCTTCTCTAGCTCAAAAGAATTGAAAAAAAAATCATTATATTTTGCCAGTTTAGAATAAAATAGAACATATTTTAGAATGTAATAGAATAAAATAGAAATCTTGCAGTTTCACATTCCACGTTTATGGCCATCAATCTAAGGAAAACGAATGATTAAGGCAAGTAAATGATGATGGAATAATAGGTAGAATGGGAGTGTGGGAGGAAACGTGAGTACCCCGACAAAACCTACGAACATCATTACGTACACCACAAACTTATTTAGCAGTGGATCAAACCAGGAACCCCACACACCGGAGGTAACAGCTTTAAAAGTGAGTCACAGTGACCTCAGGATAGAATAGAATGGATTGCGAGATAACAATATACTTTAATTAATCATCCGCCTATATCGTAAGACTGTAAGACTTATAACAATAAAAGAAATTCATTAACATGATGTCTACTTTACAAAGTGTGAATAACCTGGGCAAATAATACGCACCAGAAATGAATATAACACTACGAACTCATTGCGTAGTACTTTTTGTATTTAAAACCAAAAACATGAATGTAGCCTATACATTTTACATAGGGCTGTATATTTTTTCCCATATTAATATGTACGACAATAAGAAGTTGAAAAGAAATTGTTAAAACTGCTCGTATCCCGTAAAAATCCCGTAAAACTTATGGAGTATATTTCAACAAAGTATTTCCTCGAGAACTGAAATTGGCAGAAAAACACGTGGAAATTGCAACAGTTTTAGTTTTTGCCTCAAGCCCTAATATGAAAACAGGATGCAAAAATAACAACAATGAGAGTAGAACAACACCATATTATTGAAACTTCATAATAACACTGTTCCCGTGCCACCACTCACCCCAATGCAACGCTGGCTGTGTCATGTGGCAAAGATGATACACGAGGTTGTACTTCCTCACAAGGAATTTATTAAGTTGCGCAGAAAAGAAGTGCAGTAGCCCAAGCGATTCATATGATCGAATAATTCCCACTCAATTCATATGATCAAATAATAATTCACCTGCGCAAAATAGATGCGCGGAAACCTAACTGATTCAATGAGCGAATCATTCCCAACCAATTCACTTGCGCGAAGGGAATGCGCTGACAACCAATTCATATGAATGAATTAAATAATCGAATCATTTTAGTGAATCAGAGTAAATGAATCGATTCTCCGAAATGAATCATTTTGCCCATCACTAGCTCGCACCAAAGCCTAAAGCTTAGCAATTATGCTATACTCGGCTCCTAGATAACTGTGTACTTTATCTTTATGATGACAATTGTATTACTTCATTGTTAATATCAAGTTTAAAATATTTAATTCTGTAAGTATGCTGTTTCTTCCGGTACTATAGCACGGTCAACAAGAGATGGTCTCTGACGTTTCTTACCACATGCGGTGGGACATTGCAGCCCCTACTTTGATACCAGTGTTACCAACCACGATCACTCTGTCTCATACCATTAATTAAATTGCCACTACAGTTGCACCGAATAAAACCTTGACACGCGAGTAGTGGCAATGTCACTGCGAGCTGTCAGAGACGTTCTCTTACTGGACGCGCTATAGTAAGAGGTACCTACCTATGATAACACTGCCAGTTTTACTTCTGCAAACACCAACTTACAGTTACTTTGAGTTACACTTTTTAAAAAAGAAATACAAATATTAGCGAAGCCTCAGGATAAGTAGGTTAAAAAGAAATGTCTTGTTTTTGCATGAAATTATATCAAACTTCTTATTTTAATTACTGATTATTAAAGCGTTGTATCTTGCCATCTGGGGAACATTGTGTCAACTATTGACAAAACGACTAGGAATTGCTCGATCTCCTAATAGGACATTGAGAAAAAACATTTGAGAGAATTTGGCCCAGAAGAAACAAGCGAGGGGGATATTGGAACAAGAAACGAAATAATAAACACTGAAGTAACAGTTTTAAAATATACCAAATTGTTACTCTATTTATTCTATACTAAACTGTTGATTTGGTTTAATTGACGGAGTAGTTTCATCTATATCGGATGATTCAGATAACCCTGTCCGAAGATACCCTTAAGATCCGATTTCTGTTGTGTATTCCAATAAAGTGCAGACTCGTTATATGTGTGTTTGAGGGTCTGCTTCGTAGATTCCTAGTGCTGGTACTTGCTTCAGGTACAAATCCGAGAAATGATTGGGATCCCACTTTAAACAGCCAGCCCTATCTCACAGGGCTTCGTGTGCTAAAATTCAACCAACTAAGAATATGAAGTAAACATTTTTGATTCAGTTGTATGAATTTAATCCGTTCCATCACCCTGTTCCAGTTCCAAAACAATTTTTGTCTTTAAAATAATGGATTAATCTGTTAATAGACGGAGAAACAATTGAACGCATTTAGGAGGAAACCCAGGATTTCCAGTTACAGGCAGCCTTCCTGCCGTGGCAGGAGAACTACAATTTTAGGAATTAGGTGTTGTGATGTAGTTTTTATGTACTGTGTAGTGTCCGTATAAAACCAGATAATGCTTATTCAATAAAATAACTATAATGTTCTGTGTTCTATACATACTGTATGATTTCAATCTATTTGCAGCTTCACAGATCGGCCATGGCTAAGCAACAAACCTATACGTAGCTTGGTACAAGAAATCTTGCGCGAGATACATAATCTTCCGAATATATTCCCGTTCTGGATTTTTTAGACTAAAAATCACTTTCTTTTCACTTAATATGGGTTTCTCGAACTCGAATCATTTGACCACTAAATACATTGAATTTTAGTGTAAAATATTAACAAGCAATAACAATACTAGAAAAAAATGAACATATTAGGACCATAACGAATACTTTATACAAGAAAATAAAACAAGTACAAAGGCATACAATTAGTAGCGAATATCACACGAGAACGAATCGTACGACAAAGCGTATGGATAAACAAGAAAAAATTATAGAAAAATACGCGAAATACGTGTTAAGTGTTCGGATTCTAAATCAGCGTCCGAATTTCAACGCAAAATTTGTTCGAGTTTTTCGTTCGTATTCCAAGTTCTTCGAATTCTTGGACATTTAGATTCTGTACAACTTTGTACTTCCTCTTTTAACGTCACATGTTGTAAACAGATTTATCCACTCCTGTATTAAAGATCTACAATATAGCGACCCTATTATTTGGGTACGCATCACCCAGTTACAAGGGAACTGTACTTTAACGGACAGAGCGTTGGACATATATCCGCGTGGTCGCGGCTTCGATTCCCGGCCTTTGCGTCCACCTAGCGTCGTGAGGCAAACTGGGGAGACACGTGAATAAAAGTAGTGAAGGCCACTAAATCTAGAAAACTCCTGCTGAAACGCCTGTTAGAGAGAGGATGACTCAGTGCGCTGATCACGTGTTAGCTTCTACTCTGGCCTTATTTCAGCCGGTTGCTAACAAATGGCGATGGAGTGGATCTGACCTACAAAGAGCTGTCACGCCAAGTGTTTTATTATCATACAGTTCCTCATCGGTCACTTGAATTTTCGTATTCTTTCGAGGAACACAACTTCAGGGAGTTTATTATCTATTACAATTTAGGAGCCATAATTCTGAAAATATCTAAATAACTTATAAAAGTGCCTAGAATGTAGAATGTTTATTATATTCACAGAACATTTAGTTTTGTTAAAATACATATGAAAATGCTGTAGTATGGGCTAAGAAATTCCAAAACGTGCCTAATGTAACCAATTTTTGTCTTTTTCCATCAACCGAATAAAACAACTTTTATTGATTTCCTTTTATGAGTATTAAATAATAATAAACTATATTAAAATATTAAATTTTCAAATTTATAACTACGTATTACCACATCCTGGGCAATATTTTCATCTATATCAGAGATGTAACATAGATTTACTGTGTCGTTTCAGATATATCATAATCATACCTAGGTAGAATAAACGAGCAAAAAGTGCATTAAAATATACCTAAAAAAATAAACGTGGAATTAATCTCAGTTCTATATCGGAAAAATTAAAACAGCTTTAAGCTTTCATGTTGGCATTGACAGCTGACAAATCCAAATATCAAACACTTCAAATACGCAATCAGTGTTGTGACTGACGTAACAGCAGCAACTAAAGAGATTTTATTTTCATTTTCATTAATGACAACTAAATAATCCGCAGATTTACAAATGCAAATGGCAACTTAATACATTCATTTTTGTTGTTTTTGTTCTGCAGGTTTCTTCGAAATGCTATACTCTAATGTGGATCTCTAGATGCAAAGCCGTATATGGAAATGATTAGATTTAATGTTATGTGTCAACTGTTGTTTTTTTTAAATATATATATATATATATCATATTCTTGATTTACTCTCATTTTCTTATACCTATCATATGGTAGACACATATCTACGAATAAAATTACACGTCGACTGAAACCAGGGAAGTCGTGTTACAGTAAAAGCTCCTTATTCGCGCTTCCTTCATTCGCGTTTTCACTAATCGCGGATTAAAAAAATGCGACCCAATTCCTATATTCGCGGCTAAAGATTTCTTAATTCGCGGATCTAATCAGTACATACATATATAATAATAAAAAGGATTCCAATAGGTATCCAACCCATATCCTTTGTAAACGCCGTCAAATGGACTAATAAAATGTAAAATAGACCTTATTACAACTTTGCCTAAAGTATGTTGTTAAATCATATCGCCGCTGTATTGGTTCGGCCTTTGACATAAGCCGCCTTCGCCGCAATCGGTGATTTTGAGAATGTAAACAAACAGAATGAAAGCAACCTTATTACTCAATGAATAAAGTATATTTTTAAATGCCGCAACATTATTAGACGTTACGACCTTTGATAAGAGCCGCTTTGCGTGTTTTAGTGTTTCGTCTTTCTATTCGTTACAAAAATTGTAATCGAGTAACACGTCTCTACCGCTGTCTTCCTAATTTATACAGTAATGTCAACTTAAAAAAATGAGAAACGAGTTTCGACACGAAAAAAATCTGTGTTACCACTTAAAGTGAAAATAGAAATGCTTGATCGTTTACGACTTGGAGAGTCGTTTGCATCCATATTACGCTCATTCAATGTCAACGAATCAACTGTACGATCGATAAAAAGAATCCGAAGATAAAATAAGGTCGTCTGTAGCTTCAACTTCACTGTCAGCGAAAATTGTTCGTGATCCAGCAATAGAAAAAAATGGAAGTGGCGTTGTCATTATGGATCGAAGACCGCAACCTAAAAAAGGTGCCCATGAGTGGTCCAATGGTCCGGGAGAAGGCAAAGCGTCTTTACACTCATTTTAAAGAACCTGATGGTAGTTGTAGTGGTGAATGTACAGATGGAGGATTTCAAGCATCGGAAGGTTGGTTCAATAAATTTAAGGTGAGACAATCATTGCATAACATTAAAATCGTTGGAGAAGCTGCATCTGCAGACACTGCTGCAGCAGAACGATATCCAGAAGAATTTGCAAACTTAGTAGCTGATGGAGGATACAAACCTGAGCAAGTATTCAACGAAACTGCACTGTTTTGGAAGAGAATACCAAACAAAACATTCATTTCTAAAAGCGAAAAGTCTGCTCCTGTATTTAAGGCAGCAAAGGATAGAGTTACACTGCTGCTATGTTCTAATGCATCTGGAGATTGTGTCATTAAACCACAGATGTTTTACAGATCGTTAAATCCTCGGGCTTTAAAAAATCAAAACAAGGACGACCTGCCAGTGTTTTGGCGTTCTAATAAAAAAACAGAATTTAGACTTTAAAGCAGTTCTAGTTTTGGACAATGCACCAGGTCATCCTCGCAAACCTCAAACTATGCATCCAAATATAAAAGTGACATTTTTACCTCCCAACACGACGGCTTTGCTTCAACCTATGGGCTAAGGAATAATCCAGGCCTTTAAGCTCTATTACATTAGACGAACCTTCAAAATCGTATTGGATAATATGGAATGTAATCCTGATATAAATGTTATGGAATGCTGAAAGAAATTTGACATAGCAAAATGCATCGTAAACATAAAGGAATCATTGGAAGAACTGAAACCACACACATTGAAGTCATGCTGGAAAAAACTGTGACCTGCTCTGACTGCGGAAAATGACGAAGAATGTGTGCAAATTCAAACTTTGACTGCAAACATAGCCGAAATTGCGCATGGAATAGGACGAGATGGGTTCGAACAGATAGAATCAAATGACATTCAGGAATTGTTTGAATCGCAAGATGAAGATTTGACTGAAACCTACTTGTAGGAAATGTTAAATTCACAGCCCATTGAAGAAGAGGCTTCAACAAGCACTGGAAACGTGACATTTAATTTGAAAAATCTTAGTGAAGGTTTAAGAATAGCAAATGAGCTTTGTGGTTTCTTTATGAAAATTGATCCGTCTATGGAACGAAGTCTTATTTTTAAGAAGCAAATTGCTAATGTCACTGCTGAATATCAGTCTGAATTGAAGGAGCTTTTAAAAACTGCCAAGCAAGAAAAAATTACAAAATTCTTCAAACTATTGCCTAAGCCTGAAGATAATAATTAATCAATATGGTCAAAAACTTCAATTACAGTAAATTTATTTTTTTATATATGTATTTGTTTTTTTATTTTGTCACCTAGGAACGTATCCCCTATAATCCCATATAAATTACCATTCCGTATTTACGGTTTTTGTATTCGCGGCATATTTATGGAACATATACCCCGCGAATAAAGAGCTTTTACTGTATTATTCAGTTCAAAGTCTTTTGTCGTCACGAAGAATTTGAAGTTTAATATATATACTATATATATAAAAAACATAATGATGCCTGTTGTGCTGTATGGTTACGAAACGTGATCGGTTACTTTCAAGTTGTATTATTCTAATTCTTTAACCATCGGTTCTGTATATATATATATATATATATATATATATATATATATATATATATATATATATATATATATGTATATATATATATATAGGAGAGATAGTAGAAGGATAAGTAGACAGATACAACTCTCTTAGGAAACAAACCGTACAAGGTAGACAAAAGCACTTTTTACTGGATACCACAAATGACAAGTAGAGACCTACACAGCAAGGTAATACAAGGTGGTGGGACGAAATTAGGTGCTACTGCGAATATCATGGAAACAAATTACTCAAGATAGATAGTTGTCAAAAAGTATTGGAAAGATCTTAATCCAGCAATGGATCGACAATTGTTAATAATAGTATCTATTCATTTCAAATATAAATAACTCTCACCACTACACCTATGTGATCCCAGTTCTCATTCTTGATATTTGGGCATTTGAGCTTAAGAAATAAACGCTTATACCTTGTTCTAAGAGATCATATGTTTAACCTTGTAGCTGTCAGAATTTCTAAAAACAAAGAAAGTTAAACTAAATTTACTGTTCCTGCGCATAACTGGGTAAAATATAGGCCTACTATTGTCTGGCTATAACAAACGGTTCTGCAAACTCGAAATAATTGAACAATCGGTTCTAGTAAACCGGTGCGAACCGGTTGAATAGCACCACTATTTACTCTGAGGGAAGAACGCAGAACGCAGATTGAAATAAAATCCTGAGAAGAATATTCGGACCCAAGGGGAACGGGAATGGGATATGACGGGGACTTCTTAATGAGAAACTGCATAATTTTTACCATTTATCAAACATTGTTACGGTAATCAAATATAGGAGGCTCAGGTGGGTAGGAATGTAGCCAGAATGGAAGAAAAAAGGAACGCTTTCAAAGTTTGGACTGGAAGTTCAATCAAAAACGTCCATTAAAATAGCTAAGACCCCTACTTCCAAACAAGTATGATGCACCTCGCTAGGGCACTCGGGGTCACAATGAGTCTTGGCTTGGTGGCCGTTCGTAATGGAGTTCGTGTTTGGGGCTACCAGAAAGTGCAAACTTCGTGCAGTTACTCAATTTTTGCTCTCAAAATACCTTTAACCGATGGGATATTCATCGCCAATTGACGGGCCGTGCAAAGATATCAAAAACATCTGGAAGTTCTTGTAGGAAGTTTGCAGTTATTCGTACTCAAGAGAGAAGTGAGATACCGTCAATTTCTAATGCAACAGTCGCAAAGGTTCAGAAAACCTGTTACTAGTATCTATTCCTTGAGTCGGGGCCGAGACAGGTTTCACCAACAACGAGAAAGTGAAAGATGAGGTTAACCACTTCCTCAAATACATGGCGGCGAGCTGGTATGGCATGGGCATAGATAAACGACCATAGCATCTACAAAAATGATCAACCAAAATGGAGATTGTGTTAATATAAATATCGAAAAATCAATTATTCTTTGAATATTTTCATTGGATTGTTTGCTAAAAGATATCAATCTTTAAAAATTACAAACAGATATTTCTGATTATTATACTTCACTTCTGAAATAACTTAGCAAGGATAAACAATGAATGTAAAAAAACAGAAATACTAAGGAATTCACGTTCTTTCTTTAATCTGAAGACTGAGTTTGCTTACCTAAGCACAGTCTCTTGATTTCCAGATTCAATCAACTTTAGTCTTAAATCGAATTCAACATTCAGCATATTTCTGCACTTATGTTTTAATATGCATGACAAGAAAATCCACACTTATAAAGATAAGCAGTAACAAAAACTAACAGGAATTTTATAACTTTATCTGTGATCATTGGGTATTGCTTTCTCTTTGCCATCCACAGGTATATTAAATCCATCTTCTTGAACGTTTACTTGAAACTTTCGTGACATGAAATCTAGCTAACTCTTTCTCGAAAGGAATTAACGTTTACGGAAAATCAATGGAAAACAGATCCATAATCCAAAACTCTGACGCAAGTATTCTTCGAAATTTATTATTAGACTCTCAAGATAATCCTTTATATTATGTGAGTCAAGCTGGCCCTCACAAATTGCAAATTCGAATGAAAACAGTATCAAAAATTTGTACCCAATATGTACCAATTTGTACCACCAAAATTAGAATTTGTACCCCTACCAATTTTGACAAATTTCAAATTTTAATGGCGGGCCTGCATGACGTCAAGCTGGCCCGCACAATCTATTTTTCTTTCCAATTCGAACAAAAACGGTACCAAAAATTTGCACCTAATATATACCAATTTGTACCACCAAAATTAGAATTTGTACCCCTATCAATTTCTTAAAAAATTGAACTTTTGATGGCGGGCCTGCATGACGTCAAGCTGGTCCGTACAGTTTATTTTTCTTTTCAATTCGAACAAAAACGGTACCAAAAATTTGTACCTAATATATACCAATTTGTACCACCAAAATTAGAATTTGTACCCCTACCAATTTCGAAAAAATTGAACTTTTGATGGCGGGCCTGCATGACGTCAAGCTGGACCACACAATTTATTTTTCTTTCCAATTCGAACAAAAACGGTACCAAAAATTTGTACCAAATATATACCTCTTTGTACTACCATAATTAGAATTTGCACCCACACCAATTTCGAAAAAATTGAATTTTTGATGGCGGCGCCCAACTTATTTTTCTTTCCAAGTCGAACAAAATCGGTACCAAAAATTTTGTACCCAATACCTACCAATTTGTTCCACCAAAATTAGAATTTGTACACTCACCAACTTCGAAAAAATTTAATTTTTGATGACGTCAAGCTGGCCCGCAATATTTATTTTTCTTTCCAATTCGAATCAAAATGGTACCAAAAATTTGTACCTGATACGTACCAATTTGTACCAGCAAAATTAGAATTTGTACCCCACCAATTTTGAGAAATTTCAATTTTTGATGGCGAGATAGCTTGACGTCAAGCTGGCCCGCCCAACTTATTTTTCTTTCCAAGTCGAACAAAATCGGTACCAAAAATTTGTACCCAATATCTAACAATTTGTTCCACCAAAATTAGAACTTTTACCCTCACCAATTTCGAAAAAATTGAATTTTTGATGACGTCAAACTGGCCCGCACAATTTATTTTTCATTCCAATTCGAATCAAAACGGTACTAAAAATTTGTACCCGATATGTACCAATTTGTACCACCAAAATTAGAATTTTTACACCTACCAATTTCAGAAAATGAGTGGCCCGCGTAGCGTGGTCGCTAACGCTTTCGCCTTTGGTGATAGCTGCACCGGGTTCGATTCCCGGTTGGGGAACTCGGTCGAAAAAGTGTCAAACGCTTTTTCAGGCCAGCTACCGAGAATGAGCTTTTCCTGGGTTTTCCTCATTCACACCAGGCAAATGCCGTGATGGTACCTAACTTGTAGGTCTCAGGCCACTTCCTCCCCTTTTCCCGGATAGTTTGCTCGGCTAGGGACGTCATTCCTCAAAACGAGACGGGCTAAATGGCCATAGATGCCTAAAGCCCAGAAATCTAAATCCTAAATCCCTTCAGAAAATTAGAACTTTTTATTGCGGGCAGCTTGACGTCAAGCTGGCCCACAAAATTTATTTTTCTTTTCACTTCGAACAAAAACCGTATCAAAAATTTGTACCTAAAATGTACCAATTTGTACCATCAAAATTAGAATTTTTACCCCCCACCAATTTCCAGCAATTTGAATTTTTGATGTTATCCCAAATTGACGTTAAGGTGGTCCCTGCAACTTATTCTTCTTTCCATTACGAATCAAAGGGTACCAAAAATTTGCACCCAGTATGTACCAATTTTCACCACGAGATTAGAATTTGTACCCCACAAATTTCGAGAAATTTGAATTTTTGAAGGCGGATCAAGCTGACCTGGACAAATTATTATTCTTTCCAATTCGAATCAAAATTGTATCAACAATTTGTACCAAATATGTACCAATTTGTACCATCAAAATTAGAATTTGGAGCCACACCAAGTTCAAGAAATTTGAATTTTTGAAGACGGCCAGATTGACATTAAGCTGGCCCCCACAACTTATTATTCTTTCCAATTCGAAGCAAAGCACTACCAATAATTTGTACCCATTATATACCAATCTATACCACGAAATTTGAATTTGTGCCCCCACCAATTTCGAGAAATCTGAAGTTTTAATGGCGGGGTAGCTTGTCGTCAATTGGCTAGCACACGATATTTTTCTTTTCAATTCGAATCAAAAAGGTACCAAAAATTTCTTCTCAAAATGTAGCAATTTGTGGCACCAAAATAAAATTTATACTCCGCAACAATTTAGCGAAATTTGAGTTTTTATTGCTCGGGCCAACTTGATGTTAAATTTGGCTTTCGCGACACATTTCTTTTACAAATTAGAATTTAAATGTTACCAAGAATTTGTACCAAATATGTACCAATTTCTACCATCAAAATTAGAATTTGTATCCCCACCAGTTTCTAAAAATTAAATTTTCAGGCAGACGAAACATTTATTTTTTCGCATTCGAATTGAACAAGCATGTATAACCAGATTTCCCTTGAATTCGTAAAAATGGCAAGAAAAATTTGCATATAACTTGCTTCAACAAAATCATGTACGAATGAAGATTAGAGATTGTTATTCAACTAGCAGGAAACTTGTCACCAAGTCAAATTTTCCAGCGCAAGGTCTTGTTTAGAATTGAAATGAACATTGTGTAAAAAAATGTTTACAAATTTGTAACAAGAAGCGGGAAATTGTACCTGCACCAATTCAATAAATTTGACTTGTTTACTTAAATATGTGAATCTAGTTGATGTCAAGGTAGTGAGTACAATCGTATGTTATAAGTTCGACTTCAGCACTATGCAAACGAATGTTTGACTGGTTCCATTCAACATTTTTACTCTGGTGCTTATTATTGATGACGACTGAACTTGTACCAATTTCTATCAGCAAAATTAGAATTTAGACTGTTATCGAAACGGAGATATGAGTGGATGGTGACGACTTCACAGCAAACTGATCCTCTGAACGAGTTATATAATAAAAATTAGTATTCTCCATGATCACAGACGGTTGGAGAAACGAATCACCCACCCATAAAATATATTGGGGTCCTGAATATGTGTAGATATTTGACCCCCTCTCCCCCAACCAAATTGTACAAAACCCAATGCTATATATTTAATCTACCGCCTCCCCAACGAATTGTTTTGTGATAATGGTTTCCTGTATTCTTTCTAGCACTCTTAAAAGAATACCATCGTCAGCCAGCTTGATCCACCATAAAATATTCAAATTTCTCGAAATTGGTGGGGTTACAAATTCTAATTTTGGTGGTACAAATTGGTACATATTGGTTACAAATTATGGTACCGTTTTGATTCGAATTGGAAAGAAAAATACGTCGGACAGGGAAGCTTGACCGGCCATCAAAAATTCAAATTTCTCGAAATTAGTGGATGTACAAATTCTAATTTTGACTTTAAAAATTGGTGCATATTCGGTATACATTTTTAGTAATGTTTTGATTCTAATTGGAATGAAAAATAAGTTGTGCAGGCCAGCTTTACCCGCCAATTAACATTCAAATTTCTCGAAATTAGTATTGGTACACATTTTAATTTTGGTGGTAAAAATTGGTACATATTGAGTACAAATTGTTGGTATGGATTTTATTCGAATGGAAAGAAAATAAGTTATGAAGGTCAACCAGGCCCGCCATCAAAACTATTAATTTTCCGAAAGTGGTAGGGGTACAAATTCTAATTTTGGTTCGAACGAGAAAGAAAAGTAGTTAAGCCGGCTCGCCAACAAAATGTCAAGTTGGTCCGCCATCAAAGACTCTTTTTTTCGAAATTGATGAGGGTACAAATTCTAATTTTGGTGGTACAAATTTGTACATATTAGGTACAAACTTTTGGTACCGTTTTGATTCGAATTGGAATGAAAAACAAATTGTGCGGGCCAGCTTGACGTCATCAAAAATTCATTTTTTTCGAAATTGGTGAGGGTAAAAATTCTAATTTTGGTGGTACAAATTGGTACATATTAGGTACAAATTCTTGGTACCAATTTTGTTTGAATTGGAAAGAAACAAAAGTTGGGCGGGCCAGCTGGACGTCAAGCTGCCTCGCCATCAAAAATTCATTGTTTTCGAAATTGGTGGGGCTGAAAATTCTAATTATGGTAGAACAAATTGGTATATATTAGGTACAAATTTTTGGTACTGTTTTTGTTCGAATTGGAAAGAAAAATAAATTGTGCGGGCCAGCTTGACGTCATGCAGGCCCGCCATCAAAAATTGAAATTTGTCAAAATTGATAGGAGTACAAATTCTAATTTTGGTGGTACAAATTGGTATATATTAGGTACAAATTTTTGGTACCGTTTTTGTTCGAATTGGAAAGAAAAATAAATTGTGCGCGCCAGCTTGACGTCATGCAGGCCCGCCATCAAAAATTCATTTTTTTCGAAATTGGTGGGGGTGAAAATTCTAATTATGGTAGAACAAATTGGTATATATTAGGTACAAATTTTTGGTACCGTTTTTGTTCGAATTGGTAAGAAAAATAAATTGTGCGGGCCAGCTTGACGTCATGCAGGCCCGCCATCAAAAATTGAAATTTGTCAAAATCGATAGGGGCACAAATTCTAATTTTGGTGGTACAAATTGGTATATATTAGGTACAAATTTTTGGTACCGTTTTTGTTCGAATTGGAAAGAAAAATAAATTGTACGCGCCAGCTTGACGTCATGCAGGCCCGCCATCAAAAATTGAAATTTGTCAAAATTGATAGGGGTACAAATTCTAATTTTGGTGGTACAAATTGGTACATATTGGGTATAATTTTTTGATACCGTTTTCATTCGTTTTTGCAGTTTGTGCGGGCCAGCTTGACTCACATTTTATATTCACTATCAGTTCGGTGAATAACAGCTACATTCTCAGCTAAGAAAATATCCAACAATGGAAAGAAACTTGTGTGTGTCAGTGTTGATTTCTTGAATAGTGAAGCCAGTTATTCTTCCTAAGAGCAGCAATTTCATCTTTTATCAAGATTGAAGAAAGTGTCCTTGCAAGTGTAATCGCCTACGCTCCTACCTTTGGTGTGAGAGGTCGAAAATTTAAAATAAACTCTTTCAGCCTAGCTATAGTAAGTGATTTTTTTCCTGAATTTTGCTAATTCATACCAGCAAATGTATGGATGGTATCTAACATGATAGTTCCAGCCCAGTTACCTCCTTCCGCTTACATTCTTCCTCCCCAATGCCCTGGATAGTGTGATCGCCGAGGGACGTCATCCTTCATACGTGGTGGGCTGACATATTCACAGATGCCATGGTCAGAAATGTAATTCATATGAAAAGATCAAACTTTCGTCCCCTGTAATGCCGGTGCTTGATGTGACTGGTGCTTGTTTCGTGATAGCTCGAAACTAAGTGTATAGACAATGCTTCTCTATATTGGAGTGTTCATCGATCTGTTCCTGGAGCACCCCTTGAATACAATAAATTCAAAAATGTATTGGTATTTTCACAGGAATACAACAAGGATATATCAAAGACTGTTGCCTTTTGAATATGTTTGTCTTATGACAAAGCAAAATACTGCATGTCGCGAAGAACCTACTTTATTCCTGAATCAAGAACATATCACGGAAACCAATTGTGAAACACCAAGATGTAGTTTTGCAGTTACTGCCTTCATTGCAGATAGGTTTGAAGATTTTTCTTAAAATAAGTCTAGTAAATAGAGAAAGTATAACTTTTAAGTGCATCACCGAGAAGTTCTGAAATTTAAGTGAGGCAAAAATTAAAGGAGTATTTATTGGTTCACATATTAAAGAAATCATGCAGAGCTTTCAAACTAAATTCTTCGAAATTGAGAAATTAGCTTGCCCTGACACTTAAATCGGTATGTCTAGGTCTTATTAAATATGTCATAGGTATTCTGCCATTATTGGCTGATCACTTGCTGCAACTGAGAAGCTTCTATGCTCCACAGTATTCCGCTAACCTCTTCGTCTTCACGTACGATTTCACTGTTTTGATATCATTCATTAATTGTAGTCTCCTTCGCAACTCCCTCTTTTTCCTGCCACCATACCCTCTAAAGCGCCCATCATGATACAGTTCCTTCTTAGCCAATACCCCAATCAGTTTCTTTTTCTCTTCTTAATAATATTTAAAAGTGTTCTTTTCTCCACCACCATTTCTAACACCCTCTTATTCGTTTAAGAGTTGGAATTTATGAATATGTTGTTATTCACATGATGCAAAGTTTTCAACTCAAGGGATTCAACATGTCACAAAAATTACACATTTTGCACGTACACTCGGACTTCTTTTCTCAAAACCTTCATTTATAAGTGATGAACACGGAAAACGATTCCACCAGAACATTGTCACATCTGTAAATCACTACAAGGAAAAAGAACTAAAAGTATGCTTCCTGAATACTACTGATCTACCATCAGAGAGACTCCGAAGGATACATATTAACACAAACTTTAAAATTATTAACATATATCATGCTAGCCCACATTAGATATGTTAGAAATATATGTTAACATGTGCATTGTGTATAATGTATAGTGAGCTGTTCAACAAAAACTTGACGTGAAGAGACATTTCAGATTTCAGCAATCAATTCAGTGCTTGTAATCTAATTAATATCACATAATTTCAATTGAAGGACAGAAAAGATTAAATTTGTTGTACAGTGTTATCTCTGCAAGTGGGAATTTCACGTCTCTTGTGTCACATAACAATGACATTGGATTTGAGTTCGAAACTATTTAAGATCCGTTGTTCGTTAGTTGAAATTTAAGGATAAACAAGCACATGCAATATTATGAATGGTTACAGACGTTTCTGACATCTTTTGTGTCAATTTATATTCTCAAAACGTAGTAAATAAAACATCTTATAACACCCGATGGTTCTATAATAAAATACATAAACATCTCATGTTTTAAATAAAACACAAGTTCCTTATTAAACATTAGCATTTAGTATCATTAGTAAACAGACTCTTCACTGCTATGAAGTAATAATATCTAAAATGTAATATACTCATAATTATTTTGTTCATCATTTATAGAGAAGTTGGTAGCACTTACCGCATCTGGGAAGTAAATGCATATTGTTTGTGTTGGCGCTCTGAACGGACTGCTGCACGAAGCGCAATTGTTAAACTGATTGCGTTTAGCTGTAAAGAAAACATATAATAATGTTGTACTACAAGTATTTTAAAAAAAAGGAATAACAATGTTACTACATATATCACTAAAATAAGATACGAAAGGAATGTAAAAACAAAGTGTAAGACAAATTAAGGAACAGACTTATTCGAAAAATAAAGCTCTGATCATTTCCTCTATTTGAGAAGTCCTGTATTCTTATTCACGAGGTTTTCAATGTTATTTATCTCGCTGTACATTTCGTAAAATTTGCATTGCATACTTTACGCCCAATTCTTGAAGTTCATTGGTCATACGTGCTAGTTGTCTAATGCCTTATATGATTACAGTTGAATCTAGTGTTGAATTTTCAACTGTAATATTTTCCATTGTACACTCCGCATCAAAAAATTGCGACAGCTAACGTCCTGCAGTTAGGCCACCCAATATACACCTTCTTATCCCATAATCGTGTCAGGTAAAGAGACCCCCCTCTCTCTCCTCCTTTCTTCTCTCGTATAATAAATTAGCTAAAAACAGAATAATTCTTATTTCAAACTACACATGTAATAGTTTCGATAAAATGAAATAACAAAACCGAGACGAAACAAGATTCATAGGTTGATGTAGGGAAAAACTGAAACACACAATGAAAAATTGAAATCAATGGATGTCTATTACACAGAGATTCATAAATGGGGCAAAGAAAGAGAGAGAAGAGGAGAGAAGAAGAAAACGAAAAGCGAGAACAGATAAAACTGTGGAATTCAAACGTAGTAGGAGAAGAACCTAACATTATAAAGTACCGTTTCCAGAAATCCAACAGTAATATAGAAATAACGTTTGTTTGTACATATTTTTCAAAACTATTCGATATATAGAGGATGCTTTAAATATTCATTACATTACTTTCATAATGGATAGGATACTCAATTTCAAGTAGAACTGTATATCTACGAGACAAATCCAGAATAATGTCAAAAGTTTAACACACATGCTTTGTTTCCGCGTGGTTCGATTGCAAATTCGGTAGTGTTCATTGGACGCACAGTTCTAAAATACATTCTAATAAACCCAGTAGATACCATGGTCATATTCTCCATTTCAGACTACTAATGCAAACTGAACAAAACAAATGAAAACGAAACAAACGAAAAGAAAAGAAAATAGAAAATTGAAGAGTTCTATTTTACTGCTAAATTTCCATCAGAAATACCCTATATTAAAAGTCCAATCTGTATCGGAATGAAAAGTTAAAAATGTTGAATAGGAGAAGTTTATATTCCTCATAGATGTAGCATGTTTCAAATTTCAACGTGAGAAAAACACATAGAATTATAGGATGGGAACAAATTTTGTGTCGAACTAGTATAAATAAAATTTTGTTTTCAAATAACCAAAGAGTTACCATTTTCTAGTCTTTTCCGAAGATTTATCTGTTGCGAACATCCAGCATTGATTTCATCTCTTCCGGATGTAACGTAATTTGCACAGATAGAATGAACACGCTAAGAACTCAAACGGATCATCGTGTCAGTCCGATGATGTTGGTTAGGTTATAGACCTGCACTGGGTCGAGGATTCAAATCCGTAGTAACCCAGAAGATAAAAAAGAGATTTTACTTTCCCATGCGTTTAAATAGTATTCTGTCAGAGATGACCAGGTCTGGAGATGTTATCCCCAGAGCACTAAAAACACGACGCTAAAATTAATAGTTAATTAGATTCTCGAGACCAGATATATCGGGTTCTTGCTCCGTTTTAACTTTGAACATGAAGTGTGTGTGTGAGAGAGAGGGAGAGAGGGGGAGATGTGAAAAATACAAAGACAGGATAGGGAAACGTCAAGACAGAGAGAGAAGGGGACGAATATAAATGTGAAACATACTTATCATTGCAGTGTATGATGAAGAACACAAGCACTGTTCATTTGAATTATCGCCAGTGATGCCTTGTAAGTTCTCCATCAGAAGATAAATCTCTGCAGCCATTATTTTATGTGAAAAAATCATACTACCTGATGGGGAATGGAATCTAGATTTTCCATTTAGAAGTCTGGCACGTTAGCACTACACCACCGATTGCTTTAGCCAAACTTTGTTTAACAAAAGATGTAGTGTTTCTTTCTAAGAACGATAATACGATTAGCGTATACTGTCTTTGGAATGTCCTAGTAATTACTATTTAAATAGCATTATTATTTAATGCTAATAGCTGTGTGTTAAAATTGTTTTGTTTATTACAAACTAAATACAACTATTATTTAAAAAGTAGTTCACAGTAAACCAAAACAACATGATACGTAATCAAATGCAGTTGAGTTCCTTCTTCTAGTAGCTGCCTTAACTTAGATTTATGGGGAATTGTTATTCTGGCAACACGATAATTTCTACAAATGGCAACACTGAAGATTCTTTAGGTTCATATTTTCTGTTGTGGAATAACTTTATCTATGATTGTGGTAAGTTGCATTTTATTATCTCCTTTCACTTATGAATAAACAAGCAAAAGAGAAATAGTAAATTTTGTATTATTTTCAGTAATGTTGACTCTTCGTTCGATTAGTGCATTAGAGGAGGCTATTCAACGTCAGAACTATGGTTGCAAAAGGGTTCTAAGTTATTGTCCTTTTACAATCATAGTTCTTCTAATTTACAAAAGGTGACCAGGAATAAGAGACTTTCCAATACTGTGTTATTTCTAACCGATTATATATGTATAGAGAAAAGTGTTTCGTATCCTGACCCATTTTATAGAAAGTTAGTGTACTAGCTTCAGTTTAAGTATCAAGCTGAGCTACTCGTTCAACAGCAAAGTGAAAAATTTAAACAAACTTACTAACTTCCGAACTTCCGAAACGTGCTAAAAGCAAACAATAATAATAATGAATCACTAAAGGGCTGAAAATAATTTTTTATTATTATTTGTAAATTTTCTTTAAGTCTGTGCCAAGACAAACAAATTAATGTCTGAAATAAAATTAATTTGGATAATTTTATGAGACATTTGTTCTCTTAGCACAAACTTTAATTTTTAAAACAATAGTAATAAATTATTTTCTTTTTCAAGCGCTCCATAATTATTATTTTCAGCTTGTAATAGCTTTTATTATCTTCTGCTTTCTGGCGCTTGTTATTTTCTTCTTTTTGGCGTTTTCATTGAGGTTGGTTAATATTGTTTTTTTTTTTTTTTCAATATTACTATATTCCATTTTCTGAAAACTTTGAACCTCTATTCCGAATGTGACCCAAATTACAAAAATGTAATGTGAGTTGCCTAAAGAAGTCAGTACAACTTTAGTCCAGACTATTTAACATCTGAAGAATTAAACAATACTGAACGAGAAAAAAGTCCTAAAAGAAAATATAAATGGGAAGATACTCATTTGATGTTCTCACCCAATTAATTTTAATAATTAAATAGATATAGATAAGTAAATAATAATAAGTGTTAGGTATTTAAAATCTATCATTTAAATTCTTAATTAGGTACTGAAAAGTAATCATATTTTAATAACTGAAAAAGTGTATGACTTTCTCCACTTATAAACTACGTAAGTTTTGAAACGCATTCCAATTATGTAAAGCCAATTAAATATTTTACTTGAAGTATTTCAAGTTGGAAGACGTTCTGTAACATGTGGCAGTGCTTTTCGTACTATTACTTTAACCACTTCATGCAGGTGAATGTTAACATGAACACGAATATTTATTTGGACATTGCTAGTGACCTGATATCGATATTTTTCCAACATTTTTACGTTGAATATTATGTGGACACTATCACCTTCCAAGATGATAACTGTCATTCGAGAGTGGTTCAAATCTTTTTCTACAAAGATTGAGAGGCATTTTGATGTCTTGTAACACCTTGTTTGGAATGCAAAGTTCCCATATTTAATCCAAATTTAAAATCTATAAGTTGGAGACGCGGATGAAACACAGAAATAATAATTTTCATACTTTGATCGAATAATGGGATCTACTTATTATTCACTTATCAGGTTTTCGTCTCTTTCGAAGCAATAGAAAGGATAAAGGCAGCGAGAGTGTGACAAATATACTTATGAAACAATTTCCAGGCCAAACCTCTCTCTTTGGCATCTTTTATGCGTATATACTGAACATTTGTGACAGTAGTTCAGAGAATATTATACTCGAAGTCACTGTAAGCCAGGATGCATTACTTCTAAGTGTCTTGTATCATCCCCCTTCGTACCCGCTTCACAATATTGCAAAACGTTTACCCAATGACAAACGTTCCTTAATAATAACCAATACAAATTGGAATTTTTAATTACGAATAAATATAAATTAGTGATCTGTGCATTGAATAAGAAACCTACATGATTTATGCAATTTACATAGTTATCTATCTCTTTATCCGTGATTTTAAAGAGTTGTCCAAAGACTCATTCTTATTTCTAATATCAACAGAATCTTATTTGTTGCATTGTTAAATAGCATTAATAAAAACGTTTGTAACAATATATTACTAAACGTTACTATTATAAAAAAAGGAATATTTAGTGTTTAATCACTTTTGTCGATTTCGTGAGATTAATCTTACATGAGACATACTTTCTTCATTCGTTGATTGATAGGTTGTTTGGTTAGAGTTTAACTCCTGTTTTCAACACTAAGACTGCATAAGAAAGGAGCCAGGCCTCTATTCATATTTTCTGAGGTGTGCATCTCCCATCGGTATTAGAACTCATTGTCAGTACTACGTGAAAAAATCATTTACGGTAGCCACTTAGACAAGAAATATCATTGACAATCAAATAACATGTTATAATCCTCTGATGAAACATTAGGTTTCTGTTAATTGGAGAATGAATCTTTAAAGTAATATAGTGATTCTGTAATGATAAGTAACTGGAAAACAATACTTATAAAACTACTTCATAAGTTCTCAAAGAGCGAGATACGAATCCTGAGACGTAATTTCTATAAGACAAAAGTGTTTAAGTTACCGTTTGAACTATTATGCAGCGTGCAAATTTTCAGTATGTATATACAGTGGAGTACGCAAGAGACTTACGGGTTATAATTATCTTTCTGAGCAAGATATTATACAAAAACAAATATTTTCCATATTAAGATACGTATACAAATACTTAAAATGATGTGAAGTTCTCCTTGATGAAGGTCTGCGTACGCTACTACGTGTGTTTAAAACAATGGAATAAAATGTGAAAGTATAATGTTTTCCTTTTAATAAACATTTTTTTTTCAAATCATTAAGGGACACCATACATCTCAGGTATATGTTCGTAAATACGTTATTTCGTAATGGTATGCGGACTAATTACAATATTTTTATATTTTAAATGTTTTGTGTTGGAATATAAATCCTTTCCGTTAATTTCCCTTTAAACTGATCATAGAACTGAGTTATGACTGTTATTTCGAAGAGGAGAGTCGCACCTATAAATCAGTTGAAAGGACGATGTGGTTTCAGAAATAACTGATAAAAAAAAGTACCCATTCTTGGATAAATTTCTAATTATGCTTTTATGCAAATATGAGAAATCTCAAACAAAAGAAACTACTTATATATATATTATATATATATATATATATATATATATATATATATATATATATATATATATATATATATATATATATATATATATATACTTTTTTGTCATTAGAGACATGAGAAAATTTACCTCAAAATTATCATGTTTAAATTCATTTATATCTCAAATTTGAGAACATTTTTCTAGGTGCTCTATGGACTCAAATATTTAAACACTTCCATTAGATTCAATATCCTTAAGTTAGTATAAAAGCACAATTAGAAATGTACTTAAACGTGGCTGTTTTCATTACTGACATAAGGGGTACTTCAAAGATCGCTTTTTTGAAGTCATTTTTCTCATGATCCCATGGACGGATATATATATATATATATATATATATATATATATATATATATATATATAAGTATTTCCATTGATCAACATCCTGAAATTGGCGTAGAAAGCGCAATTATAAATTTATCCAAGCGTGGGCAGTTTTTAGTAGCAGCATGATCTAGTTGTTTGCGAACATCAGCATTTTGATCCCGGTATTTCAAATCTTTGAACCCTTCACATGTATGCAATCCACACAACAACAACGTAATGTGGGTTGCATATATAGTCAGTCCATTTTATTTTTTATTTTTTTATCTGGAAAAGTTATGCTGCAGTAGGTGGTAAATGGAAGATAATTGAACGAAAAACTGTTTCTCTTTTACTCCAAATCGATTTTTCAGAATACCGAAAATCGATTTTTGAAAACGTTGAAATTTTATTTCGGATTGGGTTTTAATAATTAATTTTCGGTTTTCAAAACCAATTTTCACTTTTCAAAACTGGTTTCCTGATTTTGTTTGATAATCGATTTTCGGTTTTCAAACCCGGTTTTATCTTTCGGTTTTCAAAACATATTTTTGGTTGTCGGTTTTGAAAATTGATTTTGGCTTTTCGGTTTTAAAAACTGATTTTCAATTTCAGTTTTTAAGACTGGTTGTTGGTTTTCGAAGTCGATTTACGGTTTCGGATTTAAAACGGTTATTAGATATTTGGTTTTCTTTCTTCAAAGTGCACATATTATTTAAAGTGTGTGTGAAAGAAAACAATTTTAAAAGGCGGGAATAATGTGCATAAACAGAAATAGCAAATATGCATGTCTGATTGTATTTAATTTGTGCAACGAAATGGATATATGGTAGTAATGCTGCAATACTCAAACAGGTTACATACATATACATGGTATGCGCATTCCTTGCGTGAAATGCGGATATGAATCTCACCTCCAATACCCAAGAGTCCTGGGCTGAGTCCCGAAGCTGGTACATTAGAACATAGTGGCTTCAGATATCACTACACCATGGCATGTAAGATAATACTTGCATGGAAAAAACTATCAGAATTTTAAGAAATCTAAAATACCTTATTTAAACATAGATCGCCTATTTAATAGTCAGAAATTTACTCCTACTATGCACTGAACAATGGTAATTCCTTGCTGTTAAACAGTTGTTTTTCTATATGTTGTACTGCGTTGTCCACCACATACTTGGCCCGGAATCGAACCAGGGACCCAACATACCCTACGTAAGCCCTCTACCACTTAGCCACTGTGCTTCCCTATTGCAACTTCAAATTGAACTACGTTCGATCAGCTTATTTTCAGAATGCTTGAACAAAATATTAGTTCAAATAATTGTTTGTTTGAATTACATTCAAACATTCTTCTTTTTGGATAAATGGATGGTTATAGAATAACGAAAAACATTCCTGATAAGTACCCAAAGAACAAACCATTTTTTTAAATACTTATCAGAACTTTATTTATCGTATACAGTAAGTATTGTGCAAGGAAAAAAATAATCATAATTGGATCGAGTTAACATAAATTTATTTCAGTAATTAAAATTATTAGCTAATGACTTTTGGTATAATTTTAGAGTAATTAACACCTCGCATGACATATCCCAACAGACGTCCATGGTTTCTCTGTTCCATACACTTAAGTCCTGAAAACCAAACACATCACATAATATTTAACCTATTTTAAGACGTTTTGCACCATTTTGGAAAAGTTTTTATGATACTATTATTTTATACCTTATGACACCATTAGCATTTAAAACGTTAAATTTATATCAGTTGAATGCATCTAAACTTTGTCGGAATGGCACATAAGTACATTTCGATACTGTACCACATACAAAGTAAAAAACCTCGATTGTTCGTTTCTTAGATATTCCAACAATGTGTTAGATCCTTTCTTTATTTCCAGTAAATTGTCAAGCCCACAAAAGAAACTGATATTCATATGAGAAGAAAATACATATTGTAAATTCAAGTATTTATGAGTTCTGAGTTGATATGTAAGAAACGTAAAGAACATTGACCTCATTGCATTGAATCAGTCTTTTAATATTACAATGTAAGTGAAACTTTAAATCAATGGCATTAAAATTAAAAAACCAATACTCCCGAATTGGTCCACACGTTAAGTTGGCACAAATTCAAAATACACGGCACAGCGGTTTTGTTAATTACGTCGCTTCATTTAATGCGCAAAATACAAAAAAAGAAAAACAAAAATATCTGGTTGCATTCTTGGTGAAATGATTTACTAAACTACTTATTTCTTTAACTTCACAACCACATTTTGTTCATCTATATATTTAAATTGAACCACTGTAGATTGGTTTTAATGGTTTAAATTTGCCTGGAATAAATATTTTTGATCAGTGTAAAATTTCTAAATGAAAAGAAATAGAAGTAAATGTTAGGTTAAAGTTAGATATGATATAATGTTGATGTAAAACAGTTGTGTTTATCCTTGTATATAGATAGTATAATGATATATTATTAATCAATTTCTATACGATTCTGGCTATAAGAATATATAACCAACATAATTAAGCTCATGGTCTGTCATGGAAGGCGGACAAGGATTATTTAACATATGGTTTTCTTAGTTTGGATAGACAGAAAGATTAGAACTTAAATATATACTCAACATTAATATTTGTAATTGATACAGAAGAGGCATAAAGTTATTTAAACTAATCTCCAAATCTTGTATTTTCAAATGATATAACTCACTAAGTTCTGAGTGATATCATTGACTAGAATGCATATTTTCACTTTGGAGCCCCGTCTGACGTTATATCACTCAATTGAAGACCTCTTGGAAATCTTGAGAAAGAGAAAAACCTCAAAGAAAACGAACGAATAAACAAACAAAAAACTGTTGAATGTTTGTGTAAGTTGAAAGAGCTTAATGGGTGAATTTTACGGGTGCATCCATTTTTAAAATATTCGGAAGAAGTATGTCACTTGATTTCGGAATAGGATTCAATAATTAATCAAAATATATCAGAATATTACCTATCGCATGTCTTATAAGGTAGAAATACAAAATGCAAAGCGTTTTCTTTACGACGCCATACTTCACAAGGAACGCATAGTGAAATTAAGTTTTAGTGAAGACAATGTGCAAAATCATCATAGAGTGTTACAAAGCGGCAAACATCGTCTGACACCAGTAACGATATTAGAAAGGGGCAGGCATCCTCTGGTGCCATTCTCCATCCCACCTCGACTGTTTCCAGGAATGTTGTATAACAGTGTAGGTCAAGTGATGTATAACTACGACAGTAAACAAAAAATATTGCCTTCAAAATATATCCCTTCCCCTCCACTCCCTCGTCCCAAAGACTGTAAAGCTGGCATCGTCACCATTTGCCACTTATGAACGTTCCAGGGTTATAGGGACGCAATGGTGTCTATTTGAGACCAAACATTTTACGACAAAATATTACAATACTGTGATAAGTTGCTTTTTCGTTACATACTGGAATTACATAGTAATAAAATACTTTTCGTATTTTCATCTGATCCAGCTTTAGCAACCTTAATCCATGTAGAACATGTTGCTGATTTTTATTCAAATTAATTTCGATATTAAGGAGTTAAATCTCATAAGGTAGCTGAGTAAAACTCCCGAGCTAAAATTATGACTCCAACTGACAACACAAAAGACAATATGTTTCTAACTCGAGAAATCTGAAGAGTAGAAAGCAGGTAATAAAATGTAGAATGAAAAGTATAACTTAATTTTAAATGAGTTGAATACTCTATCAGATACCGAATAGTGATTAATACAAGTATAGCACGAATTACTTCCGTGAATTATGATAGATGACTTCCTACCCTATTGTAGATTATTGAACTTTCAGATAAATGTTAAGAAAATCTGAATGATCTCGGGTACAGAATAAATACTTCAACTTGCTGCTCTGGATTTGCACGCGTCAAGGGATACGAAGGTTTTTTAAAAAATGTGTTGAAAATGGTCGCTGGCATGTAGAGAAAATTTTGCATTAAATTATTTTGTTGTTTTATTAGTTACCATGTTCATTCGAGTTTTTACCCTACGTTGTGCGTTATCTGGTAATGCATATGCTTGCCTTTTCAAATGTTTTAAATAATGGACAAATGTTTTCTTAAGATTGAAAGTTTTCCTAACAATTTATCATAACATTAGGAGAAAATAATTTCTTTTGAAATATGTTATAAGGCAAACGAAACTGACTTCACTCTAACGTCCACCTTTAATGAAGTCCTCATTTATCCACCTCTACGTATGGAAAATGATTGTCACAATTTACATTTCACCAACAGACTCGAAATATCCTCAACATCGCTAAATGTGTGTCACTTGGCCATGACATTTGCTTGAAGAACAATAAGAAACAACATGAAATCACTCTGTCACGATGGAATAGATGACAAAACCGTACAACACAAGTTTTATTTCAATACTAAAGTTACTTGACAGTTACACGTTTCTACGAAACATTTTGAACAACACTGTTCTAAAGTGTAATAGTAGTTATTCGATGACGTGGAAGGAACAAAACAAAACAAAAACAATATGGAAAATTCAAAGGGTGCCCTCCAGTGTATACAAGGACATATTCTACATTCTCTGTAGTTGCAGACTAAAGCAACTTGCTTATACATACTATATATGAACAGCGACAAATTTCTCCACTGTCTCTGTGACATGTGAACTCGAAGTTACCATAAAGTTGTATCCCAGAATTGGGAGACGCTAAGAGCTTATTTTAGACGAGAATGGCTGGTTAAATAATGGTCTTGCTTTGAGCGTGAAGTTTACTTCGCTTCCAATAAACTATTACACACACACACACACACATATATATATATATATATATATATATACTAAACTCTATACTAAATGCATTTGCTGTTGAGTGTGGCTGGCTGAGAGAGGTGTTTAAATGTTTGGCTTGTTTCTGACAGCTCCGCCGCAAGACCCAAACTACCTTTCCCTGGTTTCCCATTTTCAAGCCTCGACGATCGCATTAGACTGGGATTACCACTACGACCCTGCACCACCACTACGTTTCCATATTTTCTCAGTTCAAAGTCTACTTAGACCTGCTGCTATATACCATTTCTTTCTTCTTTTCGTTTCCAATGTTCATATAGGAGAGAGCTTTCACCTAACAATTTCACACTTTTCGTATTTATGTAATTTTCGTGTTTCTGGTATGATTTTTTAAAACATTTCACGCTTCATATTCCACCAAAAGAGCTACTATGAATTTTAGCGTTTCCATGAAAGTTGTACTCTTAACCACATGTAGCAATGTAGACCCTGGAAACCAGGCCCTAATTTGTTTTAAGTGATTTGGTAATATGTTCTAGATTGCATCCCAAAATGAATTCTCTTTTTCTCCTTTATTAAGTGTTGTGTTTACTGTGAATAAGTGGTGCATAAAATGTTAATTCATTTTCAAATGCTAGTGTTTAAAAAGTTTTTTTCTATTATTGTTATTATTAGTACCAATAAAAATACTTGTCTACTTTTAGAAATTCAATTGAGTGTACAACATCATGTCCGTGGATTTTCTCGAAGTATTCTCATTTTCCCCATTTTCTCATTTCACCAATTCTTCCACCATCATTCACTTGCTTTAATCATCTTCTCCCTTAGCGTAAAAGGCATAATTGTGAGACGTTAAACTGAAAGAAAGATTTTAGAAAGTCAATTTTAAGACTACCTTTATCGATTTAAAATTCAAATGAAGGAAACACATATTCATAAAAATAGTTAGCTAACTCTATATGCTCAAACGAGCGTCATTAACGAGCAGTTTTTGAGTATCTAATATGTAGAAATGCATGGTGAGTCAAAATGATGCACCTGATTTCAGACTATTCTGTGCAACCTAGTAAACATATGTTATTGTGATATATGTCCTAAGAAAGGTAAACTGTAAAAGTTTTTTTTAAATATATTTCAATGTTCTATGTGAGTACCTCGCGTAACACGCCACACATCAAATAGATAATCTATCTTCTGCCAAACCTTTTGTAGCATGTTGCGTTCAATACCAGCAAAACATTTCATGCTCACTGCCGACGTTTCCCTCACAATAGCATATGATTATTAGATTTCACAGAGTAAAGGATATAGCCAGATAAGGGAGTGAAAAGTGCCCTTTCACGGATTGCTGTGATATTTATACCAAAGGTACTTCATATTCAAAGATAACTTTGGCCAGAAAATCAATTTCAAATTCCTTCGAATTTCGCAGTTATTGTTGAAAATTCGAATATAAAAATTGTTCGTAACTCAAACCCACTTGAGTTACGAGGGTCGAAACAAAACGAGTATATTTTCCTTGAAGAGTCTTAAAGGAAATAAGAAACAATATATTTTGTGCTTCAAATTTCTAACAAATATCGCGTCGAAACTATTCGAATTCAAATTTATGTTTGAGTGACCACATTATTTGTACCATAGAAGAAGCACCAAACCACCTATATTATATTTTGACCATGGTCTGATACCTTCGGTGCAAGTTGGTGTAAAATGAGGAAATTCAAAGAAGGAAGGTTGTGATTTCGCCTACAGTATAGACACCCACATTATGTCATAAATATTTTGGCCTGCACGATTACTGCGATTAGATCTCCCAAAAGTTTTTTTTTCGATTGAATTTCCAGTTAAAATTTTGAATGCATTCCTACTTTCTTCTGGCATCGATATTAATTGAGAAATTATCACATCATAAGCTTAGCTCACGAATCTCTGCCGCGATTGACACCAACGAAGAATTTTCTCCAAGACAGATACTATTAATGTAACTTAAGTATAGTTTAGCCCACAAATCTCTTGCCGCGATTGATGCCAACGAAGAATTTCCCCAAGACATATACTATTGAAGTAACTTAAATATTATACTTTAGTTACTTTAACAGTATGTCTTTGAGAAAATTCTTCGTTGGCGTCAATCGCGGAAGAGATTCGTGAACTAAGCTCTAGAATCCACACTCCTTGATGAGGTTTACTCGTTTATTTGTTTATTCTATAAAACGCTGCATTCTTAACACATTCTTTTGCTTGCTTATGTAGGATTTTACGTCCGTTTTTAGCACTGAACCTTAAAGTGCAATCTATATCATATGTAGCCGTCCCGGGAATGGGAACACAATCCGTTTCTTCCACATGAAAATTGAGAACGTTAACCTTTTTGCCCTTTTGTTAAAGTTACTACAGTTACTTTTCCTCTCTCTAAAAGCTATATCACACTGTGTTAACAATCAATTGCTTTGTTGCAGAGGGAACTAAAGTGAGAAAAAGAAGAAATTCAAGCTTAATCATCTATTATCTTTTCAGATGGACGACCATATTCCACAACCTCTTCGAAAACATATGGAGCATTGAAAACATTCGCTAAGATGTTTGAAAGTTCTCAAAGGCCATTCCAAAAGCCTCTTAGCAGAAGTATAAAATGGCTATGTGCTATATTTCTTCAACACCGTCTTGTTCCCTCCATTTCCAGTCCCTTTATTCCACCACCACTTCTATTTCACAGTCGTCCTGAACGCGTGTGTATGTGTGCGCTCCTGTCAAATACGAGTGTTAGCAAAAATGGCCCTTTCTTCCCTATCTTCAGAAGCACCCCCGTCCCCGTTCCTGACAAGGAATTATCCGGGAGCCAACACGTCTTACCATTATGCTATCTTACCTTTCCCGTTATGAAAGGTCATCCTCGATTCTAGTGCCATCTGTTAGAGGAAATCGATAACCTGGAATGGCTGCTAAAAATTCGATTTTCAGACCCTTATATGGTAGCTGTTTCTTTTTTTCTCGTTTTTAAAAAAGACGTGGGGGTGTTAAAAATATATATGTGCGTGTGTGTGTTTCTGAATACGCTCTCCTTGAAAATGGAAGGAAGAAGCACAAGTAAAGTTGGAAGGAAACTACATTAAAGAGATGGGTTAAAAAACTACATTTTATCAATATACTGTATTTCTGCTGCCTTCGTAAAAGTTTGTTTCTTATATCGTACATTCTCCTGCTCGAGCACTACGTTTCTGCAATTTCAAATATGAATACATTTTGTAGAAAAAAGTACTCCTTAAGAAAACGTGGATCTTCTTTGTATATTTCTTCTAAAAATTACAGGTTCCTACCCTAATAAATGTCACTAAAATACAATACTAGCAACTTTGAATTATTAATATTTTGTCTAACAGAAACGTTGTTCGTTTAAAGCGGTAGTTCCCAACCTATAGAGCGTGTCCCTCTAGAGGAACATGAGGAGCAAAGTAAGGAGGGTCAAAGTATGACAAGTAAAACGTGAAATTATGAATAAAATACAACTTGAAATAATCGATTACACTTACGTTTTAGCAGTGGCCATGCGTAGCGTAGTAGCTAATGCTCTCGCCTTCGGTGCGAGCGGTACCGGGTCCGATTCGCGGTGGGGGCACTCGGGCACGTCTTTTCAGGCCAGCCACCCCGAAAAAACAGAAATCCAATCCTATTCCTAATCCTTTAGTTTTAGCAAACTTCAAAAGGCTACTCGTGTTACATTTTGTCTTTTTTATTCCTATTCAAGATTTCTATTTTACTAAAAATTAAATAATTATGCAAATTAATTGTTTTCACAAAATCATCAAAAATGAGTACAAAATTCTATTTCACTGTGTAAGATGGAGTTCAAGAACTTATCAAGGGAGAACAAAGGAAAAACTCAGTGTGGTAGCTGACATTCCTTTTCCTTCACAAGTTCCTCAATATTCGGTGATAAGTTCAACAATGCACACTTGAGATCACTTTCCACTTCTAAATGGTTGCGATACGTTGATTTTATTGTGGTTAATGTCGAAGATCCTGATTTACAGAGGTAAGTTCTCGAGAAGTGAACAAGAACTTTTAAAGCCTCTTTTGTAACTATTGGGGAAAACATGCAGAAAACAAACACAAAATTCTTCCAAAGACGTTGACTGAAACAGTTCTTTGGCACCTGAATCGCACTTCAATTCAATTTATTGCTTCTGAATTGCATGTGGTTAAGTAAATCCATGCCAATAATGAAAGATATTCTTGCTAATTCACTGCCCGTCTTCCATATTTAGAATGGAAGATTATTTAATATTTCAAAAAGTCAACAAGATATAAAGGAGAAAATATAAATGTCATCAGTAAGATTTTATCTTTTCCTACATTTCAGAGAAATCTTTCTACATCTGACTTAAGCTCGTACAGCCTACTTAACATATTACTTTTCTACAACCAACGAACTTCGGTATGAAAAAGTAAAGTTTTATGTTTAGCACTGAGGTCGTCATACAAAGCTTCAGAGACGAATATTCAGAGCACTTCACTTTACAAAATTAACAACTTTAATAGCCACTGACAATGGCTGCTTAAGGTTTTCTGGTAAAGTTTTGGCAGCTAAGACTTTGCCTGTAAATTAAGTAGTGCGCAGCAATAAAGGTGGTATTTCTGTCCTTTGCCAGCCTTATAAATTCAGACCGCGAACCCAACATTGCTGGAGCTTCATAAGTATATTCGTACAATTCTGTCCCAAGACAAAGCATTTTCAACAAAATATTACTGATAAAATAAATCAGAACTTTTGGATGATATCCCCAAGCTTTTTGAAAACAAAATCTTGTTCCATTAACCTCTTTTTACTTACAAACTGACAGTACACTATTATACGACTACACTTAGATATGTCCGTAGAACCACTACACTGCAAGACAAAAAAAAAAAAAAAAAAAAAAATGGAGATTTTAATCTTTTCAACTACCTGATCTTTCAAACTACGTTTCACAATATTGTCTGAAAAGCGATATTTTGTCAATTTTTCCTGTTTTCTTCCTTCTCAAGTATATATATAATTTCGGTTGCCTTAGGTCTGCGAGGTTGAATAAGAAAATAAATGAAATGAAATCTTAGAGTTTTACGTCCCACGGTTATGCCGGTTAGGCTAAAGGAGACGGTAATGATGAGTAATGAATGAAATGGTGGAATGAAGAAAGTAGTAGGAAACGGGAGAACCCCGGGAAAAACCACGCACACGGTGTTTGTCCACTACAAAGTTCACTTGATGGGGGCTGGGATCGAACCCGGGATCCCAAGCACCAAAGGTGAGAGCTCTACCACTAAGCCACCGCTGCCCCCAAGGTTGAATAAGAGTTTCACCAATATTAAGAGTTTTTTATGTTTGGCTGTTAAAAGGGAAAGTTCCCATGACGCTTCCACCACCTTCTCATTTTGCTCATGAATGATTCTAGAGGATCCAACTTCACACGTTTCAGCGGGTTCCTTTTTACAATAAAAAAAATCCCTTAGATTTGTCTTTGAGGACTGATGTACTGTTGACAAACACCGTTCTATACTGATGGAATCTTCACTATACAATCTTATCTTTGAACAGAAAGTCGACATTTTGCTTCTCACACACACACTGACAGAAACAGGAAATTACCAAGTCAATACACATTCACAACATCACAAAATAAGATTTCTCAGATCAGAATAATGGCCTCTAAAATTCATGAAACAAATGAATAGCCAGGAACAGAACCGGATTTAGGGGGTGCACCGGTGCACGTGCAGCTCTCTTCGTTGTAATTATATATTATCTAAAATGAGAAGCTAGCAGTGAAAATAGCATTCTTTCCAAAACTTTCTGCCGTCATGTTTCCGTTTGGGACTTAAAAGAAAGAGGAGTTTTGCAAAAGCAATAGTTGAAGTTGATTTCCTGAAGGTTCAAGGAAAAGGATTCACTAAGCAAAGCAATATAACATTTGTCAAGTAGAGAAGAAAACAGAATCCTGCATATCACTTACTATCCTCTTTAAAATACTCCCCCCTTGCGTTCTATGTATCAGCGTTGTCAGGTGTAAAGAATATTGTCACATGTCACTTTGAAGAATTTCAATGAGACTAGTTATTTTGGTAGTTATGGTACATCCCCCTCAGAACATCCTGGATCCTACTCTGCCTGTAAATGTTTCCAATACTGCAGATGTAGACAGTTTGCGTTGTTTATTATTCAGAAGCGCAATAGCGACACTGTTGAAACAAGAAAGGAAGAGCCCGTTATCAATAGATCGCTAATCAGCTTCAAACTAAGTAATGGAGGCTTTTCGTATATTAACTGTTACCATCAATGCCGAAAATAAATACCAAATACTGCTTTGCTCTCTTTCGACATTACGTGCAAACCTTCATTTTTTAAAGCTGTTTGTTAAGAGCCTGCCTTACTAAAAAGTAATGCAAAATTTACCATTTTTCTTTTGCTTGTTTCTCATAAGTGAAAGAAGACAATGAAATGCAACTTACCATAATCGTAGATGATGTTATTCTACAACAGAAAATATGAACCTGAAGAATGTTCAGTGTTGCTATTCATAGAAATTACAGTGTTGCCAGAATAACAACGCCCCTAAAATCTAAGTTAAGGCAGCGGCTAGAGGAACGAACTCAACTGCGTTTGAATACGTATCACGTTGTTTTGGTTGCATATAAACTACTTTTTTTAAAAAATAATAGTTGTATTTAGTTTGTAATAAACCAAATAGTTTTAACATACAGTTATTAAAACTAAATGATAATGTTATTTAAAAAGTAGTTCACAGGATTGCTGAAAAATTTAAACAAGTACAGCAACTTACAAAAGTCTGGATAATAACAATATGATTTAAACGAGAATACTTGCACAGCGCTATACATCTCCATCATTCTAACATAAATGGAATTAGTATTTACTGTATTCTTGTTTATAAGGTATTCATTCATACCTAATTATACGAAACTATTGCATTTAAATGCTCGTAGTTTGTGTTAGTTTATAATCGTTTTTTCACATCAAATTTAATTTTAAAAGTATCATAGACGATCAAAAGTATAAAAGCAGTACACAGTAAAATAATACCTGTAACGAAGAAACGACATTAAGATCTCATGCAGGATTTGTCAACCTGGTGTCGCGAACAGATGTGAAAAAAATGTAATCAGAATCAATCAGCTGAAAAAATATTTTCAAAGATTACTTTTTTTTTAATAGTAGACATATTTTTCGATAACAATATGTTACGGAAAGATGAACAACGTGCGTGGTTCAAGATTGAAGCGACACACAAGCAGAAGTCATATCTCTGTATTCAGGGACATCTTGACGACGTTTTCACCAAAATTATGGAGCCACTGTGCAGAAATGTAGGAATGTAACAGGTGTTCTTCTATGAATAAAGCCAGATACGAATGATGACAATCTTGTCATTTCTTTTTATACGGACCTTGTATGATAAAACCTAGAAGTAATATAGCGCTATACCAAAATTTCCTACGGTAGCCTTACTATTTTTACATTGATTCAGTAACTTACGTTTAAATTCATTCAAGCTTGAACTACATTTGTAGAATAAGTGTGGGACCTTCCTTAAAAGTTATCATTTTCTGACAGGCACGTAGCCAAGGGGTGGGTCCGGGGATCCGGGAATTAAAAAATTAACAAAGGGTGAAACAAAAAGAAATAAGAAAAGGAATCAGGGTTTAAAATATAAAGCTACAGCAAGCGTTTGGTTACTCTTTCTTATGAGGAGCTTTGTGTGGAGGAAACGGGACGGGGGGGGGGCTCAAGTTAAAAATGGATATTATTTTAACAGAGCATTCCGAATTCCATCTAATTCCATGCTAGACCTATGAACTAGAAATGACTAACGATAAACCGGTTCAATCAAATAGGCTCTCAGGTAGAACAATTACCAATAATATGAGCCTTGCAACATAGATATCAGTTACATTTGTTAAAAAAATTTCCAATTTCACGACAACACTAATCCATTTTATAGGATGTCTTTACTCCCGAAAAAGATGTCGTTGCTATTCTTGACGGCATTAAACGAAGATAAGAAAAAGAAGAAGAAAGAAGCCAAGAGGAACCGAGTTTGAATGACGTCGGAAGACTATCTTTTTCAATACTTTTTTAAAATATTCTTTTACTCAAGATTTCTTCATAGTTTGTTATTAAAACACTTACTAACATATCCTCATTTTATTGTCCTCACAAACCAATATATGTAGCCAGTAAAATAGTTTAGATTGATCAAACTCCTGGTGTGTAACCACAGTATTTCATGTCACCGCCTCCTCCATTACGAAGTCCTAGCTAAACGAACCAATATATGTTACCAGTAAAATAGTTTAGAATGAGTGAGCCCTGATGTGATTACAGTATTTTGTCACGGACCCCTCCATTACGAAATCCTGACTACGTGACTCTTTTCTGAGAAGATAATAAAACGGTTATTTATGGAATTTTTAAAATCTTAATCCTCATGATCACGAAACTATCAAAATGTAGCATAGCACTATCTTGCCCCGAGCCCAGTGGCGGATCTAGAATATAAAACTGGAAGTAGGGCAGCCAGAACCTAGATATTATAAGTATATCATGAGTGTACTATAAACATTCAAAAGTATATAAGTAAGCTTAAACTATTTTTGTCACTCAAAAAACTGGAGGGTCTACGCTCTCCGGTCCCGGGATACATGCGGCACTGTCTGAGCCCTTCACATTTAGCTCACCATCACAGAAAAAAAATATTGATATGTACGCGTACAGGCACGTAGCCAAGGGGGGGGGGTCCGGAGGGTTTGAACCCCTCCCCTTTCGAGACCAGATATGAAAGAAATTCAAGAAGGATGAAAAAAATGAAATGAGAAAAAGAAGGATCAGCGTTAAAAATAAAAGACTACAGGAAACTTTTGGTTACTCTTTCTTATGAGGAGATTTGTATTACTTGCAATACATGGTGGCGAGATGAGCGAGATATCCTGGAAGAGTCAGGGAATTTGAAATTTCTAGAAAAGTTGCGGAATTCTCAGAATTTCTGCTACTAGTCAGGGAGATTTTAAGCTTCCGAAAGCATAGTGCCGTTGTGTAACAGTTTGGACATTTCTTATCATAATTTTTCGTAATCTCATCCTTGCAGTGTCAAACATGTTATTTCAAAAACAATTTTTTACAACTCGTTTAACCTGTCATTTGGAACAAACAGTAGTTGACGGAATAATAAATTTCTGTTAACATCTGATTCAAAAAAGAAAGAATCACAGATATTGTGAAATAATTTACAAAACATTATTGAGTATGTACTTTTTATACGAGTATATAGAGTATAAAGTACATTTTATACTTTATTGAATACGTACATACTTATTTTGCTCGAGATTTCTTCATAGTTTGTTATTAAAATACTTACCAACATATCCTCATTTTATTGTAATAACGAAACGATACATGTTGATAGTAAAGTAGTTGAGATTGATCGAGCTCCTGGGCTTACAGAATTTCCTGGCTAAACGAACCAATATATCTTGCCAGTAAAATAGTTTAGAATGATCGAGCCCCTGGTGTGATGACCACAGTATTTCATGTGACGGACCCCCCTTCACGAAATCCTTGCTACGTGCCTGACGCGTATACTCAATATTATCATCATTATTATTGTAATTAATAATAAAAATACATGTTGCTTACTTTTATTCCATACTGTCTAAATAATTTAATAAAATATATTCGAATTTTAACAAAAATAATTAAAAAATTACTTTGGTTGAAAACTCAAGAGAAATTTCAAACACAAGAAAAGAAAATAACAGGATTTTTGCGCCTTCAGCACATTTTTTCCTATTATAAATAACCCCTTTTAATCATTATCCATCCCAGCCCTTTTCTCTCTCTTCCTTTTTAGTGTTGAATTTTGTATATTTCCCCCTTTTATCTTTCTCTATAATGGATGAAAATGCGAGAAATTACTCATTATTATTGTTCATGTGTTGAAAAAATAGGGGAAAAATAAGTGTTAAAGGAAAGAGGTCAGCATGGGATGAGATAAAAGCTTAGAAAGAAAAATCGCATAAAGCAAAGAAATGACTTGAAGGTTTTAAAAAATGACGCTGGAAAACACAGTTTCCGGGAGATATATATATTTTTTATCCTGGGCTGTCATTACCACAATATAAAAAAAGAGTAATTTATCAGATTATCATATAAAAGAAAGAGTGCACGTTAAAAAAAATAACACCATACATATAATTTCTACATACGACAGGTTATCTGTGCAATACCACCGGAAATGACTGATCTTAAAACAACTTATAATCTTTTGTATTGTCACTCATATTCGACGTCTGGCCTGCTCCTTCATGTTTTAGCATTTCTCTAAAAAGAAATAGCCTTTATATTATTATGAGGGGGTATCGTAAAATTTTAATTTTCACCGGGAAGTTGTTAAAATATGATGATGAAATTTTGTCAGCGTTAGGTTTGGTTCTTATGTGCGTGATGTTAGGGAAATTAGCTAATAATTATTGTTATTTTTTTACAGCGTGTGCCAAAAGTGACCAAAGTGCAACATGGATAAGATTGAGGATTACAGTGGGATAAAGTTCCTACATTTGAAGGGTAATAATGTCAGACAAATTCATGACGTGATAAATTCTGTGTATGATGATGATTGTCCATTTTATGACACCATTGCAAAGTGGAACTGGAAATTTCAAACTGGTCGTATGTCCCTCAAAGACGGCCGAAAACCTGGAAGACTATCCCTGACGGTCTATGCGCCACTGTGAAGAAAATGGAGTGTAGAATCCTCGAAGATAGACGCGTAACCAACCAAACAATTATGAATGAGACTGGTCTCAGTTATGGTAGTGTGTGGAAAATTATCCATGACGAACTTCACATGTCTAAGGTATATTTGTACTGGGTTCCTCGTTTGCTGACACCTTTTCAGAAACAAGCATGTCGTGACCTTTCCCAAGCATGTTGTGACCTTGACGCTGTTACAAGAGGATGAAGAGTATTCTTGCTGGCGTGTGGTAACCATGGACGAAACGTCGATGTATCAGTATGATCCAGAGACCAAAACCATGAGCATGCAGTGGAAGAATGCCGATCCCCCCCCCCAAAAAAAAAAGAGGAAAAAGTGCAAAAGTCAGGGGGTAGGTCATGCTGTCCGTTTTGGGGGGATTTACGTGAGGTAGTCCTCACAGATAACCTTACGAAAGGACAAACCGTTACTGGGAAGTACTACAGCACTCTTCTGGACAAATTGCGCTATGCTTTGAAAACGAAACGCCACGGCATGCTTTCGAAAGGCGTTCTTCTTCTAGTTTGACAATCCACCAGCTCATTCATCTCAAGTTGCTGTCGACAAAGCAAGAGCGTGTGTCTTCTAGGTATTGCAGCATCCGACTTATTCTTCCGACCTCGCACCCAGTGACTTTTTCATGTTTACCCAAATGAAGAATCCGTTGCGTGGTCGCCATTTTGACAACACAGATGACGTTATTCATGAGGTGAAAGAGTGGTTTAAAGCACAATCTTCAATTTCTACACTGATGATATTCATAAAGTGAAGGAACGCTGGGAGAAATCTGTAAATCTGGGTGATGACTACATAGAGAAGGGGTTAACAACTACAAATCACAATAATGTCTGTTTTCTTATGTTTTTACTATGCTAATTAAAAATTTTACGATACTCCTCGTATTATTTTTATTATTACTAGTAATTCATTCGACTCTCTGTACACTGCAGGTTAAAATCGTACTAATTAAAAGTTATAGCAATTCCATACATTTAACATTCTTTTTAGTATGTCTACCAACTTAGCTTCAGTTATACTAACATTAGTACTCAAAACTGAACATGGCTACAACCAGTCCCGTATCCAGGGTGCCTAGGGGGCCGCCCCCTACATTTTTGCTGGGCCCCCTAAAATTTTCACGGTAGGTTTGCAAATGAACTATCATATGGTTGGATTGCCCCCCCTTAACTTAAGCCGGCTCCTCCCCTACATTTTGGGCTGGCTATGGGCCTCGCTACAGCCCTTGAACCAGCTTTCGCAAAATTTCCGAATCGCAACACGATACAAAACATGCAAAAACATGCATAGCAATAATAAGTGCAATGCATTATTGCAAACTAAAGCTAAAATTTTCCGTTGTATTGACGCAAAGCATTATGAAATAAGGTCCTTGTCTTAACCGTTGGAATTCCAAGTTATTTTAGGTAACAGACCATACCAAAAGGGGGAAGGATTCCTCGAACCCATTCAGTAATATTTTTTATATAAAGTAAAGAAGTTACTTTAATTTTTTTAGCCCATAAGCGTACATAAATTTTGTACTGTATAACTCAGAAACATGGACATTACGCAAAACTTATGATGAAAAATGACTGTAAGCTTTTGAAATGTGGTTGTGAAGAAGAATGGAGAGAATTAGTTGCGTTGAGCGGAAAAGCAATGAGATTGGGTGTTTGAAATATTGGGGTAGAAAACAACAGTTTTAGATATTACTGAGAAAAAGGAGAGAAACTGGTTGGGACAGTGGCTACGAAGGAACTATATAATGAGCCACTCTTGCTATCATTGCCCAGGGCGATTACCTCGCTCGCTCCCTTTTGCTATGACTCTGATAACAGTGACTTTAATGGTAGTTATAATTTTCTCATTTTCTACTATTGAACCAAAGGTAGTAGAAGTTACATATTGCGCCGTTAGATGGCTGGAACCTCCAGCGGTTGACATCTACAGTACGAAATTAAAACTTCAAGTGCGTGATCAGTTTTAGTGTCTACCAGGGTTTATTACGGTTGACAGTGACGTAACTAGGGGAGGCCAAACGGCGCTTGTGCTCCGGGCGCCGGATTGGTGGTCGGAAAACTGGGCAAATATTTATTTTCACTATAAGACAAAGAAAATAATTTTAGCAAACTAAAAAGATAATTAAAAAATTACCTCAGAAAATTAACAAGACAACAACAATTGACCAACCTTAGGATCATATCCATAGAGCATAAGTTAGCATCAAAGCAATCTTTTGAAGACATTGTAAATGGAATAGGAGAATTAATGTGATGCCAATATCAGGTGTAGTCGGGAACATTTTGATTTGGTTGGTCAGGGGAGGTCGCTAAGATGGGTTCTTGCCCCGGGTGACAACTAGCATAGCTGGGTCCAGGCCCGTATCCAGGGAGGTCCAGGGTGGCCGGGCTCCCTTTAAATTTTCGCTGCCCCCCCCCCTTCGTAAAATGTTCACGGTAGGCTTGCAAATGAACCATAATATGGTGATGAACTATAATATGGTTGGATCGGGTCCCCCCCTACATTTTTTTGAGCTGGCTACCGGCCTGGCTGGGTCGCTGACGGTTGATGCTGTGAAATGACGTAATTTCTGGATATAACAGCTAAATTCTTCAACTCACTGACAGTGTGGAAGATAACTCACAAGTCCTAATCTATATCATTTTCGCAAATAGTAAGCGTACAGATAATTACCTCGTTGCAAGAAGCTACGTGCGATTGTGCAATTATTAATATCTAATTATAATTATGAGCGCCAATTCTATATTTTCCTGAACGACGTATGGGTCTTTTTTGTTGATATTCTCCTTAGTTGAAAACATCATCTTCTGTTACACTGAAGCTAAGAGTCAAACGGCAACTAAGTTTCATAAAAACTTAAACACGCACAAACAACTTTGGGACTTTTGTTTGCACGGTGCTTATACACGTGCATATAGTATTTAGAAGTCTAAAGTAAAGTTTGTTAGCTCGTTTTTCCGGAAAAAACTACAGCGTTCGAGTACATCAATGCAAAACAGTTTCTTTATTATCGAATTGATTGTGTTCACATATTGTACTATACAGGGGCGGATCCAGGATGGACTTGTGGGGGGGCGGTGGATTCTAATACTACTACTTAGAGCTACTTTCAAGAGCTCGAAACTCTGGGATGGGTTTTATTTATATATAAATTAAGAAAGTTTCTCCTCTGTGGGGGAGAGATCGCCCCGATCGCCCCTTCCTAGATCCATCCCTGGTACTGTATCATTTGCAACAAATTGTGTAAAAGTACACAAATGGTGTTTCTTGACTAATAATCCCATATAGTTATTTCAAAGATGGCATCTTGACACAGTTTAGACAGTAAACCAGCACGGAAAACTACCAAAGAAAACTACAAATCCTTTAGTAAATCTATTAGTATAACGTGCGTATACAAAAACTTAGAAATCGATATATAAAAATATATTTCTGACGCCAAGAGCCCTACTAATTTTTCAAGATACATAGTTTATATTTATGTAACTAAATTATTTAAATTAAAACTCGCCTATATCTTCAGATGGAAATGAAATTGCACTTTAAATAAACGTTTATGTAACTATTCAGAAAATAAAACAGATTGTACCGATCATGATTTAACTGGAAATAGTATTCATCTCTTACTAACTCTCTTTGTGGATACGTAAATTATACATTACTATTAATATATATTTCTGCTAATTAATTTTCTACTTACCACAATTAAATATAATTCTTTTTACCAAATAAAGTATATTCTAAATGAAAAGTTTACACGTCTCTTCATTTCCCAGTCTAGTCAGTTTCCACGTCTAGTTTTCAGTATTTCTGTACCAAAGGGAGAATGTAATAATCTCCAGAATGGACAGAAAACTAACAAACTAAAGATTGATTTTTTTCATCTAAGTAAAATTAGAGTTGCTTATAAGTTGCAAAACCAGAATTTTAGGAATGATAAAAAAAATGGATGAAAAAATTGCGATCTAGGCCAATAAGTTTTGGATCAGGGGCCACAAAATTTTTGAACGGTCCCTAAACTGAGTTTTCGTATTTTTTACAGAATAAGCACATCATACTGACATGTGAGTTAAGTGATAGTTTGGGTTTAGCTACACTATATGTAGTTCTCCAGATATAAGGCGTACAAGCAATTTATTGATTGAAATATTGAATCTTTTGATCCAAAAATAAAAATGTAATATTGAAATTTTATATATATAGGGAGAGAAAGTAATGTTAATAATAATAATTTCAAAGTGATATGAGAATGTGAAATATATAAATACATAAATAAATCATTCTCTCTCTCTCTGTGTGTGTGTGTGTCTTTTGTCTCTTTCCCACTCACTGTAAATACTCGTGGTGGAAAGTTCCTGTTGTTGACACGAAGTTCTTCTGTTGCTGTCGTCAAGCCATTTTTAGCTACCGAAAGCAGACAACACACAAAACGTGGAAACTGTTTGCTGGTAGAACAGAGACACAAGGACGACATCTATTTGTCACAACCGTTGCGAGTCTATCAATCACTTGAAAACCAGCGAGATAGGGACGGAACCAAGTGTCACTACACATGTCAACCGATACTACATCTTTCCAGTACAGACAGGCAAAATACTATTTTTTTTAATCATTTCACACAGGCACAAAGATTTTTTTGAAGTAATGTTTTCTGTCATTACTTTTACTAATCGTTCTTAATATTTTTATTCCTAAAAGAGCTACATCATCTTTTTTTTTACTTTGTTTTTGCATTTTTTATTCAATTCGTCTTCATGTTTGTCTCTGTTTTTTTCTATTTGTCTAACGTTGCAATTAACTGTTCATCAAATTCTACTGATTCGATTTTCTGTCAATTTTACACATATGTCATGGCGAATCACATTTGATCACACAAGTCATTTAGTTCTTGTAAATTCCGCGCGGAGTGAGTCGATGAGTTCGGATCTGTCGTTGAATGACATCCTAAGGGTTAAGATCGGTTGAGTATGTTGGTCATTGAAGCAATTAAAATTCACCACTCTGCTTTTCGAACCACTGCAACACGACGTTGATCTATGACAAGGAGCGTTATCCTGCCGCAAAATGTGAAACCAAGCTGGAAACATGGCCGACATAAATGGGTGAACATGATAAGCAATGACCTGCCGATAGCTAGGATTCGTCATGGTGCCATTTCCATGGATGATCAAATCATGATTCCGAAATGCTCGTTCCCAGCCGTCTGGTCATCACAATCTTGTTCAATCAAACTCTGATAATCGCCGCTCTTACCTATTCTACGCACAAGTACCAAAATGACTGATCGAATGAGATCCTTGTTACTGTCTGGCAAACGGTTTTACTGTGTCCCATGCCTCTTACGTCAGCCCAACAACATAATTTAAAAAGTACTAGGTGATCATATTGCTTTGGATAATGAATGTATATGTATAGATCACTGTTAGGTTTATGTGCGTCACTCGTGAGAGTTTTTTATTACTGTTCGTCACTGATGACTATGTATGTCACTGTTGGTAACATGTGTGTCACTGTTAAGATAAATTAAACAGTAAATATAGCCTAGTCAGTTCCATCAAATTCGTTATCGAGTCAAGAGATTAAACTGAAAGTCTTACAAAACAAATGCAATCACGTAGTCTTTGAGATGCAAGCAGAGAAATCGACGCGACACGAGAATCCTTATAGATGGGGTATAATCACATGTGAATTCTCCACATATATGTAAAGATCCCTGTATTGTGGCAACCGCTCCACAACCATCTGTACGTAATTGCATTTGTGGAGTAAGACTTTTTGTGTAATCTTTTGAGCCGACAGCGTTATCATTCCACGTTCATGGGATATTCGTCATTATATCAGAGCCTTTCTGGCTTTTCCAACACTTCACACATGAAAACGGTGCTATTTTCGACCAACGTTTATTAGCATTTTTCTACCAACTTCTTCAGTTTGTCGGTGTATTATACTTCTGCATTACAACCCGGTATGTATTTATTTTTTTTCGGTTTTGTCAGTCTTGTGTTCATACGAATTTCAAATAATTTCCAACAGTCATGGTTTACCACGTAATGTTTTTGTCTTAATGTTACCGTTTACATACGACAGAAAACGCGATAAAAGTTTTCGATTAGTATCAACCATTAAATAAAAAGTAATTTTTTAAAGTGGAATTTCATTCCCATCTGAAGATAGGTGGTCCGCAAAAGGTAACACCTTCTCTTGGATCATGAGTATTTATTTATTTGTAGTTTTCATTGGGAGATGGGTAACAGGATTTGTTGGTTTTGGCTGTTAATATACAAAATTACAAAATACAAAAGTACAGAACAATAAAAATAAAACAAGATATAAAACCGACTAACATACTTGACTTTTTTTGATCTTGTGAAAATTACAGTGTTTTCTTCACGGTTGAATATTTGTATGAAGTAACGGGCCGAAGCCCTTGTCTTCTTTCTGTGTTGAGACTTGGCGTTTGTTGGAGTAGTCGTATGTGTTTGAAGGAACCGCAACTGTCGCAGGTCCCTTTAGTTGTCCTTCATGTTGTTAGGGTGGTTTTGGCATCTTGTACAGTCGCCGGGGTGGATCTTTGTTTCCGAGTGAGACGATGACTGGATCCGTTGATCATGTGGTGTTCGTCCAGAACTTGGTTGATTGCTGATGACGCAGTTCGTGAGGTAGTGGGATGTCGAGGTCCTCATGGATTTGAAGAATTCGGGTGTCCATAGAATGGCCCGTGATTGCCCTAGCGGCTCTGTTTTGTAGCACCTGGAGGTGGCGCAGGTGACACTGGTATGTGTGTTCCCATGCTGGATGGGCGTACATTAAGATGGGTAGGATGTACATTCGGTAAACATGTCGTTTTGTTTCTTGGGTGAGTTGGGGACTCAATAGGATGGGTAGAAGGGATCGGAATCTTTGTGTTGCTTTCTTGGCTGTTGCCTCCAGGTATGTTCCGAATTTCAAGTGATGGTCCAGCACTACTCCAAGGTATTTTGCCTGTTGTTGGACGGGTATGTTTCTTCCATGAAGGGTGAAGTTGTATTCCCGTGGAGTCCGGTTTCTAGTGTAGTCGACCAGTGCTGTCTTCTCCGTGTTGACTTGAATTTTCCAGTCATTGGTCCACTGTTCTAGCTGTTCGATTTGTCGGCGGAGGTATAGGTGAGCAAATCGAAAGTTATGGTGACCTGCGAAGATCGCAGTATCATCCGCAAAGGTCGCCGTCATGGTTGTTCTGGTGGTGGGGAGATCTGCCGTGTACACATTGTAGAGGCTCGGGGACAGACAGGATCCTTGTGGCACTCCTGCTCTGATCGGTCTTGGTTCTGTGAGGTTGTTCGCATGGGAGACTCTGAATGTGCGGTTGGTCAGGTAACTTTTCAGGGTTTTCACTAAGTATCGTGGTACTCCTACTTGCAGTAGTTTGTGTAGTAGTCCTGTATGCCACACTTTGTCAAACGCTTTGCCTATATCTAGGAAAAGACCTAGAGTGTGGCCTCCTTCGTTGAACTGGTATGTTATTTGTTCAGCTACTCTGACCAGTTGGTGGGTGGTGCTGTGACCAGGCCTGAACCCGAATTGGTGAGGAGGGAGGATGTTGTTTTCCTCGATGTACTTCATCAGTTTCTGTTGTATCACTCGCTCGACCACTTTGCTTGGATGTGACAGCAGACTGATGGGTCTGTAGCTTTTGGGTTCAGTCCTGGACGCTCCTGGCTTGAGTATTAAAATTACTCTTGCTTCTTTCCATGCGGCGGGGTAGTATCCTGTTGCTAGTATTGCGTTTGTTAGGCTACATAGTAGAACTATAGCCTTCCTCGGAGCATGTTTGAGTGCCAGTTGTGAAAATTAATGCAAATTTTTACTATTAAAAGAACTAAAAAGTCAAATATTATACGGTGTTTCACAAGTGTTACACAATTCCTTTCCCATTCTACGAGCCTAATTAGTATAAAAGAATTTGTTTGAAGTACGTACGTTAAAAAGCTATTTTCGTGAAGTTGACAGATCATACTGCTAGGAACTTCATTCGAGTGTTTTAGAGTATTGCGTCTGGGCCAACACAAATGTCACTCTGCGACAAACCAAGGAATTACAAAAAGTGTTCACCTTGCAAAGAATACTTTCAGTGTCCTTTACTTATTAAATTCAAAATGTTTAGAAGAAATAATTGTGGTTGTTTCATTGCAGTAGAATCTATTGGTTATATTGTAAAGCTAGAGGGTGCCAAACTATGAAGCTTCTTAACTTAACGGGAACCTTCAGATAAACGAACCGATTTATCTTTTGCTGAAACTTACAAACTAAGTTTGGGATTGGTTCAAGGTGACCAGAACTTTTACTTTCGAAAACGGGACGCATACGAATCGGCAACGCGGGGGGGGGGGCGGAGGGGGAATTCCACATTGCATTTTGGGACTCAGCAGTGTTTTCAATTTACAAAATATAGAAGTAAGAATGATAACACAGCGTTTCCAACTTAAGTACAGCATAACAATACTTTTAACTACTTGAACACTCAGAATTCCAGCTCAATTTCCACATGAATCACAGAACACTCAATTCCCATTAGAACATTCAGAAGTTCTAGGCACGGCTGCACCTTCCCAATGAGTGTTGGTACGGAAGAGCGTAGAATTTGCATTGACCATTTACATTTTGAATAATAATTACGAGACAAGAGGGTCATTTTTGCTTAAAAACGGGACATTTAGGCGTCCCGTTTGAGATTCAAAAAAACGGGACAGCGGTTGAAAATAAGGGACTGTCCCGGCTAAAACGGGAGTCTGGTCACCTTGGATTGGTTCCCTAGTTAGCGAAATAAAAAGTAAAATTAGAAGCAAATAATAGACACGGTGTAGAAGGTAAAAGAGGAAAAGAGAAGGAGAATAAGTAGAGATGAGGTGAGGTGATTTTGAGTTTAACGTCCCGTTCAGCAGCGAGGCTATATGAGACGTGGATCTACTGGTTAACGTGGAATCCGAACCACATGAGTTCCCACCGGGGAGGAATGAGTTATACCGTGGGATCTCGTATACAGTACCTCGCTTCACAGGATTACTATTTGATTTGGTTTTGGTGCAATTAGATTTTGGACATGGATCAGAGTCACAGGTGGGTTCTGACTGGACATAAGGCTCACTCGGTCGGAGGAGGCGCTAGCTTTCAAATTGTCATTCGTATGAGCGACAATCTGATAAGCTGGTTCTCGGTTGTGAGTTTTCTCCTCTGCACCATTATAGAACGTCGTTCTGTCTCGATAAACCGGACGTCTTTTCAAATGATGACACCACTGTATTTTCGGTCTTTCCTATGGTCTCCTAATCCTTGGTCTGAATTCTCTGATCCTGGACCAAGGCTGTCTATAGGTTTCTACGTAGAATCAAACCTACTGGAATGCTGAAAAAATTAGGTTACTCTCCAAGAGCGAAAAAACACACTGCTACGTGTAGGATTTATGTAAAAGGACTTGTCTGTTGTTTATTGAAAATTGAGTAATTACATAAAATTTTTACATAATGGTTTTGATTTTTTAAGTCTAGGCAGTAAACAGTAATAGGATAATGTCCGCGGCATGAAGATTTGGTGTCCCTAAATATACAATATTTCACAGTATATTTATTTCGAAATAAGAGCCGAGCTGTGTTTCTTCTTATAGAGGAAAGATTTGCTATATTTTGACTTAAATTTCTGTCTTTGTGACGTTTCCATTGAGACCTAATTTTGGAAAAGGAAGTTGCCAACAACATACCAGTTTTGCTATAAATATGAAACACTGATTATATAACATGCCCTTATAATTCTAGTTCATTTGCAACAAAACAAACAAATAATTCCCTATATAAATGAATAGGTTTAAAAAATACAAAGATGGTGTATGTACTCAGTACCGTTAAGATCACAACAATAATGACTTAATAAATTTTGCATCCAGATTTCTCATGTATAATAATTTTTAAAAAACTGGAACCCGTTATTGGGTCTTTAATAACATTTTCTTGACAGTATTTAACCCACTTTCACTATATTTGATATTCTTTATGCAACTTTAAGTATTTGCTTAAATTGATGGGAAATTTAGGAAAGATTAGTGATGCCAATGATAAAAGTTCCTCATATTTAATTATAAGCTTACTCATGCCTAAGTGGTTAGTGTACAAGCCCTTAGCGTGGGAGATCCAGGTTCAATTCCCGGAGTTAGCTCGTATAGTTCGAATCCCACGTTAAGCTATAGGCCCACGGCTCATATAACCTCGATGTTGAGAGGGGCATTAAAATCAAATCAAATCAAATCGTACATATTTAATTATCTTATTTCATAATTGATTTTTGGGCATAATAATCATACCCAGTTTCTGGCGAGACACTTGACGCTTTTCATGGCATCCTAACCAATACTAACCTATACTATAGAAAACTAAATTTAATTATTAACAATAAAATTATTTTTTATACAATGAACCATGTAACGATATGTAATAAACCAGGGACGTAGCAAGGCGTCTGTCCTACAGATCCGAAAGTCCTACCCAAAATCTTAACTTTTCTGCATATTTAGTCTAATTAAGGGATAAATTTTAATATAATTTATCATCGTATTGAATTTGAACCCCCCAAATAAATTCCTGCGCACGTGCCTGCAAATGCTCCTAAGCTAACACTTTGAAACTAGGGTTGAACCCTGTCCCTATTAAGCAAGACATCCCAATCTTAAGAATTTTTTTATGTCCCAAATAACTCAGAAGACGGAATCATCATGTGGTGGAACAACAAATTATCCAAAACATTTGCAAAATATGCAAATGCCATTTGTAAATACTGGCCAATGATGTGTACAGTGTTTCTTCCAGAAGTATTTTTTGGGGACAGTGCCTCCCACGAAGCTCTCAGAGTGCCCCCATTCCCGGAGGAGACCAATATAATACATCTATAACATAATAATACATAGAATAGTACCAATAGTGCTCCTCCAAATACTAAGTGTGCCCCCGGCACATTTTTTCTGCAAGAAACAACGTACAAATACCCATTACTATCGAGATATTGGTATGGTTCTGTTGCTAAAATTTTCCATGTTGGTAGCAGTAATATCACCAAGAATAATATTATTCTTTGACCTGTTCAATGGTTAATAACTTCTGTTGAAACTAATCGCCAATAAATCCGAGACTATGCCTTTTCTGTTTCGTGTATTGTTTATATTTTCATTGCAATCTTTATTCATATGTAATCTTTCTGTTATTGTTAACAAACTGTTACATGTACAAATTTGGGTTGAGTTGATTTTGAGTTTAACGGCTCGTTCAGCAGCGAGGCTATATGAGACGAGGACATACTGGTTAACGTGGAATCCGAACCACATGAGCTCCCACCAGGAATCGAACCCGGATCTCCCATAGGGGGCGCCGTGGCTCAGTGGTAGAGCGATCACCTCCCTGGTTCGATCCAAGATCGTGCCGTCTCAACTTTGTGGTGGACAAACACCATGCTTGTAGGTTTTCTCGGGGTTCTCCCGTTTCCTCCTACTTTCTTCATTCCACCATTTCACTCATCTCTCATCATCACCGTCTCCTTTGGCCTAACCGGCGTACCGTGGGACGTAAAGCTTAAAGATTTCATTTCATTTTCATTTCCGGATCTCCCACGCCAAAGGTGCGTACGCTAACCGCATAGCCACGAAGGAGCTCATCTCCAAATTTGGGTATAAGGAATCGTTGGTCTTCGCACATTCAACAAAAGTGCACCATTTTAGGCTTACCGAAAGATGGCAACCCTATTCGTAACTAAGATACCTGAAACGAAAGAAAAATTAACTTTTTCTCGCTCTTTAAATGTTTGATTCATTCATTACGTGAATTGCTTGTGAGTAGTCTTCCTTCTCGTATTGAATATTCAGACGGTTGGTAGAGTGTATTCTGAAATATTTATTCCTTGAATAGTGTTACGTAAAATCACTTTCATTCTTATAAAATATTTAGAAACAATCAAGAGTCTTCGGAGCTTCTAGTTAACTTGGAGACAAAAATTGCTTTTAATAAGACATGTAATGCAGAAGGTAAGAAGAAGTAATTAAAAACTCCCTACTATCCTCACAAATAGAACGTGATTCCAGAATCAGAGTTGATTCGAGGAAGATATTAAATTTGCAGTTTATGCAGTAAGCGTTATGTATGTCAGTTTGTTTGGAAGAGCATAAGTTAAACATAATAACATTAATAGTTGAGCTAAGTCCTGACAACAAATATCGAGAATATGACTGTTTTCTACACAGTATACTGTATTAACTGTTTTGCACATAAAATATATCTGGCTTATTTTAATACCATCAATCTTGAATCATAGCTCCTAGGTTTAAGAATGTTGCATTACTTATTAAATATGTTACTTCCGAAAGTTAAAACGAAATTTGTTTCTTCAATTTGTAGAGTAGAACTAGGGCTGCCTACTTAGGCGAGAATTAAGGTCCGGGTTCTATTCCCGGTGAGGACACTCGGTCGAAAAGTGTAAAAGCTTTTTCTGATTAGCCATCTTGAGTGAGGTGTTTCCTGGGTTTTCCTCATTCACACCAGGCAAATACAGGATGGTACCTACCGCTTTCTTCCTCTCCGATTTCCCGGGCAGTGTGATCACCGAGGGACGTCTCCTTCATATGTGTGACGGACTAATATAACCATAGATGTTGAAACCCCAGAAATCTAATACCTAATCCTAATTTCTAAAAGAATTGAGGCTACCTCGTCTAGGAAAGTTGTAATGAAATTTACGTCTCATTTCGGAAAGTGTACATGTTTCTATTGGTAGATCTATACTCATTTCTTATCTCGTCACAAAAATTATGTCCCATCTCGTTCGCAACTGTGAATGCAACCGCACATACGAAAAGTCAAAAAGTTTCCGGAATATTGTTCTAGTTTCGGCATTTATGCTGCAATCACAATGAATCTTGTATAGGTAGTACAGTTCTTAGATTACCTGATTATGAATTTGACGAGTATTAACATGTCATAAACAGGCAGTGTACGAGTAATGTAGCTGAACGAAGGAGTGTGTGGTGATCATTTGGTGCAATTTCGCAGATCGAGCAACGCGTAAACATCAAGGTCATGTGCAAATTGGGGGGGGGGAGATCTGCTTCAGAGACGTTGATAGCCTCTGAAGAGTTCAGAACCATTGGATGTTTGGCTCTCCCCAAAGCTAAAAATGGACCTTTTCCTGTTTCGCTAAAGCAGAAGGGATCAAAACCAATGCGATGCCTGAACTTCGGAAGATATCAAAAAGGCACTTTCGTCGGTGTTTCCACCAATCCCAGAACATGTGTATGACTTACCCGAAGGTGCAACTTTGAAGGCGATTAAGTAAATGTGTGGAAATAAAGAGCTAAAAACAGGATTCCGGGAACTTTTTGACAGCCCCTCGGAGTATAGGAATGAAACCCAAGTCTCCGATGTGAAAATCGAGACCCTTTATTATCTATTGAAAACAACAATGAACATTACTGATGGAATAATGTTAAAAGGTATTTCTCAACATAATCACTGTAACGCTGTTTGAAAGAGCATTCTAGAATTCGAAGAAAATACAATGTTAAAATTGTTCATGTAAGTTCCGTATATGGGAGAAAGATAATACACATGGGCACATAGTCGATGATTATTTGCATGAGTGTTTTTTCTTTCTAACTTATTGTTAAAATATCGTTATAGGGAATTGCTGGAGTATCTTCCTGATACATGTGATTTTCCAAGTGAAGTCGTACAGAAGGAGTCCTACAACATATACTGCTAGGAAAAGAATCGATTAAATTTAGAGTGGAAAGATATCAAACCCCTCCCATTGGTGATCTCAACGTTTTAACTGTTAGAGCATCTAACAGCTTATACAATATATTCGGATTGGTTATTGAACACGTGCTCCGCTTGCCCACTCTAGTTGCTACACTCAGTGAAGGAATTAAAACTAATGTATACCTAGGTATTTTCTAGCAGTATATTTGATATGATAGAGCCTTGCATCTGAACAAACTGAATTAATCGAAGAGTGCGTAGTCTTCTATCATTAGACTCAGCAGATATTTATGTATCTGTCTGACCGTACGTCTTTCTGTCGAATAATAACTCTCAAAAAATTATTCTACTTGTAGAAACTTGATGTATACCCTCCTCCAAACTTTATAATAACTCTATTGTTTGGAGTTAAATTCATCTAGAATAAGGATGTAAAATGAGGAAAAATCCGTATGTGCGCAGTATCACTAGTATCAGGGACCTATGCTAGTCCTCCCCCCCCCCCCCCGAAATTCCAACATTTCTGTAAACTTAGTCTCATTTTAGAGAAAATTTTACAAATGTTAATATAATTTAACCTCATATTGAATTTGAACCCCCCCAAAATAAATTCCTGCGCACCTACCTGGCTAATATTACAAGATAACCGAAAAAGTTACTACCGTTTTTGACGTTCCATTAATCATGTTCTCACAAAGAGAAAAGAATTGACACACGCACCTTTCAAGAGATGGAGAGTTAGTCTGATCATCGACCTTCAGTAATATAGGCACATTGCGTACACACAGCAGTCATAGTTTTTCCAGTGTCGAAGAGAAATGGAAGTATCTAAGTAGCTTGTTCGCATGTGTTTGTTGTATGGCTTTAAAGTGGACCTGTCAATATCCGCATCAAGTCGCTGCATATGCCAAGAATTTGGGGAGAGTGCCATGAACGAACGCACCGTCAGGCATTGATTCCAGATATTCCATTCGGGAGATGTGAGCCTTTCGGATGAACCTCGCAGTGGACGACCGCATTTATTGGATGATGAAGTCCTGAAAGCAGCCATCGAATATAACAGTGGTCTAACATGTGATGAATTTCCAGAAAGGTTCCATGTTTCCACTAAAACAGTTAGATTGCACCTGCATAGGGTAGGGAGATCAAACAAGTGAAGCAAGTAGGTATCCCAAACATTGTCGGCAGACAACAAGAGACAACCTGTTTGTCGTTGCTCACTCAGCACCTGAACACACCCATCTTTGATCACTTGCTCACTAGTGACCAAAAATTGGTCCTCTATGACACTTCGAAGCGTACCAGATATATGATGTCGCTACGTAACTTTATTCATCACATCTCAAGACCACCTTTGCACCCACTAACGGTTATACTCTCTGCATTGTACATTGTCAACAAGGGTGCATAACGAGCTCATTTCACCTGGTCTGATCAACACTACTGACATCTACTCTCAGCAGGTGCAAAGGTTGCACAGTGCATTGCGACAGAAGGAGCTGGTATTGGTGAATCTCAAGGGTTTGCTGCTCCTGCACGACAATGCCAACCACATGTGGGAAAGAGGCCCCGGACGACCCTTCAGCAACTTGACTGGGAAACACGGTCTTATGCACCATACGCACTGGACTTTGTGGAAACAGATTACCAACTGTTTCATTTCCTCGACAAACACCTCCGTGAGACGTCCTTCGGAAATGAAAGAGACTTGCAGAACTCAAATGAGGGACTTCTTTGCACCCACGACTGCCGAGTTTTCTCACCAGGGTATTGTACAGCTGCAGAAACGTTTGCAGAAGTTGTTGGATGCTGATGGAGATTACTTCGAAACCTAAAGATACGTGTCGTTTACTCTATTCCTTATTGTTTATCACTGCTGTAGAACGATAAGAACATTTTTGGTTATTTTGTATTATTATATTATTCTCTTTCCTTCATAATGGGAAAATAATCCTTATGAATGCTGTTTGATATTTTTAAAATACACCCTTTTCATCTTTAAGTTACAACCATGTAAACGAAAAGAGAATAAGTTAAGCAGTAAGAATACTTACAAAGAAACCGATTCAAGTGTGACACGAAATTGTGGACGAGTTTATGCACAAATCAAGTGTTTTGTGTACATTTAAACTCATTAAAGGGGAAAAGCCTCGATCTCAACTTTCGGAGATATAGAGGAATACCGGGAAGGCTGGTACTCCAATATTTTGCGAATTTTTGAATATGTAGCGATAGAACAAGCAAAAGAGACTTTTAAAAATGAATAATTCCTTCATCCATGAAACTGTAGTGATATGTCGCCTTAGGCATGAGAGTTACAAAATCGAAGAGTCCATAAAAATTTTAGGGGAAGAATGTTTTGGAGGGGGGAAGGCGAAAATACCGGAATTCCATTGTTGCCTGTAATAGGCGTGTAACCTTTCTTTGTATAGGTCTCTTGGTACTCTGAATCGAATGAAAGCATCATCAGTCAAATAGGATGAAAAATGTAAAAAAAAAAAAAAAAAAAAAAAAAAAAAATTGTGGCCGTCCGAACTTTCCAAACATTTATAATTTCTACAATTATTAACCTATCGGAACTGTGTGTGATATACAGTGTATATGAGGACAGATTTTCATTTTTTAAGTGGAAGATACTGTTTTAATTTTACTTTGCTTTTTAATATATTCCACACAGTTATACACTGTCATACTTACGTTTGCAACAATGTGTGTTTATGTTTCATATTATTTGATTTGTTTTTCCTTAGCACTTTTGCACAGAATATGACCTTGTATTTTTGTTCACATAATAACGTTGTTTTTGGCAATGTAATTAATACATTTTCGTATCACCTTTTCTCATTTTCTGCTAATTGAAGACATGATATATTAGCAAGTAATATCATACAATTTTGTTCTTTGCGTCAATGGCGTTTGTTATATAGAACTTTTTTCCGGCCCCGAGTAAAAGTTACGCCACTCACTTCAACATTCAACACCACTTTTATTCTCTCTGGTGCATCTTTCTTGACGTTTCAATGCAATTTTCAAACATACTAACTCGCAACATAGCCGAAAATACACACAATATCAGAGCACCAGCGCTTTCTCCTTACCCCTCTGTATCTCCGGAATGTTAAAGATCGAGAGTTTTTTCCTCTAATGGTTTTATTGTATACAAAAGCACTTCGTTTGCACATAAACTCGTCTACAAATTCGTGTCACACTTGAATCGGTTTCCTTGTTAGACAAATTTATAGAGAAAATCAAGATTTAAGAGACTCTAAATCTTTCTTGCAATTCTCTTGTATTCATTGAATTAAAGGAGTAATTACGTTTTGATTAGTCATTAGAAAAATACTTATGAAATTTAGAATACAAGTATCAGACGAAACAAAAAAATTCTTTGAAAGAAGCAAGAATTTCACTCTTGGCCTTCAAGTACAGATATATCCATTAAAAAAGTAAAGCAAATTACACCAATGATGGAAACATCTACAGATGAACTTGCATGACATGTTGAGAGCACAAAGGAGTCAAGTTCAATTGCCCAAGTTCTGAGAAAAGAAACATAATATTCGTACATATATATATATATATATATATATATATATATATATATATATATATATATATATATATATATATGGAAAAGTTAACATTATTTTCTAAATTATTAAAAGTATTTACAATATCCGAATACAAATTTTTAAGCTCTGACTGGAGTTCCATGAGATATGTCTAAAGATGGACTTCACTTCCTTAGCCACTAAACGAGCCATATGTTTTGTAGCTTATTTTAGAGCTACTAATGACATATTCCTTCTAGTTCTATCATATTTATGTGTAATTAGGTTGAAAATATTCCCATTAACTTATTTTCATTAACTTGTGGGTCCTCGAAGGAGCCCACGTGTTTATTATGAGTGGCTGATTTGATAATGATTTGATTGATGATGATGAAGAAGCAAATGACATCATTGACATTTCAGGCAAGATTGAAACTGAAAATGATCACAAGGAAAGACGGAGAAGTTCACAGCCCGCAGTACAGTAAACGTGAAACGATCGTGTTCTTAATTCCCGTCCAAATATTCATATTTTTCACTTATATCCCAACAAATTTGAATACTGAAACTGTAACAAATATAACTGTAAACTTTTCCATAGTATCTTTTAACATCCACTTTATGTTTCGTAAAAATATTGACAAATAATGAAGTTTCAGTATTTTAAGCAAACTAATTCGCGCAGTGACCGTCAGCTCTTTGAAAAATAAGGTATCCTTGCTTTTGCCGGGAACTTTATGTTTAGTAAGCAAATTGTTATTATAAAGTTTTGTGCTTAGAGGAAAGGGGGAAAATGCTCTGTTTGTTATATTCCACGTGTGTATAGAAGTAATAGTACTAGTAGTAGTAGTGGCAATCGTAGCAAAACGAAAATAAAGGAGTAAAATCTGTTATGAATTAGTAATGCAGTGCCAAGCATTCAGTAAATTGTTGTAACCGTGTCTCTCAAGGACCTCAAAAAGCACGAAAACGAGCTATTTTCTAAAAGACTTCTCTCGCTCTTTCATTTTTTTTATCGTCTTCGTTGTCGTTGTAGTCGGAATCCTTTGTTTTGTCGTCGAATTCTCCCCGTCTCTCTTTCTCTATTGCTGCAGCAACCACTTTCCCATTGAATAATTCATTGCAAGTTTCTTCTTTGCGTCTTCGCGGATTCTCGTATAGCGGTAGATGTTGTTGATGGCTGGATAACTAAGTCTAAAAGGTAATGCCAATGCCTCTTAAGAGTCTCGCACTTCCCCATTTCTTGCTGCCTTTGTTGCACTTCGTTCAAGCTTAACAAAGCACATTTTACCCTAGTTTCTCTCTTGTCTCGTTTCTTAAGCTAAATATCGAAGGTTTCATTTATATAAGATACAATATTATGTGGAAAGTATGAAGATGTACATTTTAAAAGTGCACTAGCAAGCGATTTGACTATGATACATGCCAATGAGGGAACTTTTGTCTGCAAATTCAATACATGAATTTAGTATTCTTCTCCTTTCTTAAATAAAACAGAAATAGGCGCGGAACCCATTAAAGAAAATGGTAAATCTCACCCTTTTTCTTTAAGTATTATTATAAATAGATACTCGGTAAGAAGAATTTCAAAGTTTTGAATTACTTTTTTTTATTTACCTATCGTATTCAATAAAAAATATATATAAAGTTCGTTAAGGGAATAAGTTTCAATGTGATATTACATTAAATTTTGATTCCAGTAAAAAAATATGTATACGATCAGAAGCTTCTTCCGGGCTAAACAATTACTTTGCATAAACGTCGTGATGTTCCTAAGGATACAGAAACCTTTTGATCCTGATTGTGTGCTTCATGTATTGGATACTACTATATTTTTTTAGCCATCATCTAAAGACTTATGGGTCTCTATCTGCTGGTAGGTTTTCAGGAATTACTTAAGAATATTTACTGAATCACGAAGTAATATCAGGCTAAACAATTTTGTTTGTGTCATTTAAAGAAAAACGTTCCGAAATTTCGGATAAGCTAGTAAGCTAGTAACAAGTAGTTCATATCAATCTTCATCAGTGGCGTATGGAAGGTGAAGCAAGTAGGGTATATGTCCTGTGCTAGAAGAAATAGTATCTAGACTTCATACTTGTAAATGTGTTTGGAGAACCACTTTTATAACTATCTGGTTCTCCTGCAGAGTTTGTTTTAATTATGATAATTTGATTACATTCAATTAATTTTAGCTCCTGTGATTCATTGAAGCGTAGAGTTCACTGTTGTTAATCCAAAGCTCGCTTTCTTGTTGTTAACTAAAAGGCTCCTCCTGCCTGTCGTTCATAAAAGCATTCTGTAATACATTGAAACGCCACGTGTCACGATGACGTTACAGTTTATCCTGAGCTGGTAATAGACTGCAAATCGTTGTCTTTAATTTTTATTTTATTTTATTTTATTTCGTTTTGTTATTGACTTTTCTCATTTTTCTTTCTTCTCTTTACTTTCTATATAACTATTTTATTGATCCTGAGAAAGACATGTTAATCTGGGAAGATAAATGTGCTGAAGAGTGGTACTGACTTCATCACGTTCAATAGTATCGAAATCAAGAAAGTATGGAGTCCTTGTGCCTCTTTGGCCTATTGCGATTGGAAGGTAATCTGTACTTTTTACTTCACTTTATTATCTACTGTTCATGTCCGTTTCTCTTCCCTTAAACCTAAAATGTAACAACTACATTATTGTTATTGAAGAGATGTCGGTATATACAACAAATGGTAGCCAGAAGACTTGTACAGAACAAGTGGTAGCAGATTGGAGCATGAAACATGTGTGTCTGTGTTTTCAGCAACTTTGTATTATTGATGTAGAATATGTCTTTGTAAATTCCTCGTAGTAACAAAATTAAGAAATATTAGAGTTTAATGGATTAGAGTGGCATTAGGATTGAGTCAATAAACAATTTCAGTGTTTTCTAACGATTAGGAATCAACTGAAAAGTAAGTTTATTGTTTTATAATTTGTGATTGTTTTACAAACTGCTGAGGAGTGAAGTTTGTGTGAAGTTATACGCATTTCTAATTCAAATATAAAAGTTCGTGCAGTAAAAGAATGATACCTAGTCATTCCACAAAGGAAGGAGGGTTGCATACTCAGTGCCAAAGTTATTTCCGCTTGATGAAATTAGTTTCGTAAACAACTTCACAATGATAACTGGAGTACGGTATTCACTAAATTAAAAAGAATGCAATTTTTTGTACGTTAAAGCCATACCACCGTTATCCCCAAAATAAATTTGATCAAACAGAAAGAACTATTGTCGCTTACTGTACAAGATGTAAGTTAGAGAAAGTTTAGCGAGTTCCTTGGAAGCTTCTTTAAAGAGCTCGAACCATGTACTTCAGGAAACTCAGCATGACCGAAGTCTGATGAAATTCCATTGCCAGCACTGGATCACGAAAATGAATCAAGTTACGTCATAGGACGATGTAAAGTCAATCGCAATAAGACCTGGTAAATTACTCTACAGAAGATCCAGTCAGTTGTGGAAATGGTGATATTTAACACAGTAATAAGTAGGGCTACGATTGTTCGTGAAAAAAGTATTAAAAATTGTGGGTGGAAAGATGAAAAAACATACTGTTTTCTGGTTGAAATTTACTAGTGAAGGCCATCTTAATTAGTAGTTATACAAATATAATTCTACTATTTTTTTTATCAAATCCTACCTAGACATCTAGATATTTGGTCAATTGAAAATATATATATTTTTAGTTGATCATCGACAAGTGTAAATAAATAGTACAGTATGAGCTTCAGTTTGCTGAAATTTGAAGTCGTGGAAGAGAAAATAGAAACGAATTGAATTTTACATCATAATCTCAGTGTTGGTAAATGTCAGACTTCGTTGGTTTGGCAGGAGTGCTTTACACTGCAAGAAAGAGTGTTGTAGGTCAGTAGAATATCAAGAGAGCGTACTTAGTTTAAGAGCAATCTCCAGGTGCGTTGTATTAGATAAATCTCCAAATGGATCTCCAGCTTGTAAGATACGGAGTTTTGCACCAAACTAGTAGTTTTAAGTCTGAGTTGGGGGGAGGCACGGTGGCTCAGTGGTAGGACGCTTACCTCTGTTGCGTGAGGTCCCTGGTTCGATCCCCGGAAATTGTGATGGACAATATCGTGTCCGTGGTTTTCTGGGGATACTCGTGTTTCCTTCCACTTTCTCATTCTACCAATTCTTCCATCATCATTCACTTACTTTAATTATTGTCTCCTTTAACCTGAAGGACATATTTGTATGATATACTTATATAAGTGTTGCTGATGCTTCCAGACTGCCAGTTTGAATATCATTTCCATCAACAAACGCGATTCCGAACTTAAGACTCTCTACATTCTGGCCAAAATTGACGGCGATCCATCAATTATTTAGTGACACTTTTTGTTTCCCAGACTAATGGGCACGCGGAAAAACTTGGTTTTGTCGTCTGGAAGGACGAATACGTGTACAGAAATGATATGTATATAAGGAAGTTTTTGTAAAGCAAAGATATTTAAAAAATATTATAAACGTTTACATTTAAAATGGTCTAATGATTCAATTAAAACGTATTACTTACAAGTTCATTAAACAGATTACTATTAAACTATTACGGTATATAAATAGTTTAATATATATTTATATAAGCCATTATATAAAAGTGATATGTAACGTTGGAAATAGACTGAATACAGATGCCAGTTGGTATTAATAAGTTATTATGGCAAAACAGTGCATTCTGTATGCTCATCTTCTTAATTATAGTTTCTATTCTGCTCATCTGACACACATTTGTCTAATTTAAATGCATCGACCCCATTGGATACATCAGTAACACAATGGAAGAAAACTATTGTCTACAATAGCATCAGCCTATTTGTAGACGAAAGCGCCTGTTAAGTCTTCCCTGTCATTTAAAACACATTTGTACACGGTCATGTTTTTTTTTTTTTTTTTCACTAAGCTCATATTACTTTAAATCAACAGTGTTTTACAGTATTAGATTTCTCTTTAACGTTTAGAGACTTTTTTTTCAAAAATGGAAAAGAAAATTTTCAGAAAGACAAGTGGTTTATGACCTGGAACGAAACACATAAACGAACTGTTCATTTAGTTTATCTCTGGTTTAAAAAATGAAACATTTAAAAAAAACGAACTTAAAGAGAGAGTGTTTACTATTCATAACAAAACTTCATAATTTCCGCCACCGCTGTTAGGTGGTACTTCATCCGTTATATTATCGGTACCATCTTATGAGGAGCCACGACACCAAATAATGTAGACTCGTTAACGAAAATGCGACAGCAAAGACAGAGAATTACAGGGAGGGAAAATCAAGAGATAAATCCCCTTTCCCCTTCCTCTTCTTGCCAAAGCATCCTCTTCCTCTCCCCCTCTCTCTCTCTTTCTTTCTTTCTTTAACTCATTTTCTTTTTCTTCCTCTTCAAAATTATCCCTGTCCTTCGACTTAGACGGATGTTCTGAAGTTCAAAAGCGAGCCCGAGGGGAAATGAGTTTGACTGATAAGGACCCAGTAGTTGTCAACTGGCTTATTCCTCAGCCCACTTTTTTCTTTCATTCTCTCTCTTTCTCTGTCTTTATCTGTTCCTTTTTGTTGCTTCTTAAAACTCTTCCTTTCAGATATTTCATTCTTCCTGCATCAGTTTCGTTTTAGAATTGGGAACAATCGATCTTCATCTTTTTCTTTTCTCCTCTCTCCCTCTGTCTCTTCTCTCTTTTATAATACGAATTGTTTTGGTGGAAAGTAATAAAGTATATAAATTAATAAAGTAATAAAATCTTCAATACACATACGCACATATGCCAATACATTAAGTTACACTCTTAAATATTATTTTAATTCTATCTTTAATTTAGATTATTTTCAAGATATCGTAACAGGAGTCGCTAAATATCTTGAAGAGTTGACTTTTGATTAAACGTAGCATATAAGTAGGGTTTGAAAGCGAAATCATGCAGTCAAAATTATAAACATTATCACTAACCGTAAATGTAGGAGGACTTGGTAGAAATGTAGTGTACACAGCAACGAAATCATACAGATAAATTATTTGAACACTAATTTGCAACACGTTATGATAAAATGAACTGATAACTTTGAGGATGTATGCTGGAGCTTATTCGTTGATGGTGGTATGTTAGATGATCATCTATAGTACGTCAGGCGGGGTAAAATAGAGACGTGCTTAAATTGAGCAGGAGGTGCTGATACAAAATCAGATATCTCTTTGAGTTTCAAAGAGACTTAACTGTCAAGCGAGTTATTAGTTGGCGCTAATGTATCTATAAGGGGCAGGGTTTTCGCGAAGAATAATGTTCAAGTTAATGATGGCCTACAGAACTAAAGACAAAAGTAAATCGACGAAAAGGCAGAAGAAAAGCCTCAGTGGCAACGCTAACCATTGACAAGGATTGTCACCAAGACCGGAAAGAGCGAATGTGGCCTGAATGACCGAAAAAGTCAATCAGCACCTGGATCGGCCTAATGCGACGATCAACAGCTAAAGCAAACTGCATAACCTCAAGATCCACGGTCAGGATTCAAATTACAAACTACAAATCACCGGGAATAACAATTTACATGTAGCGAGACGAAAATGGTGCCTAGAGCATACAAAGTAATTGGCCGATGATTGAAAACGCATAATATGGTCCAATGAGTTCTCTTTCATCTCATTTCAGCCCACAGATCACGTTTGTGTACGTTAACAAAAATTAATGACCAAAAAAATCTTAAGCTCCAAAACGTCTTTCCTTTCTTCTTCCTATCGTAAAATATGGTGCAAGCAGTCTTCCTGGTATTCCGTGTCCATGTAATTATCCTCAACAGATGTTAATGCAAGTGATTATTTAGACACTTTAGGTTACCAGTGCATCGTGTGCTCTAGATATTATTTGCGGCCAATGATTCCATTTTTCAAATAACAATGTGCCAATTTACGCTTCTGAAGATGTTGAGACGTGGTTTCAGAAATATCATGATCAACACTTCCTCTGACTTGCCCAATTCTCAAACCTCACTATTATTAAACAAACACCTGTGGTCAATTCTGGCTCAGACTTCAGAGCAAATCTCCTCCATCCTCTGTGACGAACTAAGTGTTGCACTGCCCGATAAATGGCACAATATTCGTCTAGAAACCACTTACAATATGTATACTGAACCTCCAATCTATTGCGAATCAGAACTTTTCTGCAAAGTTAATGGTTGTGTTATGCTCAGAAATATTTTGTTCAGATGTTTCGATTATTTCTATAACCATCTGTATGTTAGCGACAAAACTTCACTTTTCATTCAATGAATTCGTGATAGTGGTAGTGATTGTCCATAAATTAAAAGGACTATATCCTGATTAATATAATGTAATATTGAAAAACATGTTTCCAACCTGTTACCGTAAGAGATTTCGAGAGACGGTCATCTTATTTTAATTGCAACCTTCACTGTTTTTCCTCCCAGTCCATTTTATTTCCTTATATTCAGGGGTAAAAGTGGATCTGAAAACGTAGGGGGATCTGACGTTCCGCCGTCCCCTGTCTATCTTTGCCCATTGCAATTTTCTTAGGAACTGAGGAGACCCGTACTTATTTTTTGGAGGTAGAAGGACGGCATCCCGCCGCGTTTCCCGGCACTTTTACCTCTGCATATATTTATAAACATTGAAAAATGTCTCTATATCAAATGAAAAGTCTAAAAACCAAATTTCATGCATCTAACTTTAAGGGATTTGCAGATATCCACTCTTTTCACCTATCCGCCTTCTTGAATCTCTTGTAGGGGAAATATAAAGGAAAACGATTGAACAGGTATCTAATTATTTTAAATGAGAACTACATATAAAAATTTCATGTTTTTCAGGAATTCTTATATATGGACATTTTACTATAACTGCCATCTTCATTTCTCTTCCTTCTTCATCGAATTCCCAGAAATCTTTCTTTAGTCGTACCTTACGTCACAAATCCTATACAGCTCAAAATGTTAAGTTCCTATCTTTAATGATTGGCTAGGTCATCGATCAATGAGTTGGGCAGGGTTTTATTACATATATATACAAATTGTGTGCTTTATCTGGAATCGAACAAGGAAGTCATTGTTTCATATTATTATTCAACGCTAAATATGAGAAATCCACCCTTGGAGATCCAGACGAACCTTAGCCCGGGCGTGGAGTTAAATAAAATTCAAGTACGTTCATGCAACCATGGATTTATATCCCTTCACAAGTCGAACCAATGTCAATCTACTGCTGAAGAAAAATCTCCTTCTCAAAATGTGATATTAAGACCTAGTATATTTTGATATGAAAGGCTAAGTTCAAATGGTTCTTTTTAGTACACTTCAAACCACGATGTACCATGAGAACCTTGGGTTCTTGAGTAACGCCAATAACCAAATTCCCATGCACAAAACTCATTAATTCAATAGTAAGCTAAAGTTTATCCGGACCAATGTACACTCATGTCCAAAATGATTGTCGCATATCTATAACTGTCTTCTTGTAAGAATATAATTTGATAATGATCTTGTAGAGTACTTCTAATACTGATACTATGTGTATAATCGGGAAATGTATATTTGTGCTCAATTTCACAAATTATAAATACGAAAAGAATTATAAATACGAAAATTAGAATGAGTAAAACAAAATTTTGTTAAATGGACAAGAAAGTTTTATTTTCGTTTTATTGTTCTTATTTACTGCTCTTTTGACATGAAATTTGCCACATACATGTCTTTGTCGATTATACAAACACTAACATTATAAGAAATACCGGGCGAATTCGTTATCAAATTATATTCCTACAACAACATATTTATAGACATGCGACAATAATTTTGGGCATGGGTATACCTACTATCCTTTCAAAGAACTCATTCTCTTTCCTCATAACCCAAAAGTTCAAGTTATGCTAAGATACACTTCTTGCCGCATAGGGCCAATTTCGATAAGGTGTATTTTTAAAATTAGAAGTGTTCCAAATGTAGGCACCACCCAGATAAATTCTAAGGTATAACCATTCTTTCTGTTCTAACTAAATTAAAGACGTGATCCTACTCCTAGTAATCCTGAGACCTAGTCTATGAAATACATTCCTAATTTTTAAAACTTCAATCCAAGACATTGGTATTGCCAGAGGTCTGGAAAAGGATCATATTGCCAAAAAAATTAACCCCCTTTCCTTGCTTCCAAGTGATCAATATTTGATTGTAGCTATCTTTTCTTATCATCAGATGAAAACCAAATCACCTCTACACAAAAAACCGAATTTAAACTATGAGTAATGACATGGGTAAGTACATCTCTGTCTAATGTTAACTACTCCAGATATTTACGTACGTACCACTTGTCCAAAGCATCTCTAGATTATGATACACACCCTCTCCATTGTTTACCATGGGACAATAAACCTTGCCGAATTTTGACAATTCCCAAATTTTAATGCTAGAACCACTGGCCAAATGCACCTCTGAGTCATACCTCTTCTCCTACCAAAATATATTTCCTTGACCTTTTGACCTCCAAAGTTTTTTTAAACAATTATCCACCTAACCTCCTCCCAAATTTTAGGCTCTAGACGAAATTGTTTGCTGACTGGGCATCCTGAACGTTGATCTGTATTAGTATGGTAAATCTCTCTTGTTATTTTTAGCTATGATAATTAAGTTGCTGTTTCCAATTAATAAATGTACATTCAAAATGTTATTGTAAATGTGCAGAATATAATATTGCAAACTACTGGGTATTTACAGGTGATAATGAGTGACTCAGTTAATAATTCAATATCGTAGCTAAAAGTGTTTCATATGTATTCTCAAATCATCACTCTTCCTAGGTACGCACTATAAAGTCATTACAATGAGAAATTTTATATTTAATAAGTTTATAAATTAAATTTAGTTTCAAATAGGTGATTGCTGGCGCATTATGCCTATACGAAACCTAAATTCGTTTCGTTGCGTGAGTAGATTGTTGTGTTTTGGAAGGTTAGTAGTTGGCTTGTGATATTTTTTATACAAATTAATCAATAATTCATATTCTCTTATTACATAAACGCAAACTATTTATTTCTTTTATTCATTCTTCCCCATTGGTCTGGCGGTTAGTGACTGTGTCTTTGCTGCATGTGGCCCTGGGTTAAATTCTAGGTAGGAGATCATTGAATAGATTACGATGTTGCAATTCTACCTTAGGCTGTAGGTCCATGTCTTATAAGGACTCCGCGCTGGAAAGAGAACTTCAAGAAATAAACCACTTGTATTCAGGCACGTAGCCAGGATTTCGTGAAGGGGGGGGGTCCGTGACATAAAATACTGTGGTCGTCACAAAAGGGGCCCAATCACTCTAAACTATTTTACTGGAACATATATTGGTTCGTTTAGCCAGAATTTCGTAACGGGGGGGGGGGGACATGAAATTCTGAAGGCCCAGGAGCTCGATCAATCTAAACTACTTTACTATCAACATATATTGGTTTGTTAGGACAATAAAATGAGGATATGTTGGGAAGTATTTTAATAACAAACTATGAAGAAATTTCGAGCAAAATAATAAAAAAAAAGTATTGAAAAAGATTTTGCAATATTTACGTCCTTCTCCTGTTTATTCAAACATAACAATTTTCCTTTCGTTATGACCTCAATTATTATAAAAAGTACATACCGAATACTGTCTTGTAAACTATCTTCTAATATAAATAAAATAAAGAGTTTGTGTGTTTTTCTGTCTGTCTGTCTGTCTGTCTGTCTGTCTGCGGCCTGGGCTCCAGACGAGTGGACCGAGAGTTACCAAATTTTGGTCAGGGGTGCCTTGGTCCAGGCTCCAGATCAAGACGAAGCGTTTTTTTTTTTTTTAATTTCGAAACAATGGGGTCTCAGGAGAGCGTTTACCGGAACCGGCTTGGGAACCAGACAAATTGACCGAGAGTTACCAAATTTTAGTCACGAATACCTTGGTCCAGGCTCAAGACCAGAGTTAAACGTTTTTGTCGAAATTCGAACCAGGGGGGTCTCAGAGGGACGTTTACCGGGACATATAAAAGTAGTAGAAAATAACCGATATTTATTTATTTAACAATCACCAGATACAGCTCAGAGGCCGTTTTATATTGAATATCCAACAACATTAACAATGGAAAGGATTTGGGAAGGTATCGGCCAGGGCCTGTTTAGTAGGTGCCATCCCGTCATTTGCCTGGTAGGACTGAGGAAAAACCGTGGAAAAACTCAGGATTGTAGGCAGCGGGATTCGAAGCCACGACCTCCCGAATGCGAAGCCAACGCTCTACCACTTGAGCTATTAGTGTCGAATTCATATTTTCGCGGTCGCTGAAATCAATGGTAAAACTCCAGTCGCATTAACTTCCAAATTCACGCTATTCGGCTCCGGGCCGGGGGTCACCGGAGGGGGATGAGATACCAAGACATATAAAAGTAATCCAAAATGACCGATATTAGTGTCAAATCCATAGTTTTCGCGGTCGCTGAAATCAATGGTGACACTTCCATTAGCGATGACTTGCAAGTATGCGGGCCGGGAGTCAGCGGGAGGTGGATACCGAGACAAGTAAAATATAGCCCAAAATGACCGATATTAGTATCAAATCCATAGTTTTCACGGTCGCTGAGATCAAGGGTGATACTCCCACAGGCGTTGACTTCCAAATACAGCCCCTGTGCGAAACATGTGTATATTCAACTAATTTTACAATATATGCGTTCCTTTCTCTGTTGAATCAAATGCTAACAGAACTTACTTTCAACATAATTTTTTGTTTTTATTATTCCGTCAACTACTGTCGGTTCCAAATGACAGGTTAAAGGAGCAACAGAAAATTGTTCTTGAAATAACATGTTTGATACTGCAAGGATGCGATGAAGGAAAGTTATGATCAAAAATGTCCACGGTGTTACACAACGGCACTTATGCTTTCGAAAGCTTGAAATCTCCCTGACTAGTAGCAGGAATTCTGAGAATTCCATAACTTTTCTTAAAATATCAAATTCCCTGACTCTTCCAGAATACCTCGCTTACCTCGCCACCATATTGCAAGTAATACAAATCTCCTCATAAGAAAGAGTAAGCAAAAGCTTCCTGTAGTTTTCTTTTTAATTTTTAACGCTGATCCTTCTTTTTGTCATTTCATTTTGTTTTAACCTTCCTTAATTTTTTCATTTCTGGTCTCGAAGGGGGGGGTCCGGACCCCCCGGACCCCCCCCTTGGCTACGTGCCTGCTTGTATTATGCGTGAATTATAGCCTTATATTCCCAAAGTTGTACCACTTCTACTCAAGAATTTCTTATGTTGATACTCAAGGAATTTCATTGTCTGTACTTATAGTTTCCTATTTGTGCCTCACAGTAAATCAAATCCTTGCACAGGGGATGAAAGGGCAGCGAGAATTAAAACAACGATGACCAATATCCATTGTCAGAATCAGAACTCCCTACTCTGCCGTTTGTTCTTGCTCCCTTCTCATGAGAATGCAATTTATTGCCCCAGCTCAACGATGTCTTCGTTATTTTGTCTCGTTTCTACCTCTTCCCTCCCATTTCCACTTCTACCATTGAACAATTCCTCATCTTTTCTTTCCTCACACCATAGCAGTAGCGAAAGCAAACGAACGGAGCCAGTCCCTGGACAAAATGAAAAATATATAATACCATAGACCAATTGAACTGTGACCATCCTCTTCTGCTATCTCACGCTTTCTTGACCTCTCTAGTGTCTTGAAGAAATCCCACTTTCCCCAGCGAAATATTTTTGATTTTATTTCATCCTTTTGCTTTTGCTAGGCGGAGGGCAAAGCTCAAGAATACAGAGGATAGATCTCAATAAAAATATGTGAACGAATTTTCAATGGGACTCTTTATCATATGAGATACGAAATATGTAATTTTATATCAAATAGTATATTAATGGATTACGTAAGCAACAACTTCGATATTTGTAGAGAAGGTATCATATACGTTACCCTTGGAAGTATTGTAGTTTGATATTTCCTATGTCTGTAAAACTATTTTGTATATTTACTAGGGTGGGCCGAAAACGGCCGAAAAAAATTTTTTTTAGAAAATTAAGATTGAGTACCGTGCAAAAGTTGTATAATGTTATATTATGTTTCCTCACCAAAACAGAGCCGGATTAAAAAATATTTAACCGGGCCCCGAGGGCCCCAAAGAACGTTAATTTTCAAAAAAATAGTTGCGAGTAGTGAAAATATTATTGAAATATATTTTTTAGAAAGTTAAGTTTGAGTACCATGCAAAAGTTGTATAATATTACGTTAGGTTTCTTCACCAAAATAGAGCCGGATAAAAATATATTTAACCGGGCCCCGGGGGCCCGAAAGAACGCTAATTTTTTTAAAAAAAGGTAGCCAGCAATGAAAATATTATTAAAATATATTTTTAGAAAGTCAAGTTTCAGTACCGTTCAAAAGTTGTATAATGTTATATTATGTTTCCTCACCAAAACAGAGCAGGATTAAAAGATATTTAACCGGGCCCCAGGGGCCCCAAAGAACGTTAATTTTGAAAACAAAAAAGTTATGAGTAGTGAAAATATTATTGAAATATATTTTTTAGAAAGTTAAGCTTGAGTATCATGCAAAAGTTGTATAATATTATGTTTCTTCACTAAAATAGAGCCGGATAAAAAGATATTTAACCGGGCCCCGGGGGCCCGAAAGAACGTTAATTTTGAAAAAGAAAGTAGCCAGCAATGAAAATATTATTAAAATATATTTTTAGAAAGTTAAGATTCAGTACCGTGCAAAAGTTGTATAATGTTATATTATGTTTCCTCACCAATACAGAGCCGGATTAAAAGATATTTAACCGGGCCCCGGGGTCCCCAAAGAACGTTAATTTTGAAAAAAAAAAAATTTGTGAATAGTGAAAATATTATTGAAATATATTTTTTTAGAAAGTTAAGTTTGAGTACCGTGCAAAATTTATAATGTCATGTTTTCTCGCCAAAACAGAGCCGGATAAAAATATATTTAACCGGGCCCCGGGAGCCCAAAAGAACGTTAATGCTCAAAAAAATATGGTTGTGAGTAGTGAAAATATTATTAAAATATTTGTTTTCAGAAAATTAAGTTTGAGTACCGTGCAAAAGTTGTATAATGCTATGTTTCTTCCTCAAAACAGAGGCAGATAAAAATATTTCAAAAGGCCCTGCGGGTCCGAAAAGTGTTATTTTTTAAAAAATATATATATATACCATTATTTTAAGTATGTATAGAAAATTGGTTAAGATTCCTAATACTTTAACTTGACCCCAGGATTTTAAATGTTCTGATCTGATGTGCAGCTCTTCGCCTGATTGGTGTTTAGTAGATATAATAGTACGGACACAAATACATAAGGTAAGGTTGAAAAATTGACCAACAAACACCAAACCAGCGCAGAACTCACCACGTGAAGATGGCTACACAGCGAGTTCCTCACACCCACCCTCCTCTTACTTAAAGCTCCTTAGCTGAATCTTGGAACAAAATATTGAGATTTATGTCCGAACCTTGGTAGATACTTTCGTGCTTCCAGTTTTGCGAGAATATAACCGTCTCGTGCAACACTACCGCATACTTCTGAAGAAGATTCTGTTACTACCTTTAGACACTTCTCCAAAGCCTGTGTGTGGAAGGGGAACGTGACAAACTGAAACCTCCTCTTTTCCACAATCATTTCGATTGTTTCTTCTATTGATACGTTAGCCGAAATTGGAGGTTTCGTTACTATTACTTCTGACCAATCGGTCAAATCGATATAATCCGCATATTCTTCAGTGCTTTGCCTACTGCAATTGTCAGTTAGAACTATAGTGTGGTATTTTCGGCCATCAAAATAGAGACCCTTAAAATTAGTAGCTTTACACTGTAGACGGTTTCTTTTTTATTTTCTTTTTTGCTAGTTTCGTACGGATTTTGTTTTTATCTACTACCTTGTCTTAGTTAGTTTTGTTCAGTAAATTCATATCTTCTAAAACAGCGAATACAATTTTAGCAGCCGACCTATTCGATATATCTGTTAAATCTTTTGCGGTACTCATTTGTTTAGGGATCACGTTTGTTTATTTAGGTTTACTTTAGATTTTATTCCCTAAACGATAGCTCCATGCGAACTCTTCATCGTCTGAATTCGGGGTGGAAGCGCTTAATGTATGTTCCAAGTACGGGATTGAGGCTAATGATTGTAACCCTCTTGTAATTGGTACCGCAGCATCATAATCGATCTGTGTGTCATGCTTTCTTTTGAGCCTATGGGTTTCTGCTTCATCTACATTGCAAGTCGTCATTTGTCTCTGATTTCTCTGATCTAATATAAGCTCCCACTCCAAAAGCGGTACATAATTTGATTTACAACACTTACAGGTTAATCTATCGCAGCATTTGCAAGAGAAAATATCACATAACTTCTGAGCACCGTTCTTAAATTTCTTTAATTTGGCTCTTAATGGGTATATCTCATTTCTTAATGGGGTTAATGATCGTTTTGCATTTTGAGTTGTAATTCAAAATCATATGCTTAATTCGAAGACAAGACAATACAGGAAGAGAGGCTCGCAGCCATATTGTTTTTAGTTTATTTGAATTCAGCAATGTAAGCGCAGCCTTCGGAAAGCCAGTGTTATGCATTTTGCATCCAAATGCGAAAAAGTGATATTCTCTTAAAGTTTGAGCGTTCTGAGGTGGGCTCAACACAAAGGTTTTTCGTGTGTTAATATGGTAGTTATGAAAGTTAGTTAAGCTCTTAATAGTTATTTGCGTATATTGAAACCATGTGTTTCATGTTTTATGTATTAATAGTATTGTCTGGTAAAATGTTCTTATTACCTAAAACCATTTTATTTGAACAAAAAATTAGGAACTTTAGGGCCACGGGGGCCCGGTTAAATATTGTTTTAAAATCAACATATTTGACATGGCTTCATTTCGTACCAATACACAACTTTTGATAACTACTCAATCCTGAATATCTGAAAAAATTTTTTTCGGCCCACCCTAATATTTACCCTGTCTCTGTCTGTTCGCCTATCCGTTCGGGAGACAAACAATCTCAAAAAGTACTTAATGGACCACCATCAATTTTTCACAGTATAGTAAGATTCGTTTTTTTGGGGGGGGGGGTTGATTTACCGGCCTAAGCATATATGCCACGGTTTCTCTTAATCTTCAGTACAAACCCGATGTGGTACAAATTAACCACTTCCAGTTTTAACATTGATTGCTATCGAATAAAAATTTTAATAGATAGTGAGAGGCAGTTTTCTGCTATCAATTAATCGCCCCAAGAATATACGAGGGTAGTTCAATAATTATTGTCCCTCCTACTATTTTTCCAAAAAAGTCTCCTTTCATAGTAATGCACTTCTTCCACCTATGCTGTAAAGCTACTATGCCAGCTTCAAAGAAAGTCTCTGTCTGAGCCGTGAGCCATTCCTACGAAGCTTCAATATCAGCTGCATTTGAGTGAAACTTCTTCCCCTTGAAGTGCTTCTTCAACTTTGGGAACAAATGAAAGTCACTAGGGGTGAGGTGGGGTAAGTAGGGAGGATATTCCAACACATCATTACCAGCAGCGTGGATTGCGGGACCAGTAAGATGGCTTTTGTGGGCCGGAACATTATCTTGGTGGAACACCACGGTTCGCTGCAACATCCCGCGCAGTTTTTCCTTGATTACTTCGCTTAACTTAGGGATTAGGGCTGCATAATAGGCCCCCGAATAGTGTGTCCATCCTCCAGGTAGTCAATAAGGAGCACACAATTCGCATCCAAAAAATTGTGGCCATAGCCTTGCGTGCTGATGCTTGCACCTTGAACTTGCGTGGGGAAGGCGAATTGCTGTGCCGCCACTCTATACTCTGTCGTTTGGACTCGAGATCATAGTGATGGAGCCACGTCTCATCCACTGTCACAAATCTATCACAGAACATTTTCAGGTCTGTCCCCATAACCTCCAAACCAGCCCTTGAAAATCGAACTCTGTCTTTCTGATTTTCAGGAGATAACATTTTGGGTATCTATCGCGCTGACACCTTTCTGATTCCCAACTGTTCATGCACAATGGTTTCCACTGAGCCTACAGAGATGTGCATGATGTCTGATAACTGTTGCACCGTGATTCGTCTGTTTGCTATAATCGTATCATGGATAGCATCAATGTTTCCTGGGGTGCATGCTGTTGTTGGAGGACCAGCACCAGGGGCCTGTTGACAGCTTTCCCTGCCACAACGGAAGCCGCAGAACCAGTTCTTTACCACCTGGTAGGAAGGAACCACACACTGATCATGTCCTCATGAATCTCCTTTGGGCTTAACCACTTTTTCTGGAGGTACTTGATGACAGCTCGTTGTTCGGTTTTCTCCATTTTTCAAGCTAGGTGCCACCTCTCACACCTGAAACGACAAAAAAAGAATACTAATATAGCAGTTATGGTTCTGAAATTTAGCATATAGGCATCTAAGACATTAGGCTACAATATCCTCCATCAGCCATCCCAGCTCAAGTATTTTAAATATGCATGGGAAAATAATTATTGAACCTCCCTCGTATTCTATCTTTAGCAGAATCAAAATCTACTATCACTTCCGGTTACAATATTAATTAAAAGCGCACATACAAACTCTTTTACACGGTGTATACGTGACACACCTACTTCTTCTTCAAGATGTTACTGACATAATGTGTTTTTCAGTTCTCTAATAATAAATGAAGTGAATTTTCTGGTCTTTCTAGTCTTCGTAATAGCATTGCATTGGAGGCACGGTGTCTCAGCGATAGAGCACCTGCCTGTGGTGAATGGGGTCCCTGGTTCGATCCCCAAGTAAGTTTCTAATGGACAACATCGTACCTGTAGGTTTTCATGGGATACTTCCGTTTCTTCCCACTTCCTCATTCCACCAATTTTTCCCTTATCATTCACTAGCCGTAATCGTCGTCTTGTTAGCCTAACCGTGGGACGTTAAACCGAAATATTTCATTTAATTTCATTTATAGTACTTTATCAATTCCTGAATGATTCAACAAATTTCTATTAAAAATCAACTAGTTTCTCATAAACCCTTAAGTATTTAATTACTCTGTTCCATCTATCCTTCGATGAAATTATAAATTACTAACAGTTCTGCTTCAAACTTTGGATACTAGAAAATCAGTATTTCTTAATATTATGATGAAATTTTATGTACTTCAAGAAACTTTACTTCCGAAAATAAAATTGTCCGAGCATATTTAAATAATGTGGGTTCTAAACTATCTTTCATTAAAACAGTTTCTCACTAGAAGTAATTTCATTTTTTGTACTTTTCTACTTAAATTGTATTTCGCCTTCATGTTCAATTTTGATTTTCTTTTTCGTGTTCAAACGAAGGTAAGATTTGTACTTCGGATAATTTGAACAGTAAGTTTTAGGACTGTTAACTACCAGCAATAAACTTATTGTTAAAAAGGTAAGAAATCTTAATATCTAGCCTTTACACTCGTTAAGCTCAGAGGTTAGCTAATTTCAAAATAATTCAACAACTGATATTGCAATAATATTTTAGAGATTTGATATTAAATTTCCTAAACGGATGTAGTAAACTCCAAGTTGCTAAGCTCTCTAGCAGTAGCGATTATACTCTTATAATTTGATACTCAAGATAATGAAAGTAAATTAGTTTAACAAAGCACTGAAGTACGTTTGCGAGAAGTGTCCAATGATGTAATTATGTAATTTCGCTCTCTTGAGAGCGATACAGTGTGGTGGGGAACGTCCTGTACTGTCAAAATTGATCTTCCATGATGGTCTGTAATTTCACCGATTCAAGTCCCAGTCATGGATCGGAGCCCACTTTAATAGTAGGTTATGCTCTTCATTTGATTGATTGATTGATTGAGGTTTAATGGGGACGTCAGCATCGAGGCTATTCGCCCCCATCACGATATATGTTCTTCATAACCTTGATCTTATATGAGGAAGTAAAAGATAAAACATAAAATGATAACGGAACTTATTAAGTTATTCCATCTAAGTTAAAGCAATCCTGCTTATCAAAAGAGAGAATTTTATCCTCCAATCTCTGAAGATAAAGGCATCAGTGCTCTTCTTTTCCATGCACGTCCAGATACTAAGCAGTGCAGTTTCTTTTTGATAGTTACCAACAATTAACCATACATTATTACTATACTCCAGCAAAAGCTGTAAAGATTCGTCGTCGGTTAGTAAACTGACCACCAGATGCAATGAAAAAATCTGTAAGTTGGTAGCTATGACAGTGACAAAAACATAAAAAAGGGAGAACATTGTGAATAAACAGTAAATACAATTTTGCCTTTCCATGAGACAGGTATATCTTCTTATCAGAAAGAGAATTGTTACGTATATTTATTTTTCTTAATTAGCTCTCATCGTTGCTCCAGAATAAGAAAATGAATAGGTCTCTTTTGTGCTATTGTCCTCCATAAGAGCAAAAGAAAAACCAAAGAAATGGTGTTTTATTTCTTTTTTTCCTTATTTACGTTAACTTTACTCTTTGACCTAAAAGCAAATTCACTTCTTCCACACAGAGAAAAATCAGTTCTCCGGACAGCGGTATATTGTACAAATATACGGTATCATCTTGCTTACTACGGAAATCAGTACGGAGCATACGTTATCCGTATGCTACATAGGCACTGCCCTTAGATGTTACATCATAACGTTGCAGGATGTCTGACATCTAACAGTTTTCCGTATATCACACGCATATACTTATGCTACATTCCTCAGCTATATGTTATACACGTCCATTTGTACGTGAGATCCTGTCCGCTTACATTGTTTCATACGGAAAGTACGTATAGATGGGATACTTATACGGGAAGTATTATAAAACATGCGTTTTTAGTTATACGTCTGCTGTATGTTAAGTCCAAAAACTACAGGAATTACGCATTAACCTACCTTTTTAACCTGCCACCTACAATTTTTTTTCTCAGTACAGAGGTGGATCTAGAAGGTAAGAACTTGGGAGCCAGCCAGAACCCAGACTATGATAGGTATACCTACTATAAACTTCAAAAAATATATAAATACTAGCTTAACATATTTTGTCACTAAGAAAACTCGGGGTCTAGGCCCCCGGCCCCGAGCTATATCCCCCACTGTTCTTCCAATGAAGATACAACATTTTGAACGTATTCTGCCATGATAATTGGGACATAATATTTCCATCGATTAGCTAAATATCGTGTTAAGCAATGTTTAATTGTTACAAAAGAGGGATGACCTTGAAAACACCGTACATTATGAGTGCCATGAACATTAAAACAATTCCACAAAGTTTTAATGCACATTTGTCTGTCTGTACCAGGAGTAGGCAATCTTTTCAGGTTTGGAGGCTATTTTTTGTTCCAGAAGTCACTTGTGGTCTAGTTGTTTGTTCCAAGTCTCGCTAAAGGAAATCATAAAACAACATCAATGGTCGATCCAGACAGTATGACATAAATCACGGCCGGCCACCATGAGCGCCCGAACGGGAGGCAGGGTGGGCCCGGGTCCTTTCCTGGCTCACGAAAATGTATACGTAATATAGAAAACCACATATATTAAATACTGAACGTAATATAACAATCATGGATATGAGCCCCTTAGAAAATTTTCTTCGGGCGCCCATGCTGGCTACTTCTCACGTCTTCCTGATCGACGCGTTAGCCACTTCACATCTATATAATCCGTGCTTGGGCTATACAAGAAAATCCTACTATATTGCAACATTAAAATGTTTTCTATCTACTTACCGCTATAACAATTATAACTGGAGCATTGAAAGTCCATATATAAACAGGGGAAGTAAGCCAACATCTGTAATAGAATAAAACCAATAAAAGAAACTGAAAATATTAAAGACATTACAAATCAATTGGTTGTCTTGAAGGATAGTCGATTTTATTTTTCCTATATTTATCAAGGCAGTATTATCATCTATACACCGTGAGCATAAAGTCCTGCCCTGATTATAAAAATGTATTACGGAATAACCGTTTGACACAATAATGTAAATTCTGGTCCGTTACATAGGTTAGTATTACAAGTTTTTTTAAGACCAATAGATGGCACTAGTGCCACCCAAGAGTGACGCAATACGTTACTTGGTGCTCGCGGGTTAGTTGGCGAAATGGCATCGAAGCAGGAGAAAGCGCAATGCGTGCTGTGGTATCACGAAAGCAAATCGCCCATCAGTAACATAAGTAATGTAAGTGATCTTTAAAAAAAACTTGTAATACTATTCTATGTAACTGACGAGTATTTACATTATTATGTCAAACGGTTCTTCTGTAATAAATATTTGTAATCAGGGCAAGACTTTATGCTCACCCTGTATTTTGATGGCTAGCAGAATTGATACGTAGAGTCAATAGACAGTATTAGATTAGGCCTAATGAAAATATTTCAAAGACTGCTCTTAAACAACTTCTGGTTTCTTGCTCAGAAAACTCTCTGGCTTCCTGAAAAACTTTGGCCTTAAATTACACTTCTAACAGTGGCGGATCCAGGGTACGTTCGAGGCTATCGCCCCCCCCCTTCCCCCAAGGAAAGGAAGCTTTTTTAAATTTTACATATAAATAAAACCCGTCCCAGAGTTTGGAGCTCTTAAAAGTAGCTCTAAGTAGCAGTATTACAACCCATGGCCCCCTCCCAGAAGTCCGTCCTGGATCCGCCTCTGACTTCTAAAGATTGAGGTCTATATAAATCGCTATCTTGTCCTCGGATTTGTCATTTTAAGTAATTTTGTATAAAACATTAGTCGAAATCGTTACCTCCTTGCGAAATAAGCTTAAAAAAATAACTGACACACAATCATAGTCAACGTCTTGCGAATAAAATTAGAAAAATAAGCACACTGCTGAACACGACTACACTTATTTAATATAAAAACACATTTACACGTGACGTTTCGATCTTCTAGCCAAGATCCTCATCAGACGTACACTGAGTGATACAAAAAACTACTCAAGAACATATACACAATACATCTGCCTTGTATTGTGTATATGTTCTTGAGTAGTTTTTTGTATCACTCAGTGTACGTCTGATGAGGATCTTGGCTAAAAGATCGAAACGTCACGTGTAAATGTGTTTTTATATTAAAGTGCAGTCTTGTTCAGCAGTGTGTTTATTTTTCTGAAAAAAATAACACAACAGTAAATAATACCAGCCAGTAAAAATGTTTAAAAACAATATTTCTACAAAATGCATTAAAGAGGAGGTATTATGTTCTGTGTACTGAAGTAAAGGAACTAAGACAAAGCATTGGGACCGGTTTATTGTAGGTCCATAAAACATTTACATAGGTTGCGGAAAAATAACACTACCAAGCATCGAGGAGTGATTCCTTATATCAAACGAAAGAAAAAGTTATATTAAACATGGATTGAAAAAGTCTCTTTTCAGAATTATAAACCTTCAAAAATGCGAAACATAAGTTTTAAAATATCCTATTTTAAAAGCTATGGGCTCTATCGCAATAAAGCTGGAGTGGTGTTGAAAGAAGACTGCTGCACTGTTCCTGTTTCCGCGTTACTTAGTTTATTCAGAGAGTTCTTTAAAACCTTTACGGTGCTAATTTCATTTTACAAAATAAATTCTATCGTCTAATTTAACACTTATCAGTACCAGTTACCCGTCAAACTGGTAACAGCGGCCCTGTGTAAACCGCAACACTGGAACAGTGGTATTGAAATATGATAACACGATTAGAGCATTGACCTGTATAGCCCAGTCAATAAAGGTTTTTGCAAGGAAAAAATTTGGGTAAAGCTGATTTTCTCCCAAGTGATAGACCACTATGAGGGGAACATTTTCCCAAAAGTCCCCGCCCCTCCCCCTGGAGCTTCTCCCCCCACGCCCCCTCAAAGTTAAAAAATGGGCGTTTTAGAAAAAAGGCCATATCTTCAAAACTAATGGACATATTGACATGTTTCTTTTTTTCTCGTAATCTGTGAAATATGTTCTACAATTTCGTATTCTTTAAAGTTTTTCATAAACCTAATGGTTTCTTGGCAATTTTAACCTAAAGTTTAAAAAATGAAAAAATCGCCCGCGCCATTTTGTTTTTCCTCTTATATTTCCTTAGTGAGTTGTGATATGGAAAAATGTTTCAAATAAATCTTAAAGAGCATAAAATTATCTTTCCAAAGATGTATATATTGTGGGGATTACTCTTAAAATTAGCCATGTAGCGAGGTAAGTTTGAAGACGAGCGGGCTCACATTTTCGCCTCAAATATCAGTCACTATGTTTCATTTCGAAAGAAAAAAATAATAACAAAGCTTTTTTTTTTCAAATAATAAACCACTGCATTGTTAGAAAAGCATTTTTGTTTAGTCCTGCCTCTCCTGTGAAGCTTTAACCCTTACTCTATCCCCATTACCATTCCAAATTTAAAAATAAGCGTTTCTGACAAACGGTATTATCTCTGAAACTATTCAACACACTGATGATTTTCACATTCTGTTTTATTCTTAAAAAGTGATAAAATTATTTTATTTTATTTCCTATTTTTTTATAAATCTAATAATTTCTAGATAAAGAAATAAACTATAAAAATTTGAAATATTTTGTTTGCTCTTCCTTTCCCTATTTTTTGCCTTGGATCTTCTCAGTCAATTAGCGTATGAAATTATATCTATAACATTTTTTATTATGTTTACATCTTAATTTTGAACATGTCCGCTATGCTTACTGCAGTATTTTCAACTTAATCTTCCGTAGCTATACAGTATACTATTTAATTTTCGGATGATGATTCTACAAGTTTTTCCTCGGAATAGAAATGTGAATTTAGGCAAGACAGCCCATACAGTGCTCACACATTGCAGAGCAATCTATTTTAGTTATTTTACATTTACAGTATTGCCTACATCCTTGCTTACACGAACATGATATTATGTACAGAAGCTCGTCTGGTGCAAATGGCTGGGATGTGGGAATAGGTCTCAATGTCTTTTTGGAGCGTCCGTTTTCTTTAATTAATTCTATTCTCCAACCCCATTCTGTGTCAGGAAGTTTATTTCCTAACCATTTCTGTACTTGCAAAAATACTCTGAGCGAATGTTCATTACACGCTTTAGAAGTTGGAGGTAGTTTGGCCAGGTCAAAGTTAGATCTTAGTGAACTTTTCTTTGTGAAAGACAAAAATCTGTGGTATCGGGCTTCATTCAAATTTGAGTATTTTCCCAAATCATACAAAGCCAAAACTAATTTTTCACCTGTAGATAATATTTCTCCTTTAGATTTTGAAATATCCAAAAACACTCTGGCCCAGTTTTGAAATTCCGGTGATTTGAGCATATCTATTACTTTTAATTTGCCCATACCATAAAAACACGATGTCGTGTCACATCCTGTAAACGCATGACAGAACAAAAATAGTTGCCGGCAATCTCCAAACTTTTCAATCAATGTTTCGATCCTGAAGTACCGTGTGTTCGGAGTCACACCACCTTTATCTTTACAGAAGTAAACAAAAGCACTTTCTTTCTGAGGAGACAAAGCAGTAAGACTACCAGGTCAGTATCAGATCCTACAACAATAACTTTAAAAGCAGTTTTCAACTGTTGAATGGCCGTCATTACAATGTCAACATCTGCGTCTTCCTCTGCTGTAATTACAGTCAATCCCCGTTTCACGAGTTCAGACCCCAGAGCCAACGATAATCTCTTCTTATTGTTTCTATTACCTAAGAACTCGTCTTTTCCCGTGGCACAGACTGTTTCGACAAAAAAAAAAAAAAAAAAAAAAAAGTCTTGTGAAGATTTTTTCGCCGCTCTCCTGTTTTGTTCTTCATTTTTCGTGGTAGGCTCACTAGGGTAACCATCAAAAACAACGATAGATTTTTGACCATATTTATTAAGAACATGTGTACAATAGTTCTCTAAGACAACTCCAAAGGTACAATTTTTTGGCCATGGCAGATGGTGAAGAAGAAACCCTCCGTCTACAATATATGTTGCATCCTTTACATCTAGTTCTTCGATGATTCCTTCTTCAAAAACTTTCATCAAGGATGATTTTGTACCTTTTCGAAGAGAAACTTCGTCAAACAGAGCTGGTGGGCGTACTGCCAATTCATATTCGAAATATGTCTTTAATTTGCTGGCGCTATCACAGGCACACAATATACGATTAAAAAGCTGTTGAGAATTGATATTGACCTCTTTTGATCTTACTCTTGCTGACTTCTGTGCTGCCTGTGTTTTCACCGTATCTTTTCTATGCAGTTTGAGTTCTTGGAAATTTCTTGGTAATTTTGTTCATGGTAGACAAACCGACATCGTATGCTTGATCACAGTTTATTGAATCATCACAAACCAACCCAGTGGCCAAAGAGACCAGTTCAACAGACAACTTTATAAAAGGATTGTGTTCTTGTAACCAAGCTGTAAACTTCTGTAAGTCTGACAAGTCTTTCTTCTTTCTGGATTCTCGTAGTTACACGTGCTGTACGCTAAACTGCATTACTCTTCCGAAAAAATCTTCTACAGCCTCATGGACTTTGAGAAAGAATGGTGTTCCAAGTACCCATTTTGAAAGAGTATTGTCAGTAATGCCACGGCCATGTGTCAGTCCTCCAACAGGTTTCATGGGTCGCATCAAATCTTGTTCTATGCACATATCAGACCACGTTCCTGGCCAGTACTTGCCTTTCCGCCTAATAGTGAAGAATCCTTTCTCCTTAAAAAGAACTAGTTCTTGATTTGTGAGTTTTGATTCAAGTTTGCACATCTCTTGTGCATACAAGTGGGCGGATTTAGCATAGGGGAGATGTCCGGCAGCATGAAAATATGGGAGAATTTGAATGGTTGTATTCATATGTAAATCCCAGTTTCCTGATCTTTCTACAAAGATAAACAACATTATAAGGTCAATGCACCTAAGGAGATTAACCCACAGCTTAATTGTTCTGCTTAAAGTTCTAATTTCCTGCAAGAAATCGTTAAATTTGCTCAAAGCTTCTTTAACAGCTGGTTCTTCTAGAACATCTTGTTCATTAAAACTCTTTTCAAGAAGATCTTTAGAAATATTTTCCAAATATGCAAGAGAGCCATTTATTCCAGGAAAACTGCTCTTCATCACTTTAACAATCGCACAAGCAGTAAGGCTATATGCTCGGACAGCTCTTGCGTATGCGTGACCATTCAACATGTGGTTCACAGTCAGTTTACCAAAAACTGTAGCCCATAGGTCTTACAAACCACTCCCCTCCATTATCTTTCCAATAGCACCCATAAAAGACATTAATAGATGGAATCCTCCTAGCCTCAGAATAATTTTTGACACTTCGCTGTTGGGATTTGCTGACGCTACAATTTCAGTCGCCTTTAAAAACAATGGTTGATCGAACGTAACAATACAGGCATGGCGTTGCTTCTGACATTGTTCTGCAGCATAACAGAGCAGAGAAAATTGTTGATGAATTGCTAGGATCCATGTTTATAAAGGGAATTACTAATATATATGTATCCTCACAATCTTCTCTTCTAATCATTACGGAGGTCATGAATCCATTCCACCCACGCTGCATATCTGCGCCTGCAATCCACAAAACATTCATTGGAAATATCGGGTGTACTGTACGACATTCAATTTCTCTGGTAACTTTCAAGTCATTAAAATCTTCCACAAAAATATTGGAGAGCCCACTACGGTGACTTTTTTTGGCATACGAAAGAATACGAATAGTTTCAGGATTAAATGCTCCCAACGGAGTTCGCTTCACCTCCACTTCTGTTTTAACACATTTACTTAGTGTTATGCATTTTATCCCTCCATGATATTTGAGGCGAAAATTTCAGCCCGCTCGTCTTCAAACTTACCTCGCTACATGGCTAGTTTTAAGAGTAACCCCCACAATATATACACCGTTGGAAAGATAATTTTATGATCTGTAAGATTTATTTGAAACATTTTTCCATATCACAACTCACTAAGGAAATACAAGAGGAAAAACAAAATGGCGCGGGCGATTTTTTTCATTTTTTACTCTTTAGGTTAAAATTGCCAAGAAACTATTAAGTTTATGAAAAACTTTAAGAAACACGAAATTGTAGAGCACATTTTACAGATTACGAGAAAAAAAGAAGCATGTCAATATGTCCATTAGTTTTGAAGATATGGCCTTTTTTCTAAAACGCCCATTTTTTAACTTTGAGGGGGCGTGGGGGGAGAAGCTCCAGGGGGAGGGGCGGGGACTTTTGGGAAAATGTTCCTCTCATAGTGGTCTATCACTTGAGAGAAAATCAGCTTTACCCAAATTTTTTCCGAACTTTGATGTTTTTTGACCTTCATTGACTGGCTAGTAGTCAAATTGAGTTATATTAATATAATCGTTTTTTGCGGTGTACATGCCAACTGGTAAATTCTTCTATTGTGAAAGGAAATCGTCCCTCATTTAATTTTTAAGGTATATATTTCTCTAACTAACACTGCTACATCACAGCTAATCATTCGACTCATCATTTACTTTCTTATGGCTTAGACTAAGTTCTAAGAGGTTTGTTTCACGTATGTTTTGTTCTAAATAGGAATTAGGTGTTTTGGTGCTAAAAACTTAAGTCCAAAACCAATACACCACACAATTTTCGTTAAATGGGTCCTTGCAATCGGTAAAGTTGCACTAATGGGCGAGTATGAATCTCAGTTTGGATGTGTGTAGTTCTCTGAATGTAATGTAGTGAATGAATGTAATTTCGTACATCGGATTGTCATTTTAGATAAAATTAGATCTATTATCGATAATGGTCAAAAGAATGGTTGGAGGGTCACGGTGGCGCACTTACTTCTGATATATGGGATCCCTCGTTCAATCGCCACGCAAGTAAGTTTGTGGTGGACAACATCGTGCTCGTGGATTTTCTCTAGGTACTCCCGTTCCCTCCCACATCCTCATTAAACCAAATCTTCCATCATTGTTCACTTGCCTTAACGTATGTTAGTCTATAGTGGAAATGATCATGATCTACCATGTCTTATTTAGCTAAGTTGAAACCGTCAATATACATGTTGCAGCAGTGAACTCCATGAAATGCATCCAGCAGTGGTCAAAAAGACATGATGTCCTCAATGTTGTCAACAATGCACGCACAAATGTCGCGCTAAGGACGTTGCAGGAGGTCCAAGATTTGGAGTATAAAACTCTTTCTCTCTTTCATTCTTGCCCGATATCTCTCTGACTGACTGCTACCTTTTCTGGCTTCATCGCTTTTTGAGGGGGAGGAGACATTCAATGATGAGGCAGTGCAACACGCGGTTGAGGACTTCTTCGCATCATATACTTCAGACATCTTTCGACACAGAACCAAATCGTAAACTGAAAAAGGGTAAAAGTGTGTGGTTGCAGACGGCGATTAGGAATCGTAGTTTTAATTTTTTGATCTTTGGAAACGACGTACGGAGATGTTTTGTTTGCACCAGCTATATCTTCCAAATCAGAGCGTTCTGAAGGTCCAGATAACGCTCCTGATCCTATGACTCCAAGTTAATTTTGAGAGTTACATTAAAATCGACCAGGTGAATTTGAGTCATAAGAACCCAACATATACAATACACAACAGGTTGTATAATAATATACGAACTAGATAACACGTGTGACATCAAAACATGGTACTATACTACAACTAAATATTTGCACATTAAAACTTCTGAAAAGTTTTAGCATGTGTTTAATTATATTAATTAATAACTTTATGTAATTGTATCAAGAAATAGCCTATCAAGTTAATTGTTATAATATATTGTTCCTCTTTCTTATTTTGTTTTAGTTATCAGTATACAATAGTGCTGGCCACACGAAGAAACCATTTTTACTGTATTTATAAAAGTGCATAAATATAAGAAATACCTAATACCAGGGGTAAAATTGGATCTGAAAAGGTAAAGGGACAGTAGGTAGGAAATGACGTCACGCCGTCCCCCTGCCCATCTTTGTCCATTGTATTTTTTATGAACTGGGAGGACGCCGTACATAGTTTTTGGAGGTGGGGAGACGGCGTCTCCCCGCGTTCCCCCGCACTTTTACCCCTGCTTAATACTGGAGTTCTTTAAGAAATAGAAGGAAAAGTAGGAACTTCGGACAGTAGATGGATAGTATTGTTTCTTTCCCAACATATTTTCCATAGCCATCTTTCGAACTTCTGAAAGCGTGCTATTCTCATTAGCGAATCTCAGAACAGAGTCACATGAATGTCTGTTAACCATTATCTTGCTTGAGAAAGTATGAAGCAAGTGTGATACCGAACATGAAAATCACGTAATATGTTTATTGCAGGTTTCTTGGAAACTCCTCAGGCAAGTATTTGTAAAATTCAGGGATACCCACTTCTCTGAATCTCTGCTTTAGAGTTCAGTAGTACCGAAATTATATTGACTCTATCTGTCACTAGGTTGACACTTCCTCAGTGTCGGTGTGAAGAAGGAACACAAAATAGGGAGAGCTCAGTTTCGATAGATCTGATATCGCAGAACCTTTGTTAGAATTTAGTGTTGAAACGGTGAAGCTTCTCAGCACACGTAGTGTACAAAACAGGCTCCCCTTGAATTTGTTTTGTCCTCACTACGAGTTAGGAAGTGTGTACTCATTGTCTTATTAATACAACATATCTCATGAAGTAATTGTATATTGCCTTAATTATGTAATGTTTTAGTGAGATTTTGTTCTTAAGTTGTAAGAAAATCATATATATATATATATATATATATATATATATATATATATATATATATATATATATATATATAGATAGATAGATAGATAGATAGATAGATAGATAGATAGATAGATAGATAGATAGATATTATTTTCGTGGAATGAACCGAGAGCCGCAGACAAATTAGTCAAGGGTCGCATGTGGCCCGCAAGTAAGGAATTTGACATGTTTGTTCTACGTTCTTCAACACAGAAAAATACTCAAAAATGTAAAATTACCATGTTTTAGAGCTAGTTTCTTCCGTACCGGAGGATTGTCAAACACGGAAATCCAAGTAAGTGTGGATATTAGTTGCTGTGTAATTCCTTAAGTATTGCGATAGGACCAACGGTTTTCAAACCAGATATTTTAAAACATGATATTTCGTATTCTCAGTGGTTTATTGTTCAGAACGAAGGCGGGTTTTGCCCCAGCTTTGTTAAATGTTTTTCTTCCATTTGATATAAGGAATAACCTCCCAGAGTTCCATCGTCGAATTTTCAAACATATTTTATAATGAAAAGTATTTATGACTCATGTTCAACAGATTCACTTAATTCATATTGGCTGTCTCCGCTCATGATCCATCTTAAGTAAAGATTTCTTTCTTTTTTTCGTTTCAGAAATACGTACAAAATTTGACTATTATTGATATAGTCAATACTATTAGATATTCGCTTTGTAATGCATATATATATATATATATATATATATATATATATATATATATATATATATATATATATATATATAGAGAGAGAGAGAGAGAGAGAGAGAGAGAGAGAGAGAGAGACAGTAGTAATACACTCAGTGAGATTTATTTTCCGAATTCTACTTTTTTCAGTGAAAATATTAACATTTCCATACCACTTTTTCATATTTCCACTTTAACGTGTGTGTAATGGTCAATTCTGAATGTTCCATTCGTACATAGTTCTCCAAGAATGAGAAATATTTTATAGCTCATCCCCATAAAGGAACAAAAAAAGCCGGAGCCAACATTTCATATGTATTACTAACAATACCTGATATGCTAACGAAAAAAAAAAAAGTTGGCATGAAAGTTCACAATAATTGCGTATACGTCGTAAATATACGTGAGGGGAAGGAAAGAGTGAAAGGGAGGAAGATTTTGTGCCTTTGTGTAAATACGTATGCAGAGAGTGAAAACAAAAATAAATAAATAAATACAAAAAGTACACACACACACATAGATGCATACAAAAAACGTTATCGTGTTGGTGGCAGCTTTGTTGGTTTAGCCCTCACACAAAACAAGCTGAGATAACTTAAGTGCGTCAATGAATTACGACCCAGAGAGTGTTTAACGAGAAGTAGGGGAACGAAACCAAACAAAAGGTAAAAATGGTACCAAAATGCTTCATTTCTGCGTTCAAAGTCTGTCACTTTTTCCCCTTTCCATCCATTTCATTTTTCATGTTTTTTAAAACATTGGCTAAAATTCATTCATACTGCATAGTTTTATTTTATGAATACGATAACACAGAACAATATTCCATACACATATGCAAATATATGGTCCTATGTATATAGGGTGTACCACCGAAACGTAAATAAATATTTCTTAGTAATATACATGTGACTTGATAGTAAATGAGGCTAGTGCATTTGACTAGTGGGAGAAAGTTCAAAAAGTTCATATGGCCATTTGAGCAAAAACCGTCCTGGTTTTCGAAGACATACCATAATATTAGTTACTAAGATAGATCTCTTAAATATTGTGTTATAAAAGAGAGAGAAACAAACACATCCATACGCAAGAAGATACCTGAGAACATGTAAGACAGTACAACGAAACATAACAGGGGAAAAAACAAGTTGTCACTAACGCTGAAGGCCATATTACTCGATTTTTCTGTTTTCCAACAGCACTTGGATATCTACTAGTACCTACTGACTCAATATAGACCTACATATCTACTGGATGTTTTCCAGTTGCATTACTGTAGACAAATTTGTCAGTATTTTCGAATGAAGGTTGAACAGATGTCCTTGTTAAAATTGACTTAGCTACCCCTGTTAAAATTGACAGTCTCAACCATTTTTTTAAGGACACAAAAGAGATACAGCAAAAAACCCAAGACAAGCTCGTTTAGACTAAGGATCCGCAGAAAATTAATCCTGTCCGTCATCAAAGACCCTTTATAACTTAACACGATAATGTTTGTCTCTGCCTAGCAAGTTATCGGTCAAGTAGCTGCACTCAGACGTTTATATACTGAATATTTAGGGTAGATACTGTTGCAGATTAATGAATAGGGCAGATATCCAAATACACTAATGACGCCTGTCTTCATTTGGAACTACCTACCGCTGTCTATTGCTAGCAGTAATAATTTTATTGTCCAATGTCGTTCCACTCTGTTGCAATATCACAAAGAATAGGAAACAATATTAAAAGGAAGTTTCAAACATTACTCTACAGATGACTGAGATGTTTATATTGTATTTGTTTTATAGTAAATCTCCCTACATACAGACTTATTATTTGCCAAGAAATTGTAATTCTGGCATTTTGTTGGACCTATTAGGAAGTAGATAAGCTAAATAGTTTCCCATATACTCCATTATAAAATTTGCATTTCTTTTTACACTTCACCGAGGTATTCGAGAGGCAGAACACGTGGTTATTAGGTTTCGTTCAACCCGAGAGAGTAAAAGCAACCGGTGGTCCTAAATCATCAAGTCCAATATCCTGATTATTTCTAGACCGCCGGTCGCTTGATACGAGCGGAAGTTCCCTCCGTACATCCCCCTCCCAATTTACTGAAGCTAAAAAATGAGCGTTTCTACTAAGGGCCATATCTCCGAAACTAATCAAGATATTAATTAATTTCTTTTCCCCGTTTTATCTGTAAGATATTCTTTATAATTTTGTCTAGTCATGCTTTGGATACACCCAACGGTTTTTCGGAAAATTTAACATAAACATTAAAAACTGCCATATTTTGTCCTTAATATTTTCTGTTTTGTTCTGTATCTCCCCAATGAGTTGAGGTATGGAGAAAACATCCCTAATGAAATTTGTAGAGCATTAAAGTATATTTCCAACGGTACGAACATCGTACAACGATATGTTGTATCATTGTCATTTCCTTGTATTAAGCTTGTAACTTTTTGGGCGATACTTGATTTTTATATGCACTAGCTAGCCAGTTATCCTGATAGAAGAAGAAGACATTAAATTATGATTTTGTGTTTTGAATGCTGTCATAGCTACCTTTAATGTATGTAATGGAATGTTTTGGTAACTATGACGACGACTTACTTGTTTATTATAAAAACATAAGTTATAATATTTTAAGTTGTCCCTTGTTAAAGATCTGAACTTTCTAAAAAAGACATATTGTGCGATAGTGAGTTATTTATTTTGGTTTATTCATAGTGGCTCAATAATATGGTTAAGGATCAGGAGGTGTTATGTTGTTACATATAAAATGGTGCCGAAACGCCAGGAATTGTGATTTCGATTAGAGGCATAGTATAACGATTTCACCATTGCGCCCAACGTGAAGTGGACTAAAATATTGCGAAGTGGACTAAAATAAATAGAAACATCAAGATGAGTGTTGCAGGAAATGAAGTAATGTAAATGATGAAGATAGGAAAGCTGGAATGAATGCATCTGGAAGTATAGTGGAACTTATAAAACAGCAATTCAAAGAGTTACAACAACAAATTCTCAAGAGAAACCAAGAAATAAAACAGCAATTCAATCAGCTACAACAACAAATCGACAACAAATTGAAACTGGTGAATCAACAAAGGTTTACGGAAGTACAGGATACGGTGGAAGTCATTGAAACCGTTATCAATTAACATAATAATCACCTTAAAGAGTCACAGGAAGATTTGCCAATTACTGAAGAAACTTCATCATCAGTCAGCAGGAATGCGTTAAATAAACCTGAACCTTCTACAGATACTACAGAAAATACATGTACATGAGTGAAATTAACTGAGTTTTTGCAAAAACATACTGCCGTATTGGTTGGATCAGAGTATCCTAACTTTTCTTTTCGTTCGAATGTTTTTGATTGCTTTACTGATGCTGTGTGTAACGAAGATTTTGGTATGTATCAATGTGCGGAAAGTTATGATCATTTTCGTCTTGGGAACGCTATTGACTGTCTGTATTCCCAGTATATTCAACATGATATTAATCCTGTGGTTCATGTAGCAGGAAGAAAATTGATTCCAGTATTCGTGAAATTCAGAAAGAAAACGTATGTTCCCACCAATCTTTGCAGTGGTTGGCCTATTGAGTAGAATCTGTTGAATTGTTCATTCAACGAAAAGACCAAAATGATAGTAGTGAACAATCGAAGGGTGCTTTTACCGAATGCGGTGCAGTGCTTTGACTTTAATCATCTAAGCATGACATTGCAAGATTTTGAAAATCCATCAATGATGCAATACAGTACTAACCTGAACCCAACTAACCTAAATCGAAACCAAATTCGATACATTCATGAGAAATTAAATTGTGATCCCAATGTAAAAGGTGATGTTAAATCCACGTGTACCGGTAATGTAACCAAACCTAACTACAGAGATGGAAGTCAAAATGATCGACGAAGAGAAGATTGGATTGACAGAAAGAGAAAGAAGTCAGACAGAAATTATCCGCCTAACAACAATGCGGCTACTTCTAAAAAGCAGAACAGAGATACATCGGATGCCCCGGAATCTTCGTGGAATAGAAACCGTGGTAGGACAAATTACCGTGAATCTTGTAGAAAGAACAAGTACAGTTCGGTTAGAAGGCACGACATTTCGTCACCAGTAAAACAAATCAGAACTGAACCTAATTTTACCGGTAATGTAAACGAACCAAATCCTAATGGCAATAGTAATAGTAATTGTGAACCGAACCTAATCTTAGTAGTAATAGCAATAGCAATCGCACTACACGTAGAAAGCATGTAATTATTAGATCTGATTTTTCTCGAAGTGAATTTCGTAGAAATTCCATAGATGGCACAAATTCTCAAAGTAAGAAACTAAGAACTGTAGAATTAAAGAACGCGGAAAACTGTATTACGATTTACGATTTTCAATGCAATTTGAATGAATTTGTTGGTCATGTAACTTAAGCTAAAATTCCGGTGTCCGAGAAAATCGTATCGAATTGATTGTTTGCTTTATTCCGCTTTAAATATCGTTATGATTTTGTTTGTTATTTGTATTTCATTTGAATTCTATAAAGATGATTCAATGAATTAACGAATGGAACAATTCGTACTCCCATGCGCAAAAAAAAATTGCGCGTATACTGTAACTCAAGATTTTTCGCATTTATTCCATTTTCCTTACATTTATGGGTAAAATTCAGTTATTAGTATGTGGAGATAATAGAATGCAATCCATCTAAGGAGATTTTTCCAAAATATATAATAAAATAATAATAATATAAGCAAAAAACAAAATTATGCTCGGTTTTGTGTATACTGGCAACGATGATTTCCAGGGATTTTTTCAGTAGCAGATCACAATTGCGGAGGGAATTCAGTAGGGGAATCGAGAAGTTGGATCAAGGAATGGATAGTGGACTAATATGTTGCATTTATTGGTTAAAACCTAGTGTGTAGATTGCCTGCCAAATATAAATTAGCTTCTGTAACTAAGATGTCGTACGAAAATATAGAATTAAACAGAAAAACTCTTATCTTAAGGTTCGAAGCGATACGCACCATGGTTATGAAGATTATTTCTTTAAAAAAAGAGCGAACACAACGTAGCCTCCGTGGTTAGGTGGATAGAGTGGCGGAGTCGTAGTTGTTTTATGATTTTGACACCACATCGAATCCCATCCCATCCTTTTTTTTTTTTTTTTTTTACAAAACATTATAATTTTCATGTTAATAAGAACCGAAGCAATATAATAAGGACAACTTACTGATATTTTGCTGTAATGACGTATTTATCCAGGATTAGAGAACTATTGTTAATAGCTATTGTTTTCTGTTCATGTTGTTGTATAATTTCTCTCATCCTGTTTTCTTGGGGAAAAAACAATTTTGTCTCCAACGAAGTGTGAAGGATATATACGGACAGAAAAAGACATCTTAGTACCAAACGTGATTTATCGTGATGAAGTGGACTAGTTTGCCATTAATAAAAAGAAAAAAAATGAAGTTGGCTTTTCTTTAGGTTTTAGCTAAAAAGAAAAATTTTTTTTTCTTTATAAGACTATACTTTATGAGGCAAGGTGTGTGATCATACAAACAAATTTAGCTAGGGAGTGAAAGATAATTGTTTATGCAAACATTTTACAGGTTTAGGTGCGTGAAACACCAATACACCATGGTCTCGCTTATCCGACCATCCTTTGTTCCACATACCATATGATCCGATATATCATTGCAAATAGCACCAATCGGCAAGAAGATCTGCAAGTTGTGGTCTTAATATATTTTTCATGCTGTCTAGTCTATCGCCTAGCGCGCCCGTCTACACCTTGACTCATACGTCTATCATTCAGTGCAGACACGTATCCAGGTTTTCTATTCGGAGGGGGCCCAACACGAATTCTCGTAAGCACGTAATTCTAATGTTTTTAAATATCAATAATAATAATAATAATAATAATAATAATAATAATAATAATAATAATAATAATAATAATAATAATGCAACAGTTCTGTACCTCTCTTAAACTTTTTCCTACTTTTCATTTATAAACCGGTTTATTTTGGAAACTGCATTATAGCACAAACAAAATGAAACATATTTTCGAGAGAAATGTAACTAAAGAAAACTGTCTGCTACGTATATCACATAACAAAAATAGCAAGAAGACATGGAGTGTATCGTTCTAATATATTAAAGTTAAAAACAGAACGGAAACGAAATGTTAATACTATTTAAAACTGTTCTTTAATTCCACCTGGTCAGTGGCGTATTTACGATTTTGTTTCGGGAGGGGCTTTGCTAACTTTCAGGGGGGGCTTTGCCTGGAAATGTGAAAATTCTGCAAGATATTTCATTTACTTTACTATACTAAGTAAGATTTCGTGGGGGGCTTAAGCCCGGAAGCCACCCCCCTAAATACGCCACTGCAACTGGTATAATGGCATTATGGTATGTTCTTAGAATTATAACAAGACAACAGCACATTGCCCAAAGTTTGGACACTGACTACTAGTAAACTGATATAAAAGAACCTCAAAAGGGTAAAGGCAAGTTTATTAAAAAGTGCTTGAGTTTCGGAGAGAGACAGCTCTCAGGCTCTCACGCTGGATACGTCCCTGATTCAGTGCAGTGCAGTTTGTTATAAAACATTATTATTAGATGCGTAATATGTAAAATTATATCATAAGTTTTAATTTTAATAGGTCTTTTCTTAACACATCCATATTATCCAGCGTTCTGCCTGCCTGTTTATGTCGGATAAGCGAAACTCTACTGTATTTCCAAAGCTAGCATATACATGAACTAGAATTGTATCGTCCTAGAACAGACAATAGTCTGAAATGCTTATATTAAAAGGCTGGAATAAAAAAAAGCATAAGTACTGATTTGGAAGCGTGAGAACAAATTAAAAAAAATTCAATATATTTCCTAGGTATCAGATTATCATCTTATTATGTCGATGTGTATTCTTTTTTAAACATAGTTTTAAAAGCTATACCATTCGCAATATTCCTGAGGAAATCGAAAGAAAAACTCCTAGTGCCTCTTATGGCAAAGCGGCTTAAGTGCATGGTCCGAAACCGATTCCCACGTTAAGGTATAGATAAAGTTCCCGTTCTTCAAAAATGCAAATCCGGGACGCTACTAAATTACGAGAATCTTTGAAATGCTTAAAACTGAAAGAAGTGTTGAATACTAATTTACTTTCCTCCATTAGATAGAGTTGTTCAAGTATTACGTTATCACATTTTTATTCATTTCACTAGATCTTCCAAGGACGCCAATTTTTTTTTAAAATTGGGGGAGGGGCAGTCAAATGCAGAAGAGATATATATATATATATATATATATATGAAGATTTTAAGACAAATTACACTCAAATAATGCCAAATATTGTATATTCATAAATACAAAGGAGGCCTACATGAGCTTTGAGCGGGCCCGGCCCCCCAGGATCGGCGCCCTTGCCTTCTTCCTAGTTAAGCAAACGTAAGCAGATGATTTACTCCCTCCCCCTGGTAAGCAAAATTGTCTTTTTTTTTTTCCTCAAGTTCTGTTGTGCTTCGTGAAATAACAGCAGGAATTTCCTGATTACTTAACCATCTAAATGAATGTTTTCACTTAGAGCCATCCCGTCGATTCGCGTTGCCTAGGACTAAAATAAATTAAGGGTCAATAATGAAGATGAGACTTCAATATCAAACATGAAGAGACATGTGGATCGGAGATCTGTCTTTGTTCCAACTTTAATTTTTTCAAATCCATGATGGGAAATTATATTATGAGTACAATTTTCGAAATTAATAGTATACAATCGTAAAAATATCTTACAAAACGATGGTTTATTGCAAAATACTTTGACTCAAAGAATAAATTACAAGTAATAAACTTGTTACTTTTCCTGAAGAGTCTAAGTTGTGAATGAGACGGAAGCTGCCGAGCGTAGTGCTTGGAACGATTGCCTCACTTGTTCTACCTTCCCGTGGCGCAGCCTTGATTCGACTTGATCCTAAACGTATTATTCAGAAGTCGAAGTCGGAAGATGTTTCCCATTTTGCAAAACACTCTTGGTCGATTACAATCTGCCTCACTCGTGAGGAAACAATCCCATGCCGTAAGCGTCGGTGGACCACCGATAGGCAACTAGTGACATGTCCTCAAAAATTGGCGGTCCCGCAGCCAAAAATTGGTCCCACTTTCGTTTTGAAAATTATACCACCACCGGCAGAGAAGCGACGGAACGCCAACGAACCACAAAATTATTCCCCTAAAATACGTTAAATCGCCTATATGCGTAATTTCTTTGCATCAAGATGAGTCTAAAAACATTTTTTTAAAAATAAAACGAAAGTGCCCTGAGCTGGGCGTGAACCATCAACCTTAGGGTTGTTAATTGCGTGTTCTTCGGAATTCGTCACGGAGGCGATTATGAAGACACAGCTTGTAGAGTGATAAATCGTTGAAGTCTTTTTAATATTTCTAATCAGAATGGTTCTTTAACCGTGTATATTTGAAGACAACTATTCGGAATCAAATCAAATGCACTCGTCATGTAATTTTATAACAAAATGGCAAGCGTCTATTTATTTTTGTCATAGTTCTCCCATATTCACTTGCTAGTGATCGGTGACAGTTGCCAACTAAATTCATACAATTATACGCACCCACCTCAAGATTTTTCACTTCATGATGTAAAGGCAGGAGTTACTCTTGACCCCCGGAGCTCAAATATTGTCCTTATAATAACAATTCGTCAGGGAAAAATAATATATAATAATAACCGCATGCACATGACTGGCGATAGTTCATGTTGGTCCCTTTACGATTCTCCGTGACAAATCAAACGAGCGCGGACCAAAATGAAGTCCTCGTTTTTACGTTGTGGTAACTTCAATACCCCCGATCCTAGATATCTGCTTCGACTCGACGAATACCTGCCACTAGTGGCACGCTAGCGTCAATCCTTCGACGCGTCGCTATATCGACAATCGCCATTTACCGGCAAGTGAGCCACTAGAAGTTGGCGACGTTTACGGCATGGGGAAGCTAATAAACAAACAAAAAAATAATAATAAATCTAAAGCCTTATAAAAAAGTTTTCTGAAAAGTTACATCTAGCAAAATCATTTGTTGGTATTCCAGAACTGTGAATTCACCTGTATTCATAATTTACTTCTATCGTAGTTTTGATATGAGAATGATATGTCTGAAACTAACACAGGTCATTAATACTTTTTTTTTTTTTTTTTTTTTTTTTTTGCTTTACTTAGATTTAGCAGTTTTACTTAACAGTCAGTCAATTTGGATCTGTGATATCAGAGTTTTAGAGCTTTCCTTAATTTTTTCATTTCTAAAAAAGTTTGCAACTAACACCATTAACATATCTCTTTCGATATTTCCATATGTAATGGCTTGGTCAGTCCCAGTATATTTCAAACAATAAAATATTTACGGTGTCTTACTCCATTAATCCGAACTACATTTTAATATCCAACAACTCTGTGCATTTTCCCTTAAATCTGCAAACTTTCTACTAGGTTAAAACTCAGTATTTTCTATTTTCTTCCTTTCTTGCTAAAACGAAAGTGTTCTTTAGACAACCTGGAATGATGACTCTATACTACATTATGTTGCATAGGGCATTTTATGTAGCATATCATTTGACAGTTGGACACTTTCTTTTTATATTGAAAGCAACAGGGATTAAGTCCTTCTACACTTATATGATAAGTAAACACATTCTTTTTGATTCGTGGAATTGTGCCAATGCACTAGGTCCAGAGAGTTTTTAATTTAAGATAATAATAATAATAATAATAATAATAATAATAATAATAATAATAATAATAATAATAATAATAATAATAATAATAGTTATTATTATTATTATTATTATTATTATTATTATTATTATTATTATTATTATTATTATTATTATTATTATTATTATTTTATTATTGACTTAGGTTTTCCTGAATATTAAGCAATATTTCACAAAAAGCTGATATTTTTAAACAAATGTGTTCGATATCAAGTTTTCATAAAAGTAGTCACTCTCTCCTATAAATAATTTCAGAGGGGCCGCGGTGGCTCAGTGATAAAGCGTTCACCTTTGGTGCATGGGATCCTTGGTTCGACCCCAGCTCGCACCAAGTGAATTTTGTGGTGGAGAAACACCATGTGCATGGGTTTTCTCGGAGTTCTTCCGTTTTCTCCCACTTTTTTCATTCCACCATTGCATTCATTTCTCATCATCACCGTGTCCTTTAGCCTAGCCGGTATAACCGTGGGTCGTAAAACTTAAAGATTTGATTTCAAATAATTCCAACCCAAACAGTTGCAGGAAGTATGTCATTTCGAATAAAACAAACCACTCTATAAAATTCTGAGTATTATTATTTTTTATATATACAATTCTAGCGGACCTTATTTCTAAATCGAAGGGTAAGAAGACTAAATTCACTCTCTTATTATTATAAATTCATTTCAATTGAAGCAGTTAAAATAGTTGGGAAAAATTAGAAAGCCATACCCTATATTCCAGTGTGCCACAACCGGATAACGTGGCACACTGGCGTGCCCAGGAAAATGAACAGTGTGACGCAAACTTTTACCTATTATTTACAAGAATATTTGTCGAGTTTATTTTATTTATTATTATGAACGATTTTTCCACGGATCAGCTCTCTGTATACAATTAAACAAGCAAGTATCACATTGAGGGAATGAGTGTAATTATTTACTTTAATAGTAATTGAAATGTATATATATATATATATATATATATATATATATATATATATATATATATATATATATATATATATATATATATATATATATATATATTTGTATTTTCTACCGGCAATAACTGCATCCGGTCTAGAAAGCTGGGACTAACAACAAAGGAACCCGATGTGCTAAACACACACCACCTACGCACTTCAATACACCAACGAAGGTGCAGACTATTCATGAATTAAAGTCTCTCACCCAATGTATTCTCCTAACATGTCTCCCAGCGATTACAACATTTTTTGGTATCTCAATCACTTCCTAGTAGGATAGGTTTACCTAGAGACCACTGATTAACCTGGTATTGGATGTTTCACTTTCTTACCTTTGGAGTTGACAGTCATCGGTTGGACAATCTCACACGCAAATATCTAATATTAACAACGTTTCTTCTATAATTTCGTAATATTGTATTATTTCTTTGTATTATTTATTAGGTTGGTTAGGCTTGTTTCAACACTTTTCTCTTTGCACCTACTTATTACCTATACCTTAACGTTGGATAAAAATACACTAGCTCTCACCGGGAATCAAATCCAGAACCAATGGACTTGAACCATTTGCCAACAACAAGGCACATTTAAATAGAAGTTTCGATTTTGTTAGGAAAATTGTGATTGGGTGTAACATTTAAAAATATATTTAAGAATGGGTACGGATGAAACGCACTGAATTTTCTCGCTCGAATTTCTTAAACTGACTCGTGTTAGGCTGCAGCTATTACTGAAACATTTATTTGGGAAATGCGAATAAAATAATGTGTTTTTGGAAAACTTTGTTCGAAGCAACTTATGTCCAAAAGTAAAGTACCCATTGGTCATATTTCTGTTAGAAATAACTTATGCCATATATTAGAATTATTAAGGAAATAATTGTATGTGAACTATGAGCAAAAGCGTCCGAGTACTTTCTGAGAAATCGTCAAAAAAGTCATCCCCAAGAATAAAATATCCCTTGTGTATCTTTTCAGGACAAACGAGTTATGCTATTTATGAAATACGAACAAAATTGCCTGAGTCGTTCTCCACAAAATCGTAGGGTAAATCTTACTCCGAAAAGTATTATACCACTTCTAGCTTTTTAGGATGATGGAATTATGCCGTATCGTTAGGTTATTTATGTGACATTTATTTATGAAATATGAACAAAATTGGGTCAGGCGCTAATGGGGAAATCGTCGAAGAGTAGGCTAAACTACCCTTCTGAATGTTTACAGGACGAACGAGTTGTGTCATATTGTTAGGTTATTAATGATACATTTATTTATAAAATGTGATTGAGAAAATTGTTCGAAAAAACGCATCCCATACAGTAAATTACACCTTACGTATTTTTTCAGAGCAATGATTCAAACTATATTTGTAAAAAAATAAGCAAAATCTTTACAGCTATTTTTGAAACAATTTAATTATTTTAAATTTTCATCCTTCAGTAAACTACCCGTATTTTTATGTCGGAGAATATAGAATTCGAAACGATAAAGTGTTATAAAAACTTCATGTCTAGACTTAGGTCCAGATACGTCGAACAGTATGGCCTCTATTTAAATGCATGTAAAAGCATGACGAACCGAAAAACGAACAGATGGACAGACATCAAAATCACTTTTTTGATATGTGGGGGTGTGAAACTTGAATTCATTGAAATCTCGAATTCGATTTTTATCACTATTACTACAATTTCTTCTTTCGTCGCTTGAACGTGAAAAAGAATAGGAATACAACGACACGTAAGGTCAGTGGCGTATTTACGATTTTGTTTCGGGAGGGGCTTTGCTAACTTTCGGGGGGGGCTTTGCCTGAAAATGTGAAAATTCTGCAAGATATTTCATATACTTTACTATAGTAAGTAAGATTTCGGAGGGGGCTTAAGCCCGGAAGCCCCCCCCCTAAATACGCCACTGCGTAAGGTGATAATTTGTAATTCCCAAAATTTAATGAGTTACGTTTAATGTGTTGCCATGCTAGAAAAAAAAGCTTATGCCTGTTTGTTATATCATTTTAATATCAGTTTTTCACGCTACTATATAATGTAGAAATATGGTATGATTATCGTTCACATTCATTCTATATTTGGAAATATTCGTGTTCCTTATACATAGATCTGTATAATTTAGTTACGTTCAACGAAAGCATTCTTGCACTTGTGGATATGAAAAAAAAAGAGAGAGAGAGAGTCAATACTCTAAAAAGCAAAAAACAAGCACAAGCACACACACACACACACATAAACGATCATTTAACATCAGGTCGATGTAACAAGGGGTAAGACTGGGCAGTCTTTCAAGGTCGCGTATGTTCTTCCTGACACACAAACCCGAAGTGAGTTGTCTGCTGTTCAAGAACGGGAAGTAACATGCAAGACTATAAACTGAAAACAATAACTGTTTCCAATAGTACACGTATTCTAATACTGAATAAATACGTCGATTAAAGGATACTACTAATAAATTATTTCCTTATTATATTGTTTCGGTTCTTATTAACATCAAAATTATACACTTCCTATAATGTTTTGTAAAAAAAAAATGGGATGGGATGGGATGGGATTCGAAGTGGTGTCAAAATAATAAAATAACTACGACTCTGCCACTCTATCCACTTAACCACGGAGGCTACGTTGCGTTCGCTCTTTTTTTAAAGAAATAATCTTCATAACCATGGTGCGTATCGCTTCGAACCTTAAGATAAGAGTTTTTCTGTTTAATTCTATATTTTCGTACGACATCTTAGTTACAGAAGCTAATTTATATTTGGCAGGCAATCTACACACTAGGTTTTAACCAATAAATGCAACATATTAGTCCACTATCCATTCCTTGATCCAACTTCTCGATTCCCCTACTGAATTCCCTCCGCAATTGTGATCTGCTACTGAAAAAATCCCTGGAAATCATCGTTGCCAGTATACACAAAACCGAGCATACTTTTGTTTTTTGCTTATATTTTTATTATTTTATTATATTTTTTGGAAATATCTCCTTAGATGAATTGCTTTCTATTATCTCCACATACTAATAACTGAATTTTACCCATAAACGTAAGGAAAATGGAATAAATGCGAAAAATCTTGAGTTACAGTATACGCGCAATTTTTTTTGTGCATGGGAGTACATTTATGATCTTAATAAGAAGTTAATTAGTATGTTATGTTCTGATTATTATTGATATATCAATCTTAATCTATATTTTGTTTAACTATTTCTTATATCCGATCCTTTTACGTTCAAAGAACAAACCTATGAATAACTTATTAAATACATCTTTGTCAAACTCTTCTTCACCACGCCCAAATATACAACTTAGTTTTGTTAATAAACTTTTAATGGCCTAGAACGCATTATGAATAATTTATAAACTGGACTTTTGACGTGCCCTATCGACGTTATGATGTATAAGAGTATAATTAATTATGAAATTAAAAATAAATATAATATTGATATTGATGTAAAAATAAGTATAATGTATATGAATTATAATGTGAAATATAATTTACATATACGAGGGGCGTCTGAAAATGTAAATGCTTAATATGTAAAAGCCAACGGCCCAGGATTCTTTTTCTTCTAATTGGTAGCCCAAATAAAAGAAAAGTCCGTATGCTCATTGCGCCATATACAACGATATATTGTATCATTATCATTTCCTTGTATTAAGCTCGTAAATTTTAGGGCGATACTTGATTTTTATATGCACTAGCTAGCTAGCTATCTTGATAGAAGAAGAAGAAGACATTAAATTATGATTTTGTGTTTTTGAACGTTGTCATAGCTACCTTTAATGTATGTAATGGAATGTTTTGGTAACTAGGACGACGACTTACTTGTTCATTATAGAAACGTAAGTTATAATATTTTAAGTTGTCCCTTGTTAAAGATCTGAACTTTCTAATAAACGACATATTGTGCGATAGTGAGTTATTTATTTTGGTTTAATCATATTGGCTCAATAATATCGTTAAGGATCAGGAGGTTGTTTGGTGCTATAATTGTCAGGTTTACTTCAAGAAGTAGCCGTACAGCGAGATAAATTTGAAGGCAAGTGCGCTTTGATTCGAATGCCGGTGCTCCGAATGACACCACTGAATTTCAGCTCACGTCAGTCAATAAAGGTTTTGTTTCCGTGATAAAAGCTGATTTTTTCCCCAATATTTGAAGAACAGTGCTCACCCTTCTCCCTTCAGCTCTCCTGCACTGTCATGATCATTTCTAGATATCCGGTCACTTGGTACGACCCTGCGTTAAGGATCACAAAATTTTGAGATAAGTAGAGATGTCTTTTTATAGTGTTAAGATCTATTTACAGTTGATATTCAAGATGGTTCCGATTTTTCAACTCTGTGTGCGGTACTTCCGCCGGTCGTTGAAAATAATTCCTTATCTCTTTAACAAAAATGTCTATCTTACATAATGAAAATGCAGAAAATATAAATAATGTAAGAACATATGTGCCGAAGAATTTGTGGTAAATCTCTACACCGATTCACAAAAACCTTCGATCAGTGCTGTCTGTGCTGATTTGGTTGCTCACAAGAAAGCAGACCATCTTCCACCAGTGAAAGATGCTCTAATGCTCCACATCAAGCTATCACACCTTCAAACATACATTTGGCGGCACGCCAGCGACTGGAATATTGACTTCCTTCAACTCGACTATTTTAGTTGGCAAACTACGAATGGAAAATTGGTGACCAAATTGACCACTCAGGAATCTATGCCTAAAGGATTAAAGTCTTGTACATGTAGATATATGTGCAAATAAACAATTGCAAGTATGTGTGAGCTTCAGTAGAGTGAATTAGAACTTGTAGCTGCAATTGTAACAAGTGTTAAAATTCACTTATAAACACTTCTGTACCAGAAAAGGATTCATCTGATGAAGATTCAAAAGACTAAAAAATACGTAATTTTGCAAATATTTTCCGAAGATTTGGTATGATAATGTAGAATATTATTATAGTTTTACTTGTTTCCAGTAATTAGTAAGTATTTAATGAAGTTCGATGTAATATTCTCACAAATTACATACAAATATAGTTGTAAAGGGACCATTGAGAAAATACAGGCTCATTCTTGACTTTAGAAATACTCTTCAGGTGTATAATGATGTTATTAATCACACTGCATATCACCTGTAAAGGTGTTTACCCTCACTTAAGACATCTTTACATATGTTCTTACATTATTTATATTTTCTGCATTTTCATTATGGTAAGATAAACATTTTTGTTAACGAGATATGAAATTATTTTCAACGACTGGTCGAAGTGCCGCACAGAAATAGAATTGAAAAATCGGAACCATCCTGAATATCAACCGTAAATCGATTTTAACACTACAAAAGACATCTCTATTTAACTAAAAATTTTTGATCCTTAACGCAGGGTCGTATCAAGTGACCGGATATCTAGAAATGATCATGACAGTGCAGGAGAGCTGAAGGGAGAAGGGTGAGCACTGTTCTTCAAATATTGGGGAAAAAATCAGCTTTTATCACGGAAACAAAACCTTTATTGACTGACGTGAGCTGAAACTCAGTGGTGCCATTCGGAGCACCGGCATTTGAATCAAAGCGCACTTGCCTTCAAATTTACCTCGCTGTACGGGCACTTCTTGAAGTAAACCTGACAATTATAACACCAAACAACCTCCTGATCCTTAACGATATTATTGAGCCAATATGATTAAACCAAAATAAATAACTCACTATTGCACAATATGTCGTTTATTAGAAAGTTCAGACCTTTAACAAGGGTCAACTTAAAATATTATAACTTACGTTTCTATAATAAACAAGTAAGTCGTCGTCCTAGTTACCAAAACATTCCATTACATACATTAAAGGTAGCTATGACAGCATTCAAAACACAAAATCATAATTTAATGTCTTCTTCTTCTTCTATCAGGATAGCTAGCTAGCTAGTGAATATAAAAATCAAGTATCGCCCAAAAAGTTACAAGCTTAATACAATGAAATGATAATGATACAACATGTCGTTGTACAATATTGGTACAGTTGGAAATATACTTTAATGCTCTACAAATTTCATTAGGGAAGTTTTCTCCATACCTCAACTCATTGGGGAGATATAGAACAAAAAAATATTAAGGACAAAATATGGCAGTTTTTAATGTTTATGTTAAATTTTCCGAAAAACCGTTGGGTGTATCCAAAGCATGAATAGACAAAATTATAAAGAATATCTTACAGATAAAACGGGGAAAAGAAATTAATTAATATCTTGATTAGTTTCGGAGATATGATCCTTTATTAGAAACGCTCATTTTTTAGCTTCAGTAAAGTGGGAGGGGAATGTACGGGGGGAACTTCCGCTCGTATCAAGAGACTGACGGTCCAGAAATGATCAGGATAGTGGACTTGATGATTTAGGACCACCGGTTGCTTTTATTCTCTCGGGTTGAACCAACTCCTTATTTTGGCGACTTTTCCAGATTCTGCTTCCAGACTAAGGTGCGTTTTCCAATCCAGAAATTTATACTTTTTTTTATGAAGGAGTTGCCTGAAACCTAAATGACTGCAACCAATTTTTGAATTGATTCCTAACTTCGTTTTCTGCCAAGAAAAAGTGAATTTATTTTTTGTCTATTGTTTTATAAACCTAAATATCAGTATTGTAATATGTAATTTTATCAAATGGCTTTACTTTGTCAAAGTATGATTCATTAAGAAATTACTGTAAATATCGATAACTTTTTGTATATTAAAGATTTGTTTATTTTATATTGTACTCTCTTTAGATTTTTGCAATGATCTTATTTGTAATCAAATCGTTAACATTATAGACGAGGTGTTTATACATTCCTTCTATCATTTTCTTTATTCTCAATCTTTATGGTAATGTTGGTTATATGTTGATGATACTATGTTTCTAGTACAACACTAGAAGTACACCATCTACGCCGAAAATACACTCAAAATTTTCATTGAACTCAATTTGCCCTGAGAACGGGCTAGCAAATGGAAGTAATAAATAAGATACATAAAATAGATTGCGGTTCGACAGAGCTACAAGGAGAAGATATTTATTAAAATACTTCATTGTGCTTTTAACTTTATAATTTTAGACAAGTATTGATTGTAAAAGGTATTCAACTATCGCTAGAGACAAATGGTTAGAAATTGGTAACTTTGAACATAGAAGCAAGATTATAACTAACAGCTAAACTACGCTTTTCAAACACTTTGTGAAAATGACTGGATTTTCCAATAAAATAGTTAAATTGCAAATACTTAGTAGGATGCCTGTTATCAACTTTTATTAACTCTTTTTTTTATTCAATATTCAATTTTTGTTGCACTAAATTTACACAACACTACAAGCGCATTTCACACTTCACTCGTTCAGCGTAGATCTGAAACTGTAAATGTCAAAGATAACCCTTCTCCCATAGTATGGTGTGGGGTAATCTGATTGGTTTCCTACATACTTCTTGTGTTATCGCTAGGCCGACATTGTTGTCGGTTTGAGTGACATGATATGAAATTCATAATACAAGCAGACCTTCATACAATTACTACGTAGGTGGAACCATCTCCCACTGTTTTAAGTTTATCTTTTTAATTATTTGTTTCTTCTTCTTTTGGGGGCCGCGGTGACTCAGTAGTAGGGTGCTCACAACTGTGAGTGGAATCTCTGGTTTGTCCCCAGCTGGAGACTTGTTGTGGACAAACACCGTGTTCCTCGATTTTGTTGTTTCTTTCCATTTTCTTCATTTCACTATTTCATTCCTCATCATCTCTGTTTCCGTTAGCCTTTGTGCATACTTGTGGAACGCTAAACTAGAATTTGAATGTTTCTTCTTCTTTTCCTTCAGTGGTTTAGTTAGAAATCTGAACTGAAGATAAGACATTAAATTCCTATAAAATGGGCCTTCCTATGAAACATGCGTGAACGAATGCGTAATAATTAATTATCAAAATAGATGCAGTATTTTATATCTGTATTAGATAAAAACCTTAATTGCACTTTACGTAGTGAAATCTCCATTAAAATATTAAATACTTTAAAAAGAAGTCAGCCTTTTGTTTATGTCACGGCTCGCTCTCGTCAGTTGACAGCTGACAGTTAATGCTAGTAGATGTGTAGAAAAGTGTAGAATTCATGCAATCAGTTATATAGTACTGTGCCGTAAGCTGAGAGAAATTTCGCCTAAATTGCATTAGATTTTATAATTTTATTTCGATAAAGGCACAGCATTTGTGCAGACTCGTGACTAAATTTGTATTGTTTATGGGTAAGATACTTTATCAAAAGCAACAGTCAAGAGATGATTGTTTTGGAAATTTCTATATCCAAGACGTTCCTTGAAGTGGGCAACGACTCACAGAACGTGTTGATGGTATTTTTGCCAAAGTCATCAAAACCAGAATTGTAAGTTGTCATGACATCGCCAATGACGTAAACATTCATCACTAAAGGACGTTATCTTTAATCATTTGGAGAAAACTTGCTACAAAAGAGTTCTTAACCCTTTGATTATGTGCAACCCGCATTACTTAGTTGATTATTTGGTTGCTCCATATCTTAGGATATTTTTCATCACTCATTGCAGGAATTTTTATTTTTTTAAAAAAATAATAAAATTAATTATAACAAATTCAGTGATGGTTTGTGGTGTACAAAAAAAATCAGTTTGTGGTAAAGATCATCATGTGCGTGTGTTTTCTCGGGGTACTCCCATTTCCTCCACATTCTCATTCCACCAATTCTGTAATTTTCATATGCCTTATTTATCATCTTCTTTAACCTAAAGAACATAATCATGCGATATTAAATTAACGATTTCATTTCGTTGCGGAATAATGTCATATTGTCTAAATTGTCCTCCGTCGATTTCATTGCGGAATAATGTCATATTGTCTAAATTGTCCTCCGTCCCTTTCTCTACATTCTGTTTATTGAAAAGACGCCATTTTACCCTACGTCCTTTAACAATAAAATGTCGCGTGTTTGTAAGTTTTAAAAAACAGTTAACTTGCCTCTTCCATAATATTTAAATATTAGAAATTTGGCAATACTGCAACAACTGCAAAGCTGAAGCGGTTGACGCATACAGTGCAATAAGAAGAGAAGTGACCTTTCCGCAGGAACAAAGTGGTTAAAGTGCCGTAGAACAATAAAGTTACTGTCAGCTGCCCACATTTTTGCGGTTACTTGGTCATCTCACCACTTAAAACAAAAAAAGAAGACAAAAAATTAACTTTTCATGGATCGAATTCCTAAAAAGCAAAGAAAAACTATGAAACAAATTCCACCATTTGACTCTCTTTATACCTTTTAGAAATATGAAACTAAATTGTTAAAAAAAACGTTCTCACGGATAACCATGTCAGCTTACCAGAATTTTCTCTTAACATACACTTTGGTTGAATCTGTTGTTTGAACTTTGTGTTTTGCGGTGTTGTGACTGGGATTTTTTTTTCACGGAAGCAAATTTTGATTCCAAGACCCTTCCCCAATTCCATGAGCTGAGTGGTATGGAATAAGTAATTTTGTATAAAACATTAGTCGAAATCGTTACCTCCTTGCGAAATAAGCTTAAAAAAATAACACAACAGTAAATAATACCAGCCAGCCATTAAAAATGTTTAAAAACAATATTTCTTCAAAATGCATTAAAGAGGAGGTATTATGTTCTGTGTACTGAAGTAAAGGAACTAAGACAAAGCATTGGGACCCGTTTATTGTAGGTCTATAAAACATTTATATAGGTTGCGGAAAAATAACACTCTCAAGCACCGAGGAGTGATTCCTTATATCTAACGAAAGAAAAACTTATATGAAACGTGGATTGAAAAAGTCTCCTTTCAGAATTATAAACCTTCAAAAATGTGAAACATAAGTTTTAAAACATCCTATTTTAAAAGCTATGGGCTCTATCGCAATAAAGCTGGAGTGGTGTTGAAAGAAGACTGCTGCACTGTTCCTGTTTCCGCGTTACCTAGTTAATTCAGAAAGTTCTTTAAAACCGTTACGGTGCTAATTTCATATTGCAAAAGAAATTCTATCGTCTAATTTAACACTTATCAGTACCAGTTACCCGTCAAACTGGTAACAGCGGCCCTGTGTAAACCACAACACTGGAACAGTGGTATTGAAATATGATAACACGATTAGAGCATTGACCTGTGACGTAATCGTTTTTTGCGGTGTACAAGCCAACTAGTAAGTTCTTCTATTATGAAAGGAAATCGTCCCTCACTAAATTTTTAAAGTATATATTTCTCTAACTGAACACTGCTACATCACAGCTAATCATTCGACTCATTATTTACTTTCTTATGGCTTAGACTAAGTTCTAAGAGGTTTGTTTCAAGTATGTTTTGATCTAAATAGGAATTAGGTGTTTTGGTGCTAAAAACTGAAGTCCAAAACCAATAAACCATACAATTATCGTTAAACGGATCCTTGCAATCGGTAAAGTTGCACTAATGAGCGAGTATGAATTTCAGTTTGGATGTGTGTAGTTCTCTGAATGTAATGAATAACCGGGAAGATTTCGTGCATTGGATTGTCATTTTAGATAAAATTAGATCTATTATCGATAATGGTCAGAAGAATGGTTGGAGGATCACGGTGGCGCACTTACTTCTGATACATGGGATCCCTCGTTCAATCCCCGCGCAAGTAAGTTTGTGGTGGACAACATCGTGCTCGTGGGTTTTCTCTAGGTACTCCCGTTCCCTCCTACATCCTCATTAAACCAGATCTTCCATCATCGTTCACTTGCCTTAATCATCGTCTCCACTCACAGAAGGTGTTATTGCTAGTATATTGGTCTATAGTGGAAATGATCATGATCTAGCATGTCTTATTCAGCCAAGTTGAAATCGTCAATGCAGATGTTACAGCAGTGAACTCCATGAAATGCACAGAACACTTGCCGGCAAGCATCCAGCAGTGGTCAAAAAGACATGATGTCTTCAATGTTGTCAAAAATGTACGCACAAATGTCGCGCTAAAGATGTTGCAGGAGGTCCAAGGTTTGGAGTATAAAACTCTTTCTCCCCTTCATTCTTCCCCGATATCTGTGTCACTGACTGCTACTTTTTCTGGCTTCTTCATTGCTCTTTCAGGGGGAGGAGACATTCAATGATAAGGCGGTGCAACACGCGGTTGAGGACTTCTTCGCATCACAGACTTCAGACATCTTTCGACACAGAACCAAATCGTAAACTGAAAAAGGGTAAAAGTGTGTGGTTGCAGACGGCGATTAGGAATCGTAGTTTTAATTTTTTGATCTTTGGAAACGACGTACGGAGATGTTTTGTTTGCACCAGCTTAATACGAGTACATACATCAAACTCAGAGCTTCCTGAAGGTTCAGATGGCGCTCCTGATCCTATGATTCCAAGTCATTTTAAGAGTTACATTGAAATCGACCAAGTGAATTTGAGTCATAAGAACCTAACATATACAATACACAACAGGTTGTATAACAATATACGAACTAGATAACATGTGTGACATCAAAACATGGTACTATACTGTAACTAAATATTTGCACATTAAAACTTCTGAAAAGTTTTAGCATGCGTTTAATTATATTAATTAATAACTTTATGTAATTGTATCAAGAAATAGCCTATCAAGTTAATTGTTATAATATTTTGTTCCTTTTTCTTATTTTGTTTTAGTTATCAGTATACAATAGTGCTGGCCGCACGAAGAAACCATTTTTACTGTATTTATAAAAGCGCATAAATATAAGAAATACCTAATACCAGGGGTAAAAGTGGATCTGAAAAGGTAAAGGGACAGTAGGTAGGAAATGACGTCACGTCGTCCCCCTGCTCATCTTTGCCCATTGTATTTTTTTAGGAACTGGAGGGACGCCGTACATAGTTTCTGGAAGTGGGGAGACGGCGTCTCTCCGCGTTGCCCCGCACTTTTACCCATGCTTAATACTGGAGTTCTTTAAGAAATAGAATGAACAGTAGGAACTTCGGACAGTAGACGGATAGTATTGTTTTTTTCCCGACATATTTTCTATAAGCATCTTTCGAACGTTTGAAAGTGTGCTATTCACATTAGCGAATTTCAGAACAGAGTCACATGAATGTCTGTTAACCATTATCTCGCTGGAGCAAGTGTGAAGCAAGTGTGATACCGAACATGAAAATCACGTAATATGTTTATTGCAGGTTTCTTGGAAACCCCTCAGGCAAGTATTTGTACAATTCAGGGATGCCCACTTCTCCGAATCTCTGCTTTAGAGTTCAGTAGTACCGAAATTATATTGACTCTATCTGTCAGTAGGTTGACACTTCCTCAGTATCGGTGTGAAGAAGGAACACAAAATAGGGAGGGTTCAGTTTCGATAGATCTGATATCGCAGAACCTTTGTTCGAATTCAGTGTTGAAACGGTGAAGCTTCTCAGCACACGTAGTGTACAAAACAGGCTCCCTTGAATTTGTTTTGTCCTCACTACGAGTTAGGAAGTGTGTGCTCATTCTCTGATTGATATAACATGTCTCATGAAGTAATTGTATATTGCCTTAATTATGTTATGTTTTAGTGAGATTTTGTTCTTAAGTTGTAAGATATATATATATATATATATATATATATATATATATATATTAGGGTGGTCCAAAAAAATCAACTTACGAATTTTAATCTGGGTCATTCATTCCTTTATTCCTATGATGTCAACAAACAAAACTGCAAAATATTAAGGCTCTACCATATGTTTAAGTACTCGCTCAAAGTTGATAGTTCTTAATGTACCTACGTAATATTCATTACAACGTAATAAAATTATATCATATTCCATATTCACTTTCATACTGCGTCTGTTCGTTAATAAATCACATCTAAAAATGTTTTTGTTCAAGATTTAATATTTGCTTAGTGTAGCCTTCGTAAAGTATTTGATTTTCTTACGGTGTAGAGCAATAACACGAACCAAATATTGTTTCTGGGCCTCATCTTTCGTTATAGAACTGTTGTAAGCTTGAATAAGGGCAACAGCTCTTTCAGCACAATCATTTACAACAGCCAGGTTTAAAACATTTGTATTCACTTTTTGATATTCTTCATTTGCTATCCAAGACGAAGGATCTTCTTGAAGGAAAGATTTTGCCTGTTCTTCACCATCGTTCAGAAGTACATTGAAGAATATGGTGGAGCGCCTTGTAGCATAGGATTCCAGCTGAGCTGCCGTCCTGAAATTGTTCCCACCTGCTCTTCTCATATCTTTCTTCTTTTCAGGTTGGACTACCATATTGTTGGCTATCGCTAGCTTTCTTGAATCTGACACGAGGGGATCAAAAAGTGAAAGAGGAATTAGGTATTCAGACAGATACCATAAATGCCTTTTCATCGCCGGAAATGCTGCATTCTTAAATTTTTCGTTATGATATTCTTCCAGGTGAAGCAAGAAGTTGAGGTCATTCAGCGGTGCTCTATGTGCCATATTTGCCTCTTTCCAGTATCATCCATAGATGAGGGCAACGAACAGACTTAATCCCTGAAGCTCTTTTATCTCACTCTCAGCAAGAGTAATTTGACTGCGAAAGAGGAAGATCTTTATATACAATGGCTTTGGACATCCATCTTGCATGGTGCGTACCTCCAGGACTGCGGAATTTGACAGTTGTTTCTGCTTTTCCTCCAAGGAATAAAAAGCAAAGAAGCATGAGTTCGTTATAATCATCTCTTTGTTGCTTTTTCTCTACGGCCTTCTTGTAGTACTCAACCATCTCACTCCTAAGGTCAGCTGTACCTTCAGAGAAAATACAGTTAGGTGAGTTTTCAAATGTATTATGATCTAATGAACCCCAACTCTGCTGGAATCGTTTGAATAAACCAATTTCAGGCCCCCTGCTGGTCCCAAACCTGGTGCAGGTTTTGAACACTGCAGACAAGACAACTTGTAGCACATGGTGTCTGCAAGCAATCCAGATCAGAGTCCTACCCAAAGATTTTTCTATCAAAGCACATGTTCCAGTCTGCAATCCTGTATTTGAGGCAGTTGTGTCGAAGACTAGACCTCTAATTTTGTTCCTCAGAGATCAATCATCAACAAGCTTTAAGCATGCATTGGCCTGGGCAATTCCGGTTCCAGAAGCAACCACGGGAACGCCTAGAAGCTTTTCCTCTCCTTTCGAGGGATCTGTAATAAGAATAGCTACCCTATCAACTTTCTCAGCTCCTTGGACAATGTTTGGCAGGAGTTTCCCGTCCCAGTGAAGAATCAAAGGACCATCAGATGAAAAAGTAGCCTGTTCTTTGGTGCACATAGCTTCTCTTGTTGAGCTCCTTTTGCGACGGATAGTACTTCGAGAAAGAACAACTTCGTCGAGTGAGTGACCGAGAGATTGAACCACAGTTGCCATCACCAATGTTGCACTTCTGTCACTGATATTGGCACGGTCGAGAGCGATTGATACATCATGACTGATCACAGTTTTTCGTCGTTTAGAGGGAAGTGACACTTTCTGGCTATTTGATGCCTCACTGTACTTACTGAACACTATTTAAATACATCCTCATCCGATGATTCTAACAGCTCGTCTGTATTGATATTTTCTACAATCTAACATTTTACTTTCTCCTGACGTGCTTTTTTTGCGTCGGAACGCATCCTTTTCCTTTTCTGCTGGTAAGCCATTTTCCTGTCGACCGGCCTGAAACTCGATGAACGTGGATCTTCCAACTGTTGCACCAAGAAGCTTTTGTCCTCTTCGTTCTTCATGAGCTGCAGAGCATCTTTCCGTGAAATATCAAAGACATTATCCAGATCTCCACGAAAAATGTCCTCTTTCATCCTATAAGAAGAAGGATAATCTTTCGTTCGATTCTTCTTCAAAGTCCTATATTCTTATTCCTCATAAAGCTTTATTAGTTTCTTCACAGCATAGCGCTTATCTGTCATCGGCGCATTTGCTTTGAGCCAGAATGGAACCAGAGCCTGCATTATAAGTTCGGCATTTCGGTATTGAACAAGTTTCTCTTCCATGTGATGGTACATGAATTTTCTGAGCACCTGAAGTTTCGTTGGTAGACCAGCTCCTGCAATTGTGGGCTCTGGTTTTCCCAAAAGCCAGACATCACTGGAAGATCTTGTCGATGGTTTCTTTAAAGACATTGCAGAACTAATAATTACAAAAACATAATGCAGGTATTAGTTAAATGAAAATAAAAGTTAAATTTACACTATAAGTAAATATTCTATTCAATCAATTGCGAGTTATTGCATTCTGTTTGCAAAAAATACCATTATTTCACAGAGAAACAGCGGACAAATAAATTCTTGGCACAAGGTAGATATGCTATTTTAGTTCCATCACTTTGTTAATAAGTAATGGTCTCCAACACAAAATACTAGCCAAAACTAGCTAAACCCACACTTAGCGGACACCCATGTATTCAGATAGATAGAGCGCAACGTAAGGAATCGTCGTTTCAATTTATAATCACATTCAGATCTTTTTTCCTTGCACGAATATATTCGTGGTTTTAAGTTAAGCGGTTAAATATTGTGCAAGATTGAGCGACCTCTAAATATAGTCCTCCATTGGTGATTTTTTCCTCATGAATGCATGTGACTGGTAGGAATAAAATAACAAATGACCCATTAGTGAATTTAAAACTTTAGTTTTTTCATATGTTTTTGGACCACCCTGATATATATATATATATATATATATATATATATATATATATATATATATATATATATATATATGTATGTATGTATGTATGTATGTATGTATATATATATATATGTATATATAATTTTCGCGAAATGAACCGACAGCCGCAGAAAAATTAGTCAAGAGCCGCATGTGGCCCGCAAGTAAGGAATTTGACATGTCTGTTCTACATTCTTCAACACAGAAAAACACTCAAAAATGTAAAATTACCATGTTTTATGGCTAGTTTCTTCGATACCGGAGGATTGTCAAACACGGAAATCCAAGTAAGTGTGCATATTAGTTTCTGTGTAATTCCTTAAGTATTGCGATAGGACCAACGGTTTTCAAACCAGATATTTTAAAACATGATATTTCGTTATCTCGGTGGTTTATTGTTCAGAAAGAAGGCAGGTTTTGCCCCAGCTTTGTTAAATGTTTTTCTTCCATTTGATATAAGGAATAACCTCCCAGAGTTTCATCGTCGAATTTTCCAACACATTTTATAATGAAAAGTACTTATGACTCATGTTAAACAGATTCACTTAATCCATATTGGCTGTCTCCGCTCATGATCCATCTTAAGTAAAGATTTCTCTCTTTTTTTCGTTTCAGAAATACGTACAAACTTTGACTATTATTGATATAGTCAATACTATTAGATATTCGCTTTCTAATGCATATATATATATATATATATATATATATATATATATATATATATATATATATATATATATATATATAAGCCAGTAGTAATACACTCAGTGAGATTTATTTTCCGAATTCTACTTTTCTTCAGTGAAAATATTAACATTTCCATACCACTTTTTCATATTTCCACTTTAACGTGTGTGTAATGGTCAATTCTGAATGTTCCATTCGTACATAGTTCTCCAAGAATGAGAAATATTTTATAGCTCATCCCCATAAAGGAACAAAAAAAGCCGGAGCCAACATTTCATATGTATTACTAACAATACCTGATATGCTAACGAAAAAAAAAAGTTGGCATGAAAGTTCACAATAATTGCGTATACGTCGTAAATATACGTGAGGGGAAGGAAAGAGTGAAAGGGAGGAAGATTTTGTGCCTTTGTGTAAATACGTATGCAGAGAGTGAAAACAAAAATAAATAAATAAATACAAAAAGTACACACACACACATAGATGCATACAAAAAACGTTATCGTGTTGGTGGCAGCTTTGTTGGTTTAGCCCTCACACAAAACAAGCTGAGATAACTTAAGTGCGTCAATGAATTACGACCCAGAGAGTGTTTAACGAGAAGTAGGGGAACGAAACCAAACAAAAGGTAAAAATGGTACCAAAATGCTTCATTTCTGCGTTCAAAGTCTGTCACTTTTTCCCCTTTCCATCCATTTCATTTTTCATGTTTTTTAAAACATTGGCTAAAATTCATTCATACTGCATAGTTTTATTTTATGAATACGATAACACAGAACAACATTCCATACACATATGCAAATATATGGTCCTATGTATATAGGGTGTACCACCGAAACGTAAATAAATATTTTTTAGTAATATGCATGTGACTTGATAGTAAATGAGGCTAGTGCATATGACTAGTGGGAGAAAGTTCAAAAAGTTCATATGGCCATTTGAGCAAAAACCGTCCTGGTTTTCGAAGACATACCATAATATTAGTTATTAAGATAGATCTCTTAAATCTTGTGTTATAAAAGAGAGAGAAACAAACACATCCATACGCAAGAAGATACCTGAGAACATGTAAGACAGTACAACGAAACATAACAGGGGAAAAAACAAGTTGTCACTAACGCTGAAGGCCATATTACTCGATTTTTCTGTTTTCCAACAGCACTTGGATATCTACCAGTACCTACTGACTCAATATAGACCTACATATCTACTGGATGTTTTCCAGTTGAATTACTGTAGACAAATTTGTCAGTATTTTCGAATCAAGGTTGAACAGATGTACTTGTTAAAATTGACTTAGCCATCCCTGTTAAAATTGACAGTCTCAACCATTTTTTTAAGGACACAAAAGAGATACAGCAAAAAATCCAAGCCAAGCTCGTTTAGACTAAGGATCCGCAGAAAATTAATCCTGTCCGTCATCAAAGAACCTTTATAACTTAACACGATAATGTTTGTCTCTGCCTAGCAAGTTATCGGTCAAGTAGCTGCACTCAGACGTTTATATACTGAATATTTAGGGTAGATACTGTTGCAGATTAATGAATAGGGCAGATATCCAAATACACTAATGACGCCTGTCTTCATTTGGCACTACCTTCCGCTGTCTATTGCTAGCAGTAATAATTTTATTGTCCAATGTCGTTCCACTCTGTTGCAATATCACAAAGAATAGGAAACAATATCAAAGGAAGTTTCAAACATTACTCTACAGATGACTGAGATGTTTATATTGTATTTGTTTTATAGTAAATCTCCCTACATACAGACTTATTATTTGCCAAGAAATTGTAATTCTGGCATTTTGTTGGACCTATTAGGAAGTAGATAAGCTAAATAGTTTCCCATATACTCCATTATAAAATTTGCATTTCTTTTTACACTTTACCGAGGTATTCGGGAGGCAGAACACGTGGTTATTAGGTTTCGTTCAACCCGAGAGAGTAAAAGCAACCGGTGGTCCTAAATCATCAAGTCCAATATCCTGATCATTTCTAGACCGCCGGTCGCTTTACGAGCGGAAGTTCCCTCCGTACATCCCCCTCCCAATTTACTGAAGCTAAAAAATGAGCGTTTCTACTAAGGGCCATATCTCCGAAACTAATCAAGATATTAATTAATTTCTTTTCCCCGTTTTATCTGTAAGATATTCTTTATAATTTTGTCTAGTCATGCTTTGGATACACCCAACGGTTTTTCGGAAAATTTAACATAAACATTAAAAACTGCCATATTTTGTCCTTAATATTTTCTGTTTTGTTCTGTATCTCCCCAATGAGTTGAGGTATGGAGAAGACATCCCTAATGAAATTTGTAGAGCATTAAAGTATATTTCCAACGGTACCAACATCGTACAACGATATGTTGTATCATTGTCATTTCCTTGTATTAAGCTTGTAACTTTTTGGGCGATACTTGATTTTTATATGCACTAGCTAGCCAGTTATCCTGATAGAAGAAGAAGAAGATATTAAATTATGATTTTGTGTTTTGAATGCTGTCATAGCTACCTTTAATGTATGTAATGGAATGTTTTGGTAACTAGGACGACGACTTACTTGTTTATTATAAAAACGTAAGTTATAATGTTTTAAGTTGTCCCTTGTTAAAGATCTGAACTTTCTAAAAAAGACATATTGTGCGATAGTGAGTTATTTATTTTGGTTTATTCATAGTGGCTCAATAATATGGTTAAGGATCAGGAGGTGTTATGTTGTTACATATAAAATGGTGCCGAAACGCCAGGAATTGTGATTTCGATTAGAGGCATAGTATAACGATTTCACCATTGCGCCCAACGTGAAGTGGACTAAAATATTGCGAAGTGGACTAAAATAAATAGAAACATCAAAATGAGTGTTGCAGGAAATGAAGTTAATGTAAATGATGAAGATAGGAAAGCTGGAATGAATGCATCTGGAAGTATAGTGGAACTTATAAAACAGCAATTCAAAGAGTTACAACAAATTCTTAAGAGAAACCAAGAAATAAAACAGCAATTCAATCAGCTACAACAACAAATCGACAACAAATTGAAACTGGTGAATCAACAAAGGTTTACGGAAGTACAGGATACGGTGGAAGTCATTGAAACCGTTATTAATTAACATAATAATCACCTTAAAGAGTCACAGGAAGATTTGCCAATTACTGAAGAAACTTCATCATCAGTCAGCAGGAATGCGTTAAATAAACCTGAACCTTCTACAGATACTACAGAAAATACATGTACATGAGTGAAATTAACTGAGTTTTTGCAAAAACATACTGCCGTATTGGTTGGATCAGAGTATCCTAACTTTTCTTTTCGTTCGAATGTTTTTGATTGCTTTACTGATGCTGTGTGTAACGAAGATTTTGGTATGTATCAATGTGCGGAAAGTTATGATCATTTTCGTCTTGGGAACGCTATTGACTGTCTGTATTCCCAGTATATTCAACATGATATTAATCCTGTGGTTCATGTAGCAGGAAGAAAATTGATTCCAGTATTCGTGAAATTCAGAAAGAAAAAGTATGTTCCCACCAATGTTTGCAGTGGTTGGCCGATTGAGTAGAATCTGTTGAATTGTTCATTCAACGAAAAGACCAAAATGATAGTAGTGAACAATCGAAGGGTGCTTTTACCGAATGCGGTGCAGTGCTTTGACTTTAATCATCTAAGCATGACATTGCAAGATTTTGAAAATCCATCAATGGTGCAATACAGTACTAACCTGAACCAAACTAACCTAAATCGAAACCAAATTCGATACATTCATGAGAAATTAAATTGTGATAACAATGTAAAAGGTGATGTTAAATCCACGTGTACCGGTAATGTAACCAAACCTAACTACAGAGATGGAAGTCAAAATGATCGACGAAGAGAAATTGGATTGACAGAAAGAGAAAGAAGTCAGACAGAAATTATCCGCCTAACAACAATGCGGCTACTTCTAAAAAGCAGAACAGAGATACATCGGATGCCCCGGAATCTTCGTGGAATAGAAACCGTGGTAGGACAAATTACCGTGAATCTTGTAGAAAGAACAAATACAGTTCGGTTAGAAGGCACGACATTTCGTCACCAGTAAAACAAATCAGAACTGAACCTAATTTTACCGGTAATGTAAACGAACCAAATCCTAATGGCAATAGTAATAGTAATTGTGTAACCGAACCTAATCTTAGTAGTAATAGCAATAGCAATCGCACTACACGTAGAAAGCATGTAATTATTAGATCTGATTTTTCTCGAAGTGAATTTCGTAGAAATTCCATAGATGGCACAAATTCTCAAAGTAAGAAACTAAGAACTGTAGAATTAAAGAACGCGGAAAACTGTATTACGATTTATGGTTTTCAATGCAATTTGAATGAATTTGTTGGTCATGTAACTTAAGCTAAAATTCCGGTGTCCGAGAAAATCGTATCGAATTGATTGTTTGCTTTATTCCGCTTTAAATATCTTTATGATTTTGTTTGTTATTTGTATTTCATTTGAATTCTATAAAGATGATTCAATGAATTAACGAATGGAACAATTCGTACATTTATGATCTTAATAAGAAGTTGATTAGTATGTTATGTTCTGATTATTATTGATATATCAATCTTAATCTATATTTTGTTTAACTATTTCTTATATCCGATCCTTTTACGTTCAAAGAACAAACCTATGAATAACTTATTAAATACATCTTTGTCAAACTCTTCTTCACCACGCCCAAATATACAACTTAGTTTTGTTAATAAACTTTTAATGGCCTAGAACGCATTATGAATAATTTATAAACTGGACTTTTGACGTGCCCTATCGACGTTATGATGTATAAGAGTATAGTTAATTATGAAATTAAAAATAAATATAATATTGATATTGATGTAAAAATAAGTATAATGTATATGAATTATAATGTGAAATATAATTTACATATACGAGGGGCGTCTGAAAATGTAAATGCTTAATATGTAAAAGCCAACGGCCCAGGATTCTTTTTCTTCTAATTGGTAGCCCAAATAAAAGAAAAGTCCGTATGCTCATTGCGCCATATACAACGATATATTGTATCATTATCATTTCCTTGTATTAAGCTCGTAAATTTTAGGGCGATACTTGATTTTTATATGCACTAGCTAGCTAGCTATCTTGATAGAAGAAGAAGAAGACATTAAATTATGATTTTGTGTTTTTGAACGTTGTCATAGCTACCTTTAATGTATGTAATGGAATGTTTTGGTAACTAGGACGACGACTTACTTGTTCATTATAGAAACGTAAGTTATAATATTTTAAGTTGTCCCTTGTTAAAGATCTGAACTTTCTAATAAACGACATATTGTGCGATAGTGAGTTATTTATTTTGGTTTAATCATATTGGCTCAATAATATCGTTAAGGATCAGGAGGTTGTTTGGTGCTATAATTGTCAGGTTTACTTCAAGAAGTAGCCGTACAGCGAGATAAATTTGAAGGCAAGTGCGCTTTGATTCGAATGCCGGTGCTCCGAATGACACCACTGAATTTCAGCTCACGTCAGTCAATAAAGGTTTTGTTTCCGTGATAAAAGCTGATTTTTTCCCCAATATTTGAAGAACAGTGCTCACCCTTCTCCCTTCAGCTCTCCTGCACTGTCATGATCATTTCTAGATATCCGGTCACTTGGTACGACCCTGCGTTAAGGATCACAAAATTTTGAGATAAGTAGAGATGTCTTTTTATAGTGTTAAGATCTATTTACAGTTGATATTCAAGATGGTTCCGATTTTTCAACTCTGTGTGCGGTACTTCCGCCGGTCGTTGAAAATAATTCCTTATCTCTTTAACAAAAATGTCTATCTTACATAATGAAAATGCAGAAAATATAAATAATGTAAGAACATATGTGCCGAAGAATTTGTGGTAAATCTCTACACCGATTCACAAAAACCTTCGATCAGTGCTGTCTGTGCTGATTTGGTTGCTCACAAGAAAGCAGACCATCTTCCACCAGTGAAAGATGCTCTAATGCTCCACATCAAGCTATCACACCTTCAAACATACATTTGGCGGCACGCCAGCGACTGGAATATTGACTTCCTTCAACTCGACTATTTTAGTTGGCAAACTACGAATGGAAAATTGGTGACCAAATTGACCACTCAGGAATCTATGCCTAAAGGATTAAAGTCTTGTACATGTAGATATATGTGCAAATAAACAATTGCAAGTATGTGTGAGCTTCAGTAGAGTGAATTAGAACTTGTAGCTGCAATTGTAACAAGTGTTAAAATTCACTTATAAACACTTCTGTACCAGAAAAGGATTCATCTGATGAAGATTCAAAAGACTAAAAAATACGTAATTTTGCAAATATTTTCCGAAGATTTGGTATGATAATGTAGAATATTATTATAGTTTTACTTGTTTCCAGTAATTAGTAAGTATTTAATGAAGTTCGATGTAATATTCTCACAAATTACATACAAATATAGTTGTAAAGGGACCATTGAGAAAATACAGGCTCATTCTTGACTTTAGAAATACTCTTCAGGTGTATAATGATGTTATTAATCACACTGCATATCACCTGTAAAGGTGTTTACCCTCACTTAAGACATCTTTACATATGTTCTTACATTATTTATATTTTCTGCATTTTCATTATGGTAAGATAAACATTTTTGTTAACGAGATATGAAATTATTTTCAACGACTGGTCGAAGTGCCGCACAGAAATAGAATTGAAAAATCGGAACCATCCTGAATATCAACCGTAAATCGATTTTAACACTACAAAAGACATCTCTATTTAACTAAAAATTTTTGATCCTTAACGCAGGGTCGTATCAAGTGACCGGATATCTAGAAATGATCATGACAGTGCAGGAGAGCTGAAGGGAGAAGGGTGAGCACTGTTCTTCAAATATTGGGGAAAAAATCAGCTTTTATCACGGAAACAAAACCTTTATTGACTGACGTGAGCTGAAACTCAGTGGTGCCATTCGGAGCACCGGCATTTGAATCAAAGCGCACTTGCCTTCAAATTTACCTCGCTGTACGGGCACTTCTTGAAGTAAACCTGACAATTATAACACCAAACAACCTCCTGATCCTTAACGATATTATTGAGCCAATATGATTAAACCAAAATAAATAACTCACTATTGCACAATATGTCGTTTATTAGAAAGTTCAGACCTTTAACAAGGGTCAACTTAAAATATTATAACTTACGTTTCTATAATAAACAAGTAAGTCGTCGTCCTAGTTACCAAAACATTCCATTACATACATTAAAGGTAGCTATGACAGCATTCAAAACACAAAATCATAATTTAATGTCTTCTTCTTCTTCTATCAGGATAGCTAGCTAGCTAGTGAATATAAAAATCAAGTATCGCCCAAAAAGTTACAAGCTTAATACAATGAAATGATAATGATACAACATGTCGTTGTACAATATTGGTACAGTTGGAAATATACTTTAATGCTCTACAAATTTCATTAGGGAAGTTTTCTCCATACCTCAACTCATTGGGGAGATATAGAACAAAAAAATATTAAGGACAAAATATGGCAGTTTTTAATGTTTATGTTAAATTTTCCGAAAAACCGTTGGGTGTATCCAAAGCATGAATAGACAAAATTATAAAGAATATCTTACAGATAAAACGGGGAAAAGAAATTAATTAATATCTTGATTAGTTTCGGAGATATGATCCTTTATTAGAAACGCTCATTTTTTAGCTTCAGTAAAGTGGGAGGGGAATGTACGGGGGGAACTTCCGCTCGTATCAAGAGACTGACGGTCCAGAAATGATCAGGATAGTGGACTTGATGATTTAGGACCACCGGTTGCTTTTATTCTCTCGGGTTGAACCAACTCCTTATTTTGGCGACTTTTCCAGATTCTGCTTCCAGACTAAGGTGCGTTTTCCAATCCAGAAATTTATACTTTTTTTATGAAGGAGTTGCCTGAAACCTAAATGACTGCAACCAATTTTTGAATTGATTCCTAACTTCGTTTTCTGCCAAGAAAAAATGAATTTATTTTTTGTCTATTGTTTTATAAACCTAAATATCAGTATTGTAATATGTGATTTTATCAAATGGCTTTACTTTGTCAAAGTATGATTCATTAAGAAATTACTGTAAATATCGATAACTTTTTGTATATTAAAGATTTGTTTATTTTATATTGTACTCTCTTTAGATTTTTGCAATGATCTTATTTGTAATCAAATCGTTAACATTATAGACGAGGTGTTTATACATTCCTTCTATCATTTTCTTTATTCTCAATCTTTATAGTAATGTTGGTTTTATGTTGATGACACTATGTTTCTAGTACAACACTAGAAGTACATTATCTACGCCGAAAATACACTCAAAATTTTCATTGAACTCAATTTGCCGTGAGAACGGGCTAGCAAATGGAAGTAATAAATAAGATACATAAAATAGATTGCGGTTCGACAGAGCTACAAGGAGAAGATATTTATTAAAATACTTCATTGTGCTTTTAACTTTATAATTTTAGACAAGTATTGATTGTAAAAGGTATTCAACTATCGCTAGAGACAAATGGTTAGAAATTGGTAACTTTGAACATAGAAGCAAGATTATAGCTAACAGCTAAACTACGCTTCTGCTGTTCAAACACTTTGTGAAAATGACTGGATTTTCCAATAAAATAGTTAATTTGCAAATACTTAGTAGGATGCCTGTTATCAACTTTTATTAACTCTTTTTTTTATTCAATATTCAATTTTTGTTGCACTAAATTTACACAACACTACAAGCGCATTTCACACTTCACTCGTTCAGCGTAGATCTGAAACTGTAAATGTCAAAGATAACCCTTCTCCCATAGTATGGTGTGGGGTAATCTGATTGGTTACCTACATACTTCTTGTGTTATCGCTAGGCCGACATTGTTGTCGGTTTGAATGACATGATATGAACTCATCCTACAAGCAGACCTTCCTACAATTACTACGTAGGTCGAACCATCTCCCACTGTTTTAAGTTTATCTTTTTAATTATTTGTTTCTTCTTCTTTTGGGGGCCGCGGTGACTCAGTAGTAGGGTGCTCACAACTGTGAGTGGAATCTCTGGTTTGTCCCCAGCTGGAGACTTGTGGTGGACAAACACCGTGTTCCTCGATTTTGTTGTTTCTTTCCACTTTCTTCATTTCACTATTTCATTCCTCATCATCTCTGTTTCCGTTAGCCTTTGTGCATACTTGTGGAACGCTAAACTAGAATTTGAATGTTTCTTCTTCTTTTCCTTCAGTGGTTTAGTTAGAAATCTGAACTGAAGATAAGACATTAAATTCCTACAAAATGGGCCTTCCTATGAAACATGCGTGAACGAATGCGTAATAATTAATTATCAAAATAGATGCAGTATTTTATATCTGTATTAGATAAAAACCTTAATTGCACTTTACGTAGTGAAAACTCCATTAAAATATCAAATACTTTAAAAAGAAGTAAGCCTTTTGTTTATGTCACGGCTCGCTTTCGTCAGTTGACAGCTGACAGTTAATGCTAGTAGATGTGTAGAAAAGTGTAGAATTCATGCAATCAGTTATATAGTACTGAGCCGTAAGCTGAGAGAAATTTCGCCTAAATTGCATTAGATTTTATAATTTTATTTCGATAAAGGCACAGCATTTGTGCAGACTCGTGACTAAATTTGTATTGTTTATGGGTAAGATACTTTATCAAAAGCAACAGTCAAGAGATGGTTGTTTTGGAAATTTCTATATCCAAGACGTTCCTTGCAGTGGGCAACGACTCACAGAACGTGTTGATGATATTTTTGCCAAAGTCATCAAAACCAGAATTGTAAGTTGTCATGACATCGCCAATGACGTAAACATTCATCACTAAAGGACGTTATCTTTAATCATTTGGAGAAAACTTGCTACAAAAGAGTTCTTAACCCTTTGATTATGTGCAACCCGCATTACTTAATTGATTATTTGGTTCTCCATATCTTAGGATATTTTTTCATCACTCATTGCAGGAATTTTTATTTTTTTAAAAAAATAATAAAATTAATTATAACAAATTCAGTGATGGTTTGTGGTGTACAAAAAAATCAGTTTGTGGTAAAGATCATCATGTGCGTGGGTTTTCTCGGGGTACTCCCATTTCCTCCACATTCTCATTCCACCAATTCTGTAATTTTCATATGCCTTATTTATCATCTTCTTTAGCCTAAAGAACATAATCATGCGATATTAAATTAACGATTTCATTTCTCTTTTTAAATTAGCTTATTCAATTAGTGAAAATCGCATCGCAATACGAGATCTGTTCAAAAAGAAAGCGAGTTTCCAACCGGCAGAGGGGGCACGCTGTGGCACCTACCGACAACAAATTGACACTTGCCTCATTTCGCTATGACCGTTAGTCGCCGAGCTAGAACCGCTCAACTGGACACATGCACAAACTATTCGTCTGATTAATGATACGGTAACAACTAAAGAACTTCAAGAGCAACGTGTGTTTATGTGAAAGTTCGCTACAAACTTATCATAACACTTACAGAGACATTTTAATTACTTTCAAATTCATTCAGGGTCTCCTCGTTCAATAAAAAGTACGCTTAATTCAAAGATGAAGGTGATACTGGTTCTGTTTTTTGATTGGAGAAAGCATTGTCCCTCATGAATTTGTATCACGTGATCAGATGGTAAAAAAAAAAACAATTGTACCAGGACCTTTCAGCGGATTGAGGGATGTTATGCGCAGGAAGTGGCCCGAGTTGTAAAAAAACTGGATGTTGCACGGTCCCAATGCGCCTACTCAAGCTTCGCTCCTTATTCACAAATTTGGCAAAATATCAGACTCCCGATGTGCCTCATAAACCTTATTCTTCGGACCTATCCCATCAGACTTTTTCCTGTTTCCAAACTAAAACGACGTTGTAAGGGTGTCGTTTCCAAGCCACTGAGGAGATTTATAACAATGCTACAAGAGATCTGCGAGTCATCTCTGCAACTATATTCAAGGATTCTTTCCAAAAATGGTAGAAATTATGTTAATGGTGAAGTGCTAGTAGAAGGGACTGCTTTGAGGAAGACAGTGCTTAAAATGTTGTACAATGAGTAATAAAGATGTCATAGCAAAAGTTCGGTTTCTTTTTTAACACATCTCGTATGATCAACTGTGTTCGAAAAAATTGCAAACATAGGTACATACAAACATACATACATACATACAAATCAACTGTAAACCTCTTTTTTTTTATTTTTGCTATTATTATACTTGAAGTCTGTTAAAAACGGTTGAAAATTTTAGAAGGTCTATTGAATGTCAGGCAAATGTTATTAATGACAAACATCCAGGCAATAAATAAAATGAAGATTTTGTTGATCATGTAAGAAGAGTTAAATCAAAATATAACTTAAGAAGATAACGAATTTCTTTAAGTAAGAAAGATTAAGGCTGTTTGGATCGTTCTAATTTTCTATAATTCAATTGTTTCGTGTTCCTTTGGACTTCGAATTGAAAAAGACTCCACTGAATTTGTACTTTAATTACAACGACAAATTGTACGCTCTTTCCTATATAGCCTTGGAGTTGGAAAGAGATGTTGAATTTCGTCAGTAATTAGTTAAATCACTAGTTTGTCTCTTAACACAAACAACAAAAAGTTTCAATATGCAAAGAAGTTAGATGTGAAATTGTTGTGCCTTTTGAACATAGAGAGAAATATAGAAATAATCACAATCCACATTAAGTTAAATATGCGGAATAATGTCAAATTGTCGAAATTGTCCCCCGTCCCTTTCTTTACATTCTGTTTATTGAAAAGACGCAATTTTATCCTACGTTCTTTACTCAATAAAATGTCGCGAATTTTTAAGAGTTAAAAAACAGTTAACTTGCCTCTTCCATAATATTTAAATATTAGAATTTAAATACTGCAACAACTGCAAAGTTGAAGCGGTTGACGCAATACAGTGCAATAAGAACAGAAGTGACCTTTCCGCAGGAACAAAGTGGTTAAAGTGCCGTAGAACAATAAAGTTACTGTCAGCTGCCCACATTTTTGCGGTTACTTGGTCATCTCACCACTTAAAACAAAAAAAAAAAAAAAAAGACAAAAAAAAATAACTTTTCATGGATCGAATTCCTAAAAAGCAAAAAAAAAGAAAAAAGAAAAGAAAAAAGAAAGAAAGAAAGAAAAAACTATGAAACAAGTTCCACCATTTGACTCTCTTTATACCTTTTAGAAATATGAAACTAAATTGTTTAAAAAAAAAGTTCTCACTGATAACTATGTCAGCTTACCAGGATTTTCTCCTAACATACACTTTGGTTGAATCTGTTCGTTGAACTTTGTCTTTTGCAGTGTTGTGACTGGGATTTTTTTCACGGAAGCAAATTTTGATTCCAGCACCCCCTCCCTATTTCCATGAGCTGAGTGGTATGGAATTTTCAGATCTAGATTCTTTCCTTTCATTTTCTCTTTTTAAAAAAAGCATAAATAAACATCTCCCATAGATAAACTTTTTTAAAAAGATGGAAGTCCATTTTTAAGTTACAAGTGCTTTCTTTAAATTCATAGTGAAATACGTAATTATGTAATATTGTTAATTTTAACAAAATGTCCAGCGAACAAGCATATATAGTTTGTTTCTCCAACTGAAGTGCAAGTCTTATTAAAGTATGCCGCCTTCTATGTATGGTGGCTCGTGTCATAAATAAATCATCGTCTACGGCAGCTTGTAGAAAACTCCCACGGTAGTTAAATGCCCCACCAGAAAGATCATTTCAAACAATTGACAGTTGTTTGTCAAATCCACGTGGAATCTTAATTGCCTCAGTTCCAAATGCGCTCCTTTCAGTTAGAGTCTTTCTATTCCAAGTGTGCCCCTGTTAGCGCTGCTGTCGATGTGTGTTTACCGTACTCCCTCTAAAGAGGAAGGACAAATTGCTGTGGCTGAGATCCTTCAGTAGTTGGATATGGACAGCGTCGCTATAATGAATTATTTCACGGTGTTCGGTGTGGACTGTCTTGTTACCCTTCTAAGTAGTCTACGATCTTCACTCGTCAAGACTAAACGACTGAATGACAAATTGAGGCCATCTACTTCTTTCCTCTAAGCAAAGGGAAGGTTTCCTCCGTAAGAAAGTGACGGGGATGGGGCCGAAGTATATTTCACATATTTTTCGAGGGCACATTTGAAATAGAAAGGTTCTAGTGATTAGCAAAATGTGGAACCTAGAAGGCCATAGTATTGGGAATGGTAAGAAAGAACAGACACAGTGGGTGCTAAAACATAGCAATCCCGCAAATGATCAAAAAAGGGATGGAGGGAGGAAAGGATACAGTAGTAAAATTCAGTAGACTTCCTTCAAAGACATTTGCCGAAGTGCACTCCTGTTCAGTGAACACACTATAACCGGTCGATAGATATCATTAAGGTGAACAAAATGATATGGTTGAGTGCAAATTATCATGCACACTTTTCGAGAAATTTATCAACCTAAAAGTTGATATTATACGATAACCACTATCTTCTCAGATTAAACTAATGCTAAAGTACATCTCCGTCAATCTCTTTCTTATTACACTAGAAAGACAACCGTATACAATATGGTTAATATGATAAGAGTGAAAATTATGATTATTTCAAAATTTCATTTAACTATAAAATTGTACAAAGAGGTATATGAATCGATAGATACCAAACACAAGATGACATGCTTCAGAGTAAATTCTGAAAGTTGTTTTTATAATTAATTTTATAGCACTAGGAGGAATGTCATTCATTGCCAATAATACAGGGGAGTGCGAAAGAAGGTATACAGATATAAGAGTTTTTGTTCTCTTTGTTAGTAGTTATTAATTATACAATGAGTTTGTCATTATGAAGAAAGCAATAACTGTATGAAAAAATGAAATATTTTGTTTAATGTCCCTTGTTTATAACCCTTTACGCTAAGTGAGACGATGATTAAAGCGAGAGAATAATGATGGAAAAATTGGTGGAATGAAAAAGTTGGGGGAAACGGGAGTACTTCGAGAAAACATCCGTCCCGAAGTTGTATACCACAAACTTACTTGGTCGAGGATCGAACGAGGGACTTCACGCACCAGAGGTAAGCGCTTTACCACTGAGCCAGCGTTCCCCCTACCCCCAATAACTTTTTGAAATCACAATCAGAATGATAATATGAATTAAAATTAAGCACAATCTGTGATGTTTTCAAAGTGGCTTCCTTAATTTTTTTTTCATTCCTACAGTCCAGTTCCTACCATAAAGCACGCTTTGACACAGAGGCTTTCAGCCTATTGTTGTTAATTTCTTTTCACGCTTCCTTATGAAATGAGTCGTGTCGTCGTAGCGTGTGATTTCCTCGAAAATACTTTATCTTTAACAACATTCCAAAAAAGAAAATCCATTGCGGTGAGCCTGTGTGCATTAATTCTGGCCTTGTGTGGGTTTCTCCCATCTTAAGGATTATCAATCTATTATTTTTAATGAGCTCCAAATCTATGAAACCAAAATACAAATCCATCTTCGTATAAAGTTCGATTTACAATAGAAAAACTTAGATTGTAAAGGTTCGACGCAAAAATTGCATCGAACTCCAATTAGACTTAGTGCATTCAAAGGAACTAAGAAGTTTTATTAAAGATGAAGTTAAGCTTATATTCTCAAGTAAGCAATTCTGAGTATGAGACAGCAATTTTAACTGTCTCAACTTTCGAATTGATTTACCCTATTCCTCACCGAACTAAGGACGTCAACAGCTCGCACAGCTTGACGCATGGCTCATTCAGTTTCAAACTCATCTGAATGTGCATCAAGCTTACTCCTTGCTGTAAATGAAGCAAAACGAATCAACAGCTCAGCAAAAGTAAATAGAATTACGTTGAACTCGACTCAGTCTAATGGTTACAACCCAAGTCAAAATGGTTAAGATCCCTATGGAAGAAAAAGCACCTGGTTCAAATTGTACACGTTCGATATTTTGTCAAATGTAAAAGTGACGTCTTCAACAGATAAGAAGCACACTTCTAAGTGAAGTGGCCCGATGCACAACTTCACTGAGTCTAGGTATCTAAGGTGATGGCTCTCCGAAATTGGATAAACGCTATTGATATCCATTCAAAGGACTTATCTTAACAAAAACCTAGTCATTTGTTCGGGAAAAGTTGGGAAAGCTCGGCCAACATGTATCCCATCATTGCACCTCGTTTAAAAGCTGTTGTAAAATGAAAGAAAATGCAGCAAGTTTCAACTCTCTACGACAGCTTTGTGCAAAATGGCGGCGGGTTAAAATGTAAATAAAAACTTAATTGAAAAGTCCATGGTCACACCCTATAAATCGGAAACGGTGAGACAAATGTGAAAATAGGAAAGGAAGTGTTGTATTATTTTCAAAGTGCAACGATTTAAGTTAAAACGTCTTGTCCCAGGGCTCCCACAGGGTTCCAGGTGGGTCCAACTAAAATGTCTCAAATAACAAGAGGGGTAGATTAGCACATCGCTTGAAAGCTCTTGTTAAGTAAAAGTAGATGGAACAAGTCTCGACTTTCACGACAACCCTGTGCAAAATGGCGGTGGATCAAAATGTAAACAAAAGCTTAATTGAAAATCTATGGCCACCTTCAATCCAAGATGACCACTTAAAATCTATGTCATTCAGCAGTTTGGTATGCCTATCCTTTCGATATAGTTTTTCAGCTACCATCTTGGATTTAAGGTGGTCATAGATTTTGAATTAAGCTTTTCTTTACATTTTGACCCGCCGCCATTTTGCACAGGGTTGTCGCAGAGAGTCGAGACTTGCTCCACTTTCTTTCAATTTAAAGAGCTTTGAAACGATGTGTTACTTAACCCCCCTTGCCATTTGAAAATTTTGAGTTGGGCCTCGTCTAGGACCCTGCGGGGGACACTGGGGCAAAGTTTTTTAACCTAAAAAATTTGTCCTTAAAAATGATGGAATAGGCCTACTTGTTGGCCGAGTTTTCTATTTACCCAACCGTTTCCGATCAAATGATTCGCTTCAAACTATTCTGCTAGGCAATTTTTTGTAGCTTTTACATTACAAAACATGTTGTAACTCACGTCATTACGCCCGGTGGCACGTATAACTTTGGGATTCGTCTAGTTATGACATATCAAATGCAAATACAATTATGTCGTTCAGTTCTCCGCGGAACCACTGCGTGACCCTCCCTTGTTAGTCTTACAAATACACTATTGATGTTAAAGAAGCTAACGATTCTACTTTTATAAAACTTAAAACCAAATACATACCATATTTTAGTACAGTGAAACCTGTCTTTAACGGACCCTTTATTAAACGGAAAACTGCCTTAAACGGAAATATTTCACGGTCTCTTGAATTTTGGATTACAAAACATGTAAAAATCCCTTCATTAAGCGGAAACTGTGTTATGCGGACAACGGAAAGCAAAATAAACCTTTAACGGAAAATTCTGAGTTCAGAAAATGTTTAGACATTCTGTAAGAGGTAAACATATACATTACACTGTCTGCAATAAAGTGTTCGTTCTCTTAAGTCTTTCTGGACAGTGTTGACCTTCCCCAACCACTATTCATATTCACTCCTGCACAATCTGTCCTTTATCCCCGCAACTTAATCAAGAATCATACGGAAAGTCGGAAAGGGGAAGACGAGGTGGTGGAATACAGTTCGAAAAACAATGTAGAATAAAGTCGTATCAAGATGCTCTCCGAACGTCAGAAGTTTAAAGGAACTGCAACAATTTGCCTTACGAAAAAATTATTTTCATTTACTTAGTATAGTTTCTCAGGTTAAAGGATGTGCGAAAAGTCGAGCAGCCAAGCAGTAATATATACAGAAAACCCTGCTTGACTACTGGTAAAAAAATAAAGAAAACGTGTGCATATATTTTGTGTTTATTCTATTTTATTTCTTCTGTGTATTATCTCGTAGAACAAAGAAGTATTGTCATTGAACACGGTACGTACTGCAATATATTTTGCATGCTTTGTCCCCTATAAGCATGCATTTTTTAAAAGAAAAGGTCTACCTCTATTAAGCGGAAACCTGGCTTTAACGGAAATTTTGGTGAGTCCCGCTCGATTCCGCTGAACACAGGTTTCACTGTATTTTGAAAAGACTTAAAACCAAATATCTAGTATATTTTAAAACTTAAGTTTTTAAAAGAAACAAACTACTCACCTAGTTAATATGAATTAATCTACGAATGAATGATAGTAATAATTATAGAGACATAATCTTTCAAAATAAAGATAAATATCTAGATAGTTCTGCTTATAATTTACTTGTATCATTATAAAATTACCTATAAGTAGTGTCCAACAGATAATTACTAATAATCTTTCCCCATACCCATCACCTTTACTGACAATAACCAATTATAGTAAATTAATTTACTTACAACTCATCTCTTCCATAAGCCTTATGTCCTAATGATATGGAAACGGCATATACTAATAACACGATGAGAAAAGGCACTCCATAACCAGTGAAGTAGTAACGAAACATATTATTCTTCCTAACGTCAAATACATGAACCACCAGGCTATAAAGATGGTATCCTTCTATATTCATCCACATGAATGCCGAAAGGAAGAAGTAGTGGAGACACACAGCCACAGCAGAACAGAAGCCCTTTAAAGAAATCAAGACATTCTTAAGTACATCAAAAGAGGATTCATTCGTTTAACATAATGGTGTATATTAATAGATAAGGAAATTTTATGTGAACTTGATGCAAATGATATATAGCAAAATAATTGATATTATATATATATATATATATATATATATATATATATATATATATATATATATATATATATATATATATATATATATATATAGGGTGTCTCAAAAGTCCCTTACATAGGGTAACTCTGTTATTATCAAAGTTACAACAAAATGTAAGAGGGGAAACCGTCTCCAAATATGATATTTTCAATCTAAAGTGAAGGATTTTTTTTTTTTAAATCGGAAAGGGTTGTTTGGGCTGTACGGTCTTTATGTGCCCAATGTTAAATGAAAATGCAACGTTTCCATTTACCTCGACCCACAACATAAGTGAATGGAGTTACTGTTTGAAATGGGCGCTGGCCATCGACACATTAGCGTAAAAGTAACATTAGTAACTTCATACCAACGCTCTATTCTTAGCTTTAGTTACTTCAATTTAGCCAAGTAGGGAAAATCCATGTTATTTCGTGATTGACGAAAAGAAGTTTCTCATGATCTCTTAAGTAGACGTCCTTCAAATAGTCGTAAAAAGGATAATGTTGAGTGTGTACGCGATCTATTGTAGTCAGATCGTTGCATGGTCATCCTCATGATGAAGGATGCACTACACGTCAACTGCAAAAATGTTTGGTAGATTTTAAAAGATCTGGAAAAAAGGAAGATTTGTGTCGGGTCTGCTCTTCATTCTTTGAATAAAAAGGAGGAATTTCTCTTTGGTGCCCGCACACTTCGTTTTATTCCCCAAACTCAAACAGACATTTCCTATTCCCCATTTTATGATTGTTCGGGATACCCAGACATCCGTGACAACATAATTGAACCGCATTCCAGAGAATAACTTGAAAAAATCAGTTTTAGAGACATCAAGCAACGGAAAAATCTGTGTATTTGGGAAAAAGGGGTACTATTTTGAATAATCCACACCGAGGTTTGCTCCAGTAATTTCAACTTTCAAGGAACCAGCATCAGCCGTGGAACTTTCTTGTGGAATCTTGGTCGAGTGAATAAAGCTAAGTGGCATTATCAGTTATTGAAATAGCGTGTTTCTACTTAATCAACTAAATATGTAAAATAAATACTTAACCATGATATGCGTTGTATTTATTCTTCTTATTTGTTACAAGAGATATACTTGGGTCAAACTGACACTGTATTCATGTTTCGTAGTTGCGAACTATGTTTACATTTAGAGGGTTAAAGATTATATTTTAACCTTTTCGTGAGCCGCTTTCGTCTCGAAACGGTAGGAAGATGCCTGTTCTAGTTTACGTTTATGAGTCGTCTAGGGTATTGAATTTAATGCTAGTTTGCAGCATAGGTGTCGATATTCGGAGACCATCTCTTAAAGTTCGCTTGCCCCTCTATAATGTGGATCTTCTTGCTTGGATATCTGGTAATGAAACACATATACCGGAACACGTTTTAAAGTTATTCTGAAATTGGCCCCGATAATTTACAGTAACATAATTTCATTGTAACATCTACACTACTGGGACAAGGAATAATGAGTCTTGTGCCATCCTTGCACAATTGTTACATACCATGGTTTATATGCAGATAAATCGTGTATAGGTTTGTTGTTCATTTCCTTAGTAGCACAACTCGCAAGTCGTATATCATCGTTGCTGATTCACATAAAATGTTATTTCAGAACTCACAATGAAAATTTGATTTCGGAGAATAAAATACAGTCAATCAAAGCCGATGTTGTGATGATAATTGTTGCTTCAACATTCTGCACCGTTTCATCTCCTTTAGCCTAGCCAGCATAAACGTTGGACGTAAAACTGATTTTTTTACACTGTTTCATGTTCATTGTCAGTATAAAGTATTTCAGTGCGATATTCAGGGAAGGAAAGCAGAAAGCTTTTAAATTGAAAATTCGGAAGAAAAGTTAAAAAACCATAATGAACCACCATTCACATACTTTCATAATAGAAACAGGATAAGCTCAAAACAGAAAGGAGTCATAGTTTTGAGTTCAATCTCCATTTCTCTAATGAAAAAAGATTCGTGGCTGTGCTGGGAATAGCAATTAAAAGCATTTTTGGTGGAAAAAAATCCTTCCTACTGCCCAGAAATGGGTTAAATCACCTATTTTACGAAATACATAAATTCCTGAGTAAAGCAGAAATTTAATAACTATGCACGAAAACTTTCAGGAGATTTGTTTGCGAAATTTATATATCCTTTCAGATCTCAAATGACGAATACGAAATAAGAATCGTTTTCTATTCTGCAAATTTTTTGTCAGTAATAACAGCATATTTTTAAGAGCCACTTCACGAAAGTTTTTTTCCTTCTTTGTTTCTTTTTTTTCAGTAGAACTTTTAGAACGTTGTTTTCCAACTACTGAGCAATTATTATTCCATCTCTTCGGAATGTGTTTTTTCTTTGTGTATGTGATTTTTCCTTTCCACTCTTCTAGCAATAGATCATCGCTGCGCACTCATGCGAGAGAAAATGTGGGAAACAACAAAAAGAAAATAAGCAAAGTTACATCTATTTCTCTTCTAGACGCAGAATAACATTGGACTAAGCCAAGAAACATGACAGAAAAATTTTCTACTTTCAAATCAATCAATGCCATCTGGTATTGAGAAAGTAAAACTAGACGCTAGTGGAAAGTAACAGTACCTACAAGCTCAGTGCACACACACATATATATATATAACGCTATACGCTTTTAAAAAGAAGTAGAAAGAAAGGAAAGAAAAATGTAGGAATGACAAATGGAAATCAACAGCTTGCTGAAATATTGAAAAGAGTTTTTGGAAGACAACTGCCATGCCAAGCAAGGAAGGAAGAAAGTCCGTGGAAAGATTAGAGAGGGAACTAAGCCGAAAGGGGAGGAAAGTGGAAAAATTAAATGCGAAATAAAATGGGAAAGATATTTTCGATTGTTCGTTCTGTTTTTTTTTTTTTTTTTTTTTTTTTTTTTTTTTTTTAAGTACAATAAGAGAATTGGGACAAGGTTTGTAGAGAATAACATTTTCTTCATTCTTTTGCACGAATTGCACTTTTTTCGGGAAGGATATTTTTTCGTGTTCCCAGAGTCATCAGAACCCATACTGAACAAAACATTCGCACACAATCAATCCTTGGTCTAAAAAAGGAAAAGAAGAGAAACACACAGAGAGAGAGAGAAAGAGAGAGAGAGAGAGAGGAAAAACTCGTTTCCGGAGGATAACCTGGGTATAGGTCTCTTTCTTCTTCACAAATGCATTAGTTGTTCCTGGTTCTATCTCTTAACTAGCATCGGTTACAAAAGAAAAGAGAAAGAATTGGGTAACTTACAAAAACAATAACGATTTGGATTTGAAAGGAATGACAAATATTTTGGAAAACGTTTTGTCATTAGTGGAGTTCTGGCTGTTAGAAAACGAAGAAACTAATTTCACAATATTTTTAATGTATACTACGGGGAGAAGTGTCCAACGATGATGCATGTAATTTATTTATTTATACATATTTATGGGCAATACTAGTACCTATGGCCATGAGCACCGTGTAGTATGAAGGGCGATGTCTCTTGGCGAGCATACTATCCAGAGGAGGGGGAAGGAAGGAAGCGGCCTGCGACCTGTATGTTAGATATGATCTCGGCATTTGCCTGGTGTAAATGAGGAAAGCCTTACTCATGATGTCCGGCCTAAAAAGGTGTTACACCTTCTCAACTGAGTGAGGAAATATATAACAGCTCATAGATCTTATTTAGCTACACAAAATTATATTCGTGTGTGTAAATCCTCGTGCACAGTTTTCAAGAAAACCGAGAAAAAATATTTTTTAATAAAGGTTACAAGTAACAGTGTAATGTTTACACCACGTGAAAGAATTTGATTTTTTGTACCACGCAATATTTTCTCAATTGTTAATATTGAAATCAGAAGTGGTAGTAGACTTATACTATTTTCTGTTTCAGTAGGGAGATTAGAGTAGTAATGCAATATATTTGGGAGGCTTATTCTAGCAGAAAACCACCTGCTAGAATTCATTTATTGTTTATTTATTCATTTATTTACTATATTGTAAAAATACATTGTTAAGTAGTAGGTTGTATCTATTTTATCCGGATTCTGAAAACATTGACAGAGAAGCATCTAACAGTGACGCAGATGCTCCTAATAGTCACACAAATCAGGGACGGCACTAAGGGTGGGCGGGGGTGGGTGACCGCCCACCCAATGAATGGCCTTGCCCACCCATCCGCCCACCCCAACAGAAGTAGAATAATGAAGGTGACATCCTGTACTTCAAAAGCAATCGGTATTACTATTGATTGCAATGTAATAGGTCCTAGGACCCTGTTTAACTCTGCAATGAACAATGATTTTATTTACAAATTAATTCCAGATACAGCTGAACGCCAATTTACACTGGAATAAGCAGTCTTCACCATAAAAGTGAACATTTCCTCTCATTTGAGAAAATTCAACCACTTGCACGTCATTATGGATGTGATGTCGATAGTGTAGAGTAGTGATGATCGCAAGAGTCTTGGTCTTGCAGTTTTTGCAAGAAAAAATGAAATGAAATGAAATCTTTAAGTTTTACGTCCCACGGTTATGCCGGTTAGGCTAAAGGAGACGGTGATGATGAGTAATGAATGAAATGGTGGAATGAAGAATGTCGGAGGAAACGGGAGAACCCCGAGAAAACCCACGCACACGGTGTTTGTCCACCACAAAGTTCACATGGCGGGGGTTGGGATCGAACCCGGGACCCCAAGCACCAGAGGTGAACGCTCTACCACTGAGCCACCGTGGCCCCTAAGTTTTTGCAAGAGTCTTGCATGCAAGACCAGTAATCCCGATGCAAGACAAAGACCAAAACCAGGAATCCCGATTCTAGACCAAGACCAAGAGCAGGATACAAGAGCAAGACCAAAACCAAGACTATACCTGCAAGACCAGCATCAAAATCAGGACTCTTGCGCAAGAGTCTTGCAAGTACCGGTACTGCTTTATTTTTTTATAGAATGTAAAAAAGAAGGGGAAAATCATTACATCTTCTACTTGAATTTATAGGCTACAGTAAAAATGCCGCTGGAGTGAATGTGTTCCCAGTAGTTTATGCAAGCCGTGTGAGTCGATCTGCCCCTGTAGCATATAGCTACAGTATGTCGTTTTCTGCTTTGGTTGTTCCCATTTTCTGTATACATTACTCGTTTTCAAGCCACACATGTGTCATATCGAGCCATGTGAGCTTTTTTGGTAGACAACACCGTGTGCATGGGTTTTCTCGGGGTTTTCCGTTTATTCCTACTTTTTTCATGCCACCATTTCAGTTATTTCTCATCATCAGCTATTCTACCATTATTGGCAGGTTGCTTTCTGCAGCTGAGAAGCTTCGATGTACGGTGGCCCTCAGGTAGTCTCTTCGTCTTGACATAGGAATTTTCTGTTTTAATACCTTCCTTCAACTACAATCTCCTTCGCTCTCTCCCTCTCTTTCCTTCCACCATACCATCTAGCACGTCCCTCAAATATAGTTCCTCCTCATCCAATATCCCAACCAGTTCTTCTTCCTCCTCTTAACAATATCTAAAATTCTTCTTTTCTTCCCCTACTGCTAATATTTCTAACACCTCATTCGCTTTCCATTCACCCCAGCTAATTCTCTCCTTCTTTCTACATGCCCATGTTTCGAAAACCTGCAATTTTTAAATCGCTTTTGCGTAATGCCAATGCTTCTGCCCCATAGAGTACGTATTGGAATCAGTAAAGCAAAATCTCGATATTTAAACGGAAGTTTGTTTAATACAAAGATTAGCTAATCGTGGTTGAAAAGAAAAAAATCTGACGCCTTTAGAGTGTTAAAAATAATTTTGCAATTCATGGTATTTAAATAATCTGTGCCGTCTTGATTTTCTTTCATGCGTTTCAGGGCTAGACTCTCCAGTTTGGGAACCAGTGGAGTATTAGATCTGTTTTAAAAAATTAAAAAATTACGAAACGTTGTAATTTATCTTATAAGTAGTGAAGCGTGGGGACGGATTGAAAAAAAATAAAGGTTATCGCCTATGTTGCACACTATCATTATACACGAAGGTAAACTATATTACATTTAGAAACATACATTGTATTTTTGTTACTATTGGCGTATTGTAGAATTTATCCAGAATAAAATTTACCTACGAAAAGCATAAGATTTCTTAAAAGCAAGACTTGCAAGACTCTTGCAGCAAAACCAAGACTGGGTGTGCAAGTCCAAGACCAAGACCAAGGGTTCCAGCGGAAGACCAAGACCAAAACCACCCCGGTCTTGGTCTTGGTCTTGCATTTGCTCATCACTAGTGTAGAGGTGGAAATGAAACTTGTTCCCAAAGTTTTGAAACATTATGAGGAGGAAAAGCAATGCAAAATTACCTCCATTTCTCAGTTTACTGAAGTGATGGATCATTTCAAAATTGCTTTTCATGAAATTCACAAATTAGCTGTAATTGCTGTCATCATTCCTGTATCTAGTTCACAATGTGAACGTTCTTTCTCGTGTCTTAGACGGGTTAAAACATATCTAAGAAATAGAATGGCAAACTGTCGCCTAAGCGATCTTTGTTTCCTTTCAGTAGAAAGAAAACTTGTAATGAATATTGCTGTAGAGAATGTGGTAAAATTATTTGATGGTGGACATAACAATCAACGCAATGTACTCCATTATTGTAAGCTTGTTCGTACCATGTGGTCAGCCCTTCATAATTTAAAATACATTGTTGTTTTTGTGGATCGTAATGAAGTTTTGTTAATTGCTATTTACTTCTTTATCCAATTTATAATTTTTATTTTTTTCAACTTGAGTTTCAATTTCAAAGATTTCTGTCTAAGGTATGATCAAACAATTATGCTGTCGAATTTCCCTATTCTTTTAGTAACATAGATCTTTGCTGTTGCATATAGAGATCACATCAAAAAATCTAATGTGCACAAGTTAAGGATATACGAGAGAAAATATAAATTATTTATATTTTTTGTCTCTTGCTTTTTTGTAATCAATGCTTCAAAGATATTTTTTTTTTTTTTGCAATAGCCTATTTTATTATTGTTTTACTTTACTTACTTATTGTGTATTTTATGATATTAACGAAAGGTAGAGTATTATCTGTTAGTCTGTGTTGTTTGAACCTTCTTTTATTTCTATACATTTATGTGCATTCTTGGAGGGAGAGAAAGTAAAGCTGTTTTGAACTTCATCGAACACACAGTAAACACCGTTATTATTGTTTTAAAAAACTGGAAGTAGAGGTATTGTGTCTGCCACGCTGAATTCGGTAGGTCGAGCATATAGCCACGAACTCCCGCAGCCCATCCTAAGTCCTGCATTTCTTCAGACCCACCAGGCGAATGTCGGAATTGTACCTTCTATAAGGCCAAGATTACTTCCACATCCTCCACATCCTTGTCCCTCCTCTATTTCGAGTCTGAGCCTTAGCTGACTAAAGAGTTTAAAGATTAAAAATTATTGTCCAAAAATGAGTACATTGCCCAGTTCTTATTTTCATTGTCCGCCCACCCAGCAACTAGGTCCGCCTCTATCCGCCCACCCCATCAAACGTTTCTGGCGCCGTTCCTGACACAAATGCTTCTAACATAGATTTTTCTAACAGTAATACAGATGCTCGTAACAGTGACACAGATATTTCTACAAGTGACACAGATACTCCTAACACTGACACACATGCTTCTAACAATGACACAGATGCTCCTAACAATGACTCATATACTCTATCAGTGGCGTGCATTTAAGTTTTGACTTGTTTTCTGGTCTGAGTCCTACAGCTTAACGTAAAATCTGAAGCACATGAAACTGCCCCTTCATGATCGACTGGTTAACGCGAGAGGTATTCTGTGCTTGGTCTCAGGTTCAATAGAATAGAATAGAATAGAATAGAATATTTTTATTGTCGTTAAGTCTGTATACAGACAATAGACAACGTCAAATGCAGTTTTACAACTATGTTTTTTAATCCCTATTTCAATATACTCTTATCTTCTTCAAATTCCTTAATATCATAATATGGTACAGTCATTAACCAATCATACAGTTTGCTTTTAAAATGGGTGAGCGGTAACTTTTGGATCTCTATTGGTACCCTATTCATAAATTTTGTACCCTGTATTGCATAGCTATTTTTAATTTTTGTTAGCCTGCTGTATGATACATAAACTTGTTTAGCATATCTTGTGTTGTATGAATGAATATCCTGTCTACGTTTAACATCTGACATGTTTTGTTTTACATAAACTAAAACTTTATATATATACAAATTTACAACAGTCATAATTTGCAACTTACAAAATAATGGTTTACAGTGTTCCTTGTATGATGCCCCACTGATTATTCTGATGACCTTTTATTGTAGTAACAGAACCTCATTTATGTAGTTACTACTCCCCCAAAACAATATTCCATATTCTAAGGTACTCTGAAAAAAGGCAAACCTTATTACAATCTAAATAAACGTTCTGATTCTATATCTTAAGCAGTAGGTGATGTCTCATGTACTTTAGATGCTTAGAAAGAATGTTCAGTTCCATCTATCAATCAAATAAAACATATTAATGAGTTTCTACTGGACGTTGAGTCCAAAACTTCCACTTAGAACACCATAAACGATAAATATATCCCTGGGAAACATTATCTACTGCTACTACTAGCAATAATAACAATAATACGTAATATTGAGGATTATTTAAATCCAAATGTTACCATAATTCAATAATATTATTTCTATTATATCAAAATGGCAAAAGATGGACGTCACTTTTACGCAGTTTTCTGATTTTCGCTCCGTTAGTTAGACCCACAGAGCCTTAATGCTGGCAAAAGTTGATAATGGTTTAATAAAGCTTCTTATTTGGCAATATACAGGGTGCCTAAAAAGTCTCCTGACATAGAGTAACTGTTATTATCAGAGTTACAACAAAATGTAAGAGAGGAAACAGTCTCCAAATATGAAGTTTTCAATCTAAAGTGGAGGATTTTTTTTTTTAAATCGGACGAGCCTTTTGGGCTGTACGCTCTCTATGCGTAAAATGTTAAATGAAAATGCTACGCTGCCGTTTACCTGGACAAATAACATGAGTGAATGAAGTTACTGTGTGAAATTGGGACTGGCCATCGATACGTTAGCGTAAAAGACAGTAACTTGATTCACTTATGTTCTGGGTCCAAGTAAATGGCAACGTTGCATTTTCATTTAACATTGGCCGCATAAACATTGTACAGCTCAAACGGCTCGTCTGAGTTAAAAAAAATCCTTCACTTTATATTGAAAACATCATATTTGGAGAGAGTTTCCCCTCTTACATTTTGTTCTAACTCTGATAATAACAGAGATAACCTATGTCAGGGGACTTTTGAGACATGTGTATATTTCATTGTTACGAGTGAACTGAAAGTAGTTTAAATTTAATTAAAGATCTTACACAGTAAAACCTGTCTAGCAGAATAGAATGGGACTCCCAAAAATTTCGGTTAAAGGTAGATTTCCGCTTAACAAAGGTATGCATATACAAAAAGAAGTGCATGCATATAACAGACACACTGAGATAATAATAAGGTGCCTTATGTCCCTTAGTAAATTTACAGTTTTTATTTCTACTATAAATTAATACACGCAAAACTTCAGAAAAATTACTGTACAACATGAACTTGATCTTTCCAATAGTCAAGGAGCATTTTCTCTACACATTGCTGCTTGTGTGTTCAACTTTAGCCTGAGAAACCACACGAAGCATATCTGTCATTTCGAAGTAAGGCAAATGTTGCAGTTCCTTTAAACTTTTGACAGAATCTTGATAACTCTTTGGCCTACACTCTTCCTCGAATTCAATGCCTTATTTCCCTTCTTCCTTCACCTCCTCTTCTTTCAGACTTATCTTATTATTCTCAATTAAAGCATGTATATCCGTCATGTCTGCTTCGGTTTTCACATCACTGTCTGATTTGCTAAAAATTACATCTAACCTTTCATAGGGGGACCGCGCTAAGGTTGGACGACGACAAGCCTGGACACTTTTTGTGTCCAGGCTTGTCGTTGGCCAACCTTGTCGTCAGCGACCCAAAATGAGATATGTCATAGCATCTCGGGGTCGATCCCGACAAGCCTGGACACCTTCAGGAATGTGTCCAGGCTTGTTGTTGGCCAACCTTGTCATCAGCGACCCAAAATGAGATGTGTCCAGCCTTGTCGGGATCGACCACGACTAGCTTGGACACCCCAGGAATGTGTCCAGGCTTGTCGTCGTCCAACCATGTCGTCAACGACCCAAAATGAGATGTGTCCAGGCTTGTCGGGATCGACCACGACAAGCTTTGACACCCCAGGAATGTGTCCAGGCTTGTCGTCATCCAACCTTGACGTCAACGACCCAAAATGAGATGTGTCCAGGCTTGTCGGGATCGACCGCGACAAACCTGGATACCCCAGGAATGTGTCCAGGCTTGTAGTCAACGACCCAATTTGAAATGTCTGTTCCAACAAACTCTACCAGTTAAGGCGTTTCCAGTTCATACATACATGCCCTTCAATATAGAGTTGCATGGCTCGCATCTATATCGCTATTGGCTGATTCTCGCCAGTCAGCTACTGCCCTCTACTAGAGGATTTTCGAATTATTTTAAATTTCTTTATCTTTTATTAAAAGAGATTATTGTTATTTACAAAATTTTCGTTTTACTTAAATAATTTACCTAAATAATTATTAAATGGGATGTGTGCCCTTGTACATAAAATTTTCGCCGAACTGAGCTGGCGCCGAAACGGTGTCGTCGGAACGTAGCGGCCCCAAAGCCTGATGGCTTGAATAGGTTTGAACCTAAGAATTTTTGGGTTTTAATCCTCGTTTTTTTTTTTTTTTTTTTTAATTTTAAACCGGGTTTTTATTTTGCAGTATTAATATATGATATTGTAATTGAATAATCATATCTGTGGTGCTTCTTACGATTTTTATGAATATCACGGTGGTATAAAAATAACAGTGCAGTATAATCAGAGAGAACAGCTGCCCTTGTATATTGATAACACTAACTGCCCTTGTACACCCGTACAAGTGAATAAACAGTTGTATTTGTCAAATCTACATGCTTTGAATGCACCAAATCGGCCCATTGGAATGTGTCCAGGCTTGTCGTTGGCCAACCTTGTCGTCAGCGATCCAAATCGATCCCGACAAGCCTGGACACCTCAGGAATGTGTCCAGGCTTTTCGTTGGCCAACCTTGTCTTCAACGACCCAAAATGAGATGTATCCAGGCTTGTCGGGATCGACCACGACAAGCTTGGACACCTCAGGAATTCGTTCGAGTCTGGCGCAAGAGGATAAATTGAGAAGTGTCCAAGCTTGTCCTTGTCCAAGCTTGTCGTCTTCCAACCTTGTCGGGAGCGACCAAAATTCAGTGTCCAGGCTTGTCGTCGTCCAACCTTGTCTGCGTCCCTTCATAGGCTGTCTAAAAGCTCTAAATGCTCCACTCCGAAACTAGAAATTTTCTGTTGAGAGGCTTATTATGAGTTCTGTTGTCCACATGATACAGTTTCCGTTTAATGAAAGGAATTTAACGCTGTTCTCGCCTGTAAATTCATGAGACCATGAAATATTTCCGTTTAACACAGGTTTCCGTTTAATAAAGAGTCCGTTGAAGACAGTGAAGAGTCCGTCTGAAGTGTAATTTGCTCTCTATAAAATTGTGGTGGATGTACAGTGCTAGCTTTAGTATATGATATTCTGGGAGCGTTAAGTAGGGAATTCTAATTCTTTCGTTTTAAATAAAAATCTCAGTTACCCAAATAAACTCCACATTTGTTTGATTTAATTCCAACTTTAGTTAAGAGAATAGAGCTTTTCAAACAAAAGTGATGGCCAGGCTTTTTTAGAACGAGATTCTATGCATCTTGTTTTGTCATCGTAGTTCGGATTTAATGGCCTTATATAAATGTTCGTATTAATAGTATTTCATGAACATAAGTATCTCCAATGTTAAAATGCCATGCCACTAAATTATGGGAGAGCTGAAAGCGTAAACAATCAAAAGGGAGATTTGGAAGGTAGTTCCTTTGGGTTTATAACACTGAGTCCAATGCTTGTGCACACAACTAAAAATTTCGAGCTATCCGGATTGCTGTCAAACTAACTGAGATATCGTTTCAAAAGACACCTACGCCACAAATTTCCGCCATTTTCTGCATAAATTGACACAAGTGCAGACTTCATATCTACATACACTCAAAATTTGATTTTTTTTCCTCTGCTAGAAGTATGTATTTAAGGGTACAATGGGGACTAATACTCTGCCAATGTTTTTTTCTTTCGATGGAAAATCAAATTGAAAAGATATTTTAACCAATTTCAACAATCTGTACATACCTCGTAAACTTGCATTGATTTCTAATTGTTCTCTTTTTTTTTAAAGGAATTTTGGAGTGTGAAATGTCTGGGCTTTGAGAGGAATTCTCCACTTCTTATTTTTTGGAATAAAATTCCCCCATCTATAAGTTACAATAGGTGAATAAAGTGACACTATTAATCAGTAGTTTCCAAATTAATTATAGTAATTCATATGTAATTAACTAATGAACTAGTCATATAGGAAAGCACAAAAAACAACTAGAGTTAATTATGATCTGGCAACTTTGAAAACAGAATAGAAGCTAAAAGCAAAGTAGTAATATTTTGTATTAATTAGTGTTTTTTGTGTATTCGCTCTATTATCATTGGAAGTGATATTACACTGATATATCTTAATGAGTACTCCAAGTTTCAAGACAAAGATATTCCCTAAAAATATTTACTAAATTTTTTTTTTTTTTAAAGAATCCTAAACCGAAACCTTACATTTAATGACCCATAACTTAAAAACTAAAAGCATGTATAACAATGTATTAACATGGTTATATAGCAGATCCAGATATACCACTATGCCAAGTTGAAAGAGATTAGATGGGTTTGGTTGAACTCATATGGTATAGAGCGTCTTTGTTTTCACAGGTCGAAATTAATAAGGACGAAATGATCCAACTTATAACATGTATTCCACTAACTATTATAGAATAATAGAAAGAAATCTGTGAGCGTTTGATATATATATATATATATATATATATATATATATATATATATATATATATATATATCAAGATATATATATCAAAATATATATATCAAGAGGAATATTTCACCATTCTGCGTGAAGTGCATCGCTCAATTCCGTGAGATAGGAACGAGGCGAAATCCAGCTAAGTTAATTTTAGCTGGAAGGGAAAAATTGTGGAACAAGATACACAAAATCATTCTTCTTATCTGGAACAAGGAGGAATTACCACAAGAGTGAGAAGAATCAATCATTCTTCCAATTCACAAGGAAAGAGACAAAACTGATTATAGTAATTGTAGTAATTATCGAGGCATTTCTCTTCTGTCAATATACCATAAAATACTCTCAAACATTCTATTAGCAATATTGATTCCATACGCAGATGAAATTATTAGATTATCAGTGTGGATTTAGGCGTAGTCGACCAACTATCGACTAGATATTTATCACTCGACAAATACTCGAAAAAAAATTAGAATACAATAATATCCCGTTACATCAATTCTTTATTCATTTTGCAAAGCTCTATGACTCGTTTAGGAGGGAAACATTGTACAATATTCTTACAGAATTTGAAATACCGAAAATGTCAGTTAGATCCCAAAGTAAAGTCCGAGTAGGAAACTCCTTGTCCACGAGCTTTCGCATCGAGAATAGCCTGAAGCAAGGAGATGCGTTGTCACCATTATTATTCAACTTTGTTCTGGAGTACGTATAAGGAAAATCAAACATAGCAACCAGGGCCTAGAGCTGAACGGTATTCACCAGGTTACGGCGTATGCTGATTATGTAAATCTTGTAAATCTGATATGAGAAAAATAAAACAACAATAGAAAGAAATGCAGAGGGATTATTTAACCTTGCAGGGATAACAAAGTGCATACTTTCAAATACTTAGGATCAGTGGTGGATCTAGGTCAGTTTTTCAGTGACAAAATAATTTAAGCTACTATTCATATATTTTTCAAATTTTATATATACCTATCATAGTCTGGGTACTGGCTTCCCCCTCCCCCCAGTTTTTACCTCCTAGATCCGCCACTGCCTAGGATCAATATTAACAGACCAATCTCATGTTCACGAAGAAATTAAATATCACCTAAAAGCAGGGAATGCATGTTGTTGTAGCGAATTATGTCGAGGAGTTTGAAACTTAAAGTATATAAAACGATAATCATGCATTTGTGCTGTATTGTTGCGAAACATGGTCGCTTATTCTGAGAGAAGAACGAAGACTGAAAGTATTTGAGAATAAAATCCTGAGACAAATATTAAGACCCAAGGGGAACGGGAATGGCGGAAACTTCATAGAAAGAAACTACATAATTTGTACCGTTTACCAAAAATTGTTAACGTCATCTAGTCTAGGAAGCTCAGGTGGCCAGATCATGTAGCCAGAATGGAACAAAGTAGGGATGCCTCCAGTTTTTACTGGAAGTTAGTTTAACTAGTTTTTTTACAATGAGATAACATTTTGGCATACTTTTTATTTATTATTCATACACTATATCAAAAAAAATATAGTTGGGTGTGTTGCTATGATGTGGTACCATGGACCACCAGTATTGTTTCCATACTTAATTACAGAAAAACAGTGTACACATTTTCTCACGTTTGAAATGCTTCCAAATGTCCGACTTCCGCTTTTTTTTTTTTCTTTACGTATGATTATTGCCTTACGAGATTTCAACAAGCGTATCACTGAACTCTGAATGTGAAATTTATAGGTTTCTTTTTTACTACTGCCAGGGGTTTGCCTTCAGGGACACTCATAATCAGGGATTTCCGAAACACGTATGATCGGGGATTTCCCGGTGGATACGAATGATCCGAAATCCCCCACACAAACAAAAAAATACGTGATCAAACAAGTGTTCAAATAGATGTGGTAGAAGGAATGTTTCTACGCTGAGTTGCTCGACCTGTGCTATCTTATCCATTGTTAAGTTTGAGTTGCGTTTCTATAGCAGTAGATGTTCAAGAGCTTTATTTCATTTGCTTGTTTTCGCGTAGCATTTTTCGTTATAATTCTTAATAACCCTTCGTTGGTCACGGTCCATTTTGTCAGCGGTTGGTCGCGGATGAGCCAAGTGCTCCATCGGGTTACCAGACGCCCTTGGATTATATGTCTTCACTTTTTACCCTTGTCGTTCCGCCCTTCTTTCTTTTCTAAATACCTTGTCCTTTTCAAATCATCCTATTTTGTTATTATAATGTTTCAAAAAAAACAGTGTTGCCACGAGACGAGACAGAACCTTTTAGACGAGACACGAGACGAGATAGGCTACTTGTCTCGTCTCGAAAACGAGACGAGACACGAGACGAGACGAGATGTCTCTTGAAATGTCCCGTCTCGTCTCGTGTCTCGAAAATGAAAACGTTGGCGGAAATGGCCAAGATTGAAATTGCCAATAGTCATATAGATTGCAAAAGGAGAAGACATGTTTGTGTTAAAACATGTTGAAAGCCTTCATAAAAAAGTGACCTCTGTCTATTGAATGAAACAATCGTGATACATGAGCTTCCAGGAATATCATCCTTAATGTCTTGTCCCCAATTCCCCTTGCTGTAAACTGGGGAATTCTCTTTTTTTTTCATTTCTGGCTGGAATGATGACAAACAAAATCAAAGACAGGGAAAATTTTTACAAGATCAAGAAACCGAACTACCACGACCATCTATCCAATTTGAAAACTGGATAATGTCTACACTCATTACAGGCTGTAGTTGAAAGTTCTGTCTGAGGAAGAGAACAGAACACACTACACTTGTCTTTATTCTCTGGTGGCGGTATTCTTTTTGTTATATGAACCGAAAACGACAATTGAAGTATGTCATCTTGCAACTAAAATTTTGTCTTCTCTCTCTCTCTCTCTCTCTCTCACACACACACACACACACACACACATATATATATATATATATATATATATATATATATATATATATATGCATAAAAACACACTTTTACCATTTTACCAATCGCTCGCTTATTATACAGCAGTCATGTTGTAAAATTCACCTCTTTGTTTGCAAGGCGGTCGAAGGACAAATAAAAAGCAAAGATGTTATCGACGAACCCTTCAAATTGGTTGCTTTCGGCAAATTTATGATACTAACAATAATACTTTAAGTGAATAGGTTTTACAGGGGGGCCTTCGTTTTGTTACGCGGAAATGTTTGATCTGACCTCTGCGAAATTGCCCTCTGCTTCCATGTTCAGAGGAGGGGAATACTTCTCTTTCCTAGTGAATAATATTCATTAGGACCTAAATTATCTTCAGAAATGGTTTCTTACAGAGTGTGAAGAACATTTGGTATAATATTCATGGGACTCCGTTGAAAGCAGAAAATATCATGAGAATGATCAAACTTCGAACATTGAAGAACATAATTAACAGAAAAGAAATAGGATACCTATAATTTTAAACCTGCCATAAAATGTATATCCTATATTTTTACTAATTTCTTACTCCCATGAAAGTATCCTGGGGAGGATATTCTCTCCAATTTTTTCAGATTGAAATCCTTTTATCCCGTACGGTTTCGCCCCCTGACACAATACGAAAAAACAAATGCTGTTAAAATCCATACACATGACCCTTCCGGGACTCAACCCGGGGCCTTCAAGCCGATGGTCTATAGCCGCAGACCGCTCGGCTTTGTATGAAGATGTACGTTGTATGATTGCGAATAGATCACGACAATATAAGAAACTTTAATCCAAAATGGCCACCCAAAAATCAACTACTTTTTTAAACCACTAGCTAATCTGGGTGTACTGTCATGAGTTTGTTACACAAACGGGGCAACCACCATATAGTGGCACACACCCCGCGGTTATGGGAACAGATTTGTACCATGGAGGTGAAGACTGGCCCCAAGCATTCTTTGGTCCGATGTGTGTTTCAGCTACCATTACTATGGCACTTTAAGTAGAGCTTACTGTGCAGTAACATATAACATTTCAATCAAATACTTTCCATTACTCAATAAAATTATTTGGTTCCGAGCTTTTTTTTAAAAAAAAAAAAAGAATAATTGCAACAAATCTAAATATGCTAAAATGGAAAGTAGTTTTTGGATTGGTATGGAAACCTAAAGGCTGGAATATATGAAATCAAAGTGTACACATATATCTATCTCTCTATTTATCTATATATCTTTTCATCCCTCTCTCTCTCTTTCTCTCTCTCTCTCTCTCTCTCTCTCTCTCTCTCTATATATATATATATATATATATATATATATATATATATATATATATATATATATATATATATACAGACACTAGAAAGCAAGTGGGCTGCAGTACACTATAGTATACGATAATGTCGGGGATGGTGACACCTTTACATCGAACTTTGCTTGTCGTGTAAACATTATTTGACATTAGTGTCTTTATCTTCGACGTACCTATGAGCAATTTACTGTATTCGTGTATTGAAACTGGTGAAACAAATTACAATGTTTCAGAATGTTAAAAAAAAAAAAGAAGAAGAAGAAGCCAGGATCGAGAAGCCTCAGACAAGTAACAGCAGAGATATATTATCTTGTAAACTATTTTTCCTTGCCTCGTGAGCTTATTTGAATTTATTTTTAAGACCTTTAGGCAACTTTGGCCCACCCCGAATGGATGTTGATGGGAAAATGAGTGGAATGAAGAAAGTGGTAGGATACTAGAAAACTTCGAGAAAACACACACATACGAAAAATGAAATGAAATGAAATGAAATCTTTGAGTTTTACGTCCCACGGTTATGCCGGTTAGGCTAAAGCAGACGGTGATGATGAATAATGAATGAAATGGTGGAATGAAGAAAGTGGGAGGAAACGGGAGAACCCCGAGAAAACCCACGCACACGGTGTTTGTCCACCACAAAGTTCAATTGGCGGGGGCTGGGATCGAACCCGAGACTCCAAGCACCAGAGGTGAACGCTCTACCACTGACCTACCGCGGCCCCCACACACATTCGACGTTTGTCCACCACAAAGCTCACATGGCACTAACCGAGATCGAACCGACTACCACATACACCAGATCTTCACGGTGTATCTACCGTGACATTTCTTGTCTTGTGTGTTCTGGGTAATACTTGTAACTTAGTTGTATCTTGATTAGCATGGTGCAGTCTGCTACATTTTACTTTCGTTCCCATGGTATGCTGCTATATTTTTTACGAGACAAGACGAGACAAAACGAGACGAGACGAGACGAGACGGGACAGAACCTCTCGAGACGAGACACGAGACGCGACGAGCACATTTTTTCGAGACGAGACACGAGACGAGACACGCTTTACACGAGACGAGACGAGACAGCCTAAAGTTTCGTCTCGTCTCGTCTCGTGGCAACACTAAAAACAAAGATGTTTTCCTGAATCTAACGCAAATATTGAGTTTACTCCTTAGTTTGTTGTCAATGAACTGATGAAAGAAATAGACTGTTATAACTACATTATCTTCCTCTGGAAGAGCAATGTGGAAACAATGGTATAAAAAAAGTAAAGAAAGATTGAAACTGCTTTCAGACAAATTTGGGTCAGACTGCTGTTTCCATTTATATCTCAATCTTGTTTTCACTTTATATTATTCACTTATTTTGAATGTAGTTTTCAATTCGAATTTAGTTCTTTCGGCAACTTTGACTCAGCCTGACGAATGATGATGGGATGATTGGTGGAATGAAAAAAATTGGGAGGTAACGGGAGAACCCAGAGAAGCCCACCCAACACGCTATTTGTACCCCACAATGCTCACATGATTGAACTGGAATCGAACCGGGAATCCCACTAGAGGTGAGCGCTTTACCAATGAGCCACTGCAGCCAGAAAAATACTTTTAAAGTTCATGGCTCTACAAAGTTATGTGTACTTGCAATGTAAGATATAAATATAGACATAACAAATTAAAATTGTATATAAATCATAACAAAATCCTTATAAATGTTTAAGAACATGTTGAAAAAAACACTGGAATCTCTCTCGCGCGCGCCTATATCATGGTACTGCTAAAACTATATTATGTTCTTAAAACACATTTAAAAAAAAAAAAAACTATACTCGCACCTAGAGCCTAGTTAGGATGACGAACAGCCTAGCTTTTTTTAATGCACGAGTTCAAATTAATTAAACTCAAAAAGGGCCTTCACACTTCTTCTTCTTCTTAAATAGTATCGAGAGTGCCACTATTCATTTTAGTGTCCCTCAAAACTATGGATTCGACATTAATAGTGATCATTTTCGATTACTTTTAAAAGCTCACCCCTCCCATTTCCACCCCAGGTATAAATTTGAACTTCATGAAAACTGTCACAATTCATCTCAGCGATCCCAAAATTATAAATTCAACACTAATATCGATCTTTCCGACTATTTTAAAATGTTACCTCTCCCATCATCCTAAGTTGTGCTTTAAAAGTAGGGGATTTGAACTATTCATAGCCCAAACATAAAAGTGAACTAATTTGTAACTATACAATTTTAATAATTATAGGTAGGCCTCTCTCTCTCTCTCTCTCTCTCTCTCTCTACATATATATATAAAGAGAGAGAGAGACAGACAGACAGACAGAAATTATATGACAGCACCTAGAGTTGGAATACGTCAGATGTCTTGGTTGGCAGCGATTAAGATTTCGGATTGTTGGCGCTGGTGTGTTATGGCAAACTCTATACTACGAGAGGAATAGTAGAACTGCAGTGTGCAATGAACTGGGCAAACGGTAATAGAATAATATGGTCGATCTTTCTGATTTGCAAAGAGACATGTTTGCTTAAGTCAGTTTTGTAAGCTCTTAATTACACTTTATGACGTTTCAGTATGATTTTTCACTGTTGTCCCTCAATTCTTAATTTCATTTGCTATATTCTTTACCTGGGAGCCATGAATTTTTGGAAGATTTTCATTGTCATTCTACTCACTCATTATGTTAATATCAATAATATGCTAACACTTAAATCTGTGAAGTTCACGTGTACACAGGTTCATACAACTATTAGGCCTAAACATTTACTGCGACAGCACACTGTAAACAAAAAAGTTTAGTGTTGTCAGATCTTGAGACTGAATAGCAATAAAACAAGAATTAAACTAGTTTCGAATATGTTAGGTTTAGTAAAACGATCGTTCATTATGAACAGAACACTCAACGAATAAAAATGTTATTGTATTATATAAAACTAGTACTTTTTTAAATTTATATATAAAAATAAAGAAGTAGTGCACTCATAAGAGTTATAAAGTTATAACCTCCAGATAATTGAAAGCAGCCCAAAAGTAACATGTCGCCCAATTTTAAATTTTGACAGTGAGGGATCTTTAAAAATCGTATCCAGTCTGAAAATATTAATTGTAAGTCATATATGTACGAAGTTCAGTTGAAATTAAACAAAGGGTTATATAATTATGCAGGAAAAATTTATTTTAAAGTGCTTGGCAATACTGATGAACCTGCGTGTTTGGGAGACGGGTACATCTACAGTATGTTTCCTACAGTGTTGAATTATGTTTATGGTAAGTCTGATGTATATACCACCAATGGTACAGAAACCATTCGAAAAATATATTTAGATTGCCAACACTGACAATGTTAGTACTTGTGTGTTCAAAGTAAAATGTAATAAACCTCTTTGAGATATAGGTCTAATAATATACCAAAGAAGAACATGGTTGGTACAGGCGTTTAAGCGTGATGCGCGAATATGCATCGTACCATTCATTTTTATTTGTACGTCTATAGATTTACATATATGTGACATGTGTGGGTTGATTCTCGTTAGATAATCTTATTCCCTTGTTTTCCGGTAATTTTTCAGTTTTCTGTTTTCTAGAAAATTTTCCGCCTTTCGTTTTTCCGGAAAATTTTCCGTCTCCCGTTTTCAATTTTCTGGTTTCCGGATATTTTTTCCGTTTTCCGTTTTTCCGGAAAATGTGGCCGTCCCTATCAGAAACACAAAAATAAATGCCAATTTTCTAAATGGCTCGAAATGGAAAGCAGATAAGTGAGTCGTGATAACGATATCTCATGTCTTATGCGCTCTTGTACCACATATCGATTATCTTTGATCTGTTTGAAGATATCGCATAATTACTGCGAAACTAGCTGTATTTTAATTTCGCCGTGATGGGTCCTCTTAAGCAAACTGCCAAAGTGATCAAGACAGTGAAACAAAAATAATCATGGTAAGAAAATTATTATTTAATTCTTGATGCTGATTCACTCTCTTTCCTAAGTATAACATCGCCACTAAATCAAACACTAAGTCGTATTGCTACGGTAAAATGCTATAATGCTACAAAAATTGAGGTGAAGCGTGACATCGTCAATGGAGTTCAAGAGATAAGATATCTTAGGAACGCTGAAGTTTTCATATTCTCAAAATAACTAGATAAACGATTCTCTTGTCTGAGCTGCATGTATACACATTATTACTTGCATATATGGTTTAACTGTCGTCTTTAAAATAGGAATGTTCCGTTTATTTTTTATATCTGTATAATAAGAAGGTTTCTTCTTGAATACTACGGATAGATGTCTCTGCAGAGGTTACTATTTAGAATACGATTTTAACAATAAAAAATTTAACGTTCCCTTTTCTTCGAAATCAATTAATAAAATTACATAACAGTTTTAAGAAAATCCTTGGTGAAGAGGTCCTAGCTTGAATACCGTTCTAAGTTCATGTGATTGAAATGTTGTTTGTTTTCCGTTTACCCTTCAACTAATCTCGATGACTATGTAAGATTAATGTCAAATTTCAAACAATCAACATCGATGTTTTGTGTCAGTAAACAGTGTAATTAATACGAAAGAGTTCTAGTTTCAATAGAATTTAATAATATTTTTGTTAAATAAAAATTGAGGAGCCCAGTATGTCTTTAAAAAAATATTCGTATAATCATTGGTATTAATTTTTATCGAATTTTCCCTACATCATATGCTGCAAAAACCATCGGAAGATTCCCTTGTTAATTTAATTTTGTAATAGGTGTTTATTAATTACAGACACTGGATTCTCAAAGCACAACAGGAGTTCTGGTACAGTGCATATACTCTCGCCTTGTACGCTTAACTTATGTGGGAATGTGTGATTGATCAGGAAATAGACAGGATATTAAGAGGTTAGGATACCGGAACAGCAAGCCAATGACACAGGTTCTTTTCTTCGGTGCAATTGCACATTCTTCATCCATTGGTCTTGGTTGATTTAGAGTTTAACTTCTCTTTCCAACACCGAAGGATTATGAATGTGTAATATGCGTTCAGTATATAGTGTATGACATATGGATGTAGAGCTTAACGTGGGATTTGAACCACATGAACTTCCATCAAGAGTCAAACCCGGGTCATACCATATAGCATGGAGAGATCATTCGCACTGATTGTTTATTAAAGTTTAGCATCCTTTTTCAGAACCGAGACTACATGAGACATGCACCTACAGTTGAAGGTGTATCCGAAAGCCCTGTAATGCGCTTACATTTCAATGTATTCCTAACGGAATCGATCCTGTAATCCCATGTACAAAAGGCGCAGGCGATTGTCATTAGACCATTAGGAAATATTCTAGATCTTTGAGTTTCCATCGAATTCAAACTTATAGAGAAAATGGTACGTATAAAGAAAAATTATTTGTTCCTCTGTTTTTTTTTTATAAAATTGACATTTGTGTTGAAGTGTATACTAAGTTCAGTGTTTATGTGAGCACATGTTTCTGGGTTAGAAAGTGGTGTAAGTTACAATAAAATTGCTGATGCATTTCTTATAAGATCTTGATTTGTTTAAGTTAGTGTTATTAATGTAATTTGAGAGTATGTCAATATATTACATTATATGGACATGTCACTTGTCTGTATATGAGTGGGAGTGACCAGGAATCGATTATCGATTAGAGGTCATGTGATTTGAATCCCACTTTAAGCTGTATGTCCACGTGTTATGTAGCCTTAGTTCTCAAAAAGGACGCTAAACTTCAATAAACAGACTGAATGATTTCCTCCGTGGCTATATGGTATGACCCGGACTTGATTAATGGTGGATGTTTATAAGGTTGAAATCCCACGATAAGCTCTAGGCCCATATCAAAGGAACCCTAAACTGCAAATCAACCAAACAGCCGTATGCATGTGTGTTGTAAGTGTATATGTAGCCAGTATCAAATAACGTAACTAACTACTCTAGGAGGTTGTGGGTCTTATAAGTTTACTTTTACTTTTATTTTATGAGGCCCAGTGGCGTATTTACGATTTTGTTTCGGGGGGGGCTTGGCTAACTTTGGGGGGGGCTTTGCCTGAAAATGTGAAAATTCTGCAAGATATTTCATATACTTTACTATAGTAAGTAAGATTTCGGGGGGGGCTTAAGCCCGGAAGCCCCCCCCCTAAATACGCCACTGATGAGGCCAATCTATATATGAACTAAAAACTGCCTGACTTTAAGGCTCAGGAAGGATGATGTTGTAGATGCGTAATGTGTGTTCATTATATAGCCTCATTTGCTGTTTTTTGTCTTCCTAGACGTTTTTTGTCTTCAGTACCTCATACAGGCTCATAGCTAAGAAGTGTCTAGAGGACTGAGTCCACTTATGATCACTTTCAGCCCTTTGAAATTTTCAGTGGTTTGTGGGTATGTATGATTGAATGTAAGATTAATTCAAGTCAGCTTCCCGTCCCCCACAAAATAGAATCGGGTTCCTGTCTCGGTGTTCTGACTACGGACCTGACCTCTTATTTAAAGTAATTCCCCTGTCGTCTCACGATATTTGGTCTCTTCTTTGTACCACGGGATGTCGTTTTCACGTATCATCGTACACGATATATATATTAGTAATCATACTGATTTGAACAAAAAAAAAAAAAAGAAAAGCATTTGAAAGGTACAATTAACATATTTCCTCTTTTCTATAGTGTCTGAAGAGTATGATTTATTTTGGAATATATCTAGGATGACTTTCTTTTAAAGTTTCAAGAAAGTTTAAAAACATTATATTATACCTTCTCATTACATTTCGCAAGTGATGCACAGTGGAAATACAAGTTTGCTCAGGGTCTAGAAGAGCGTAACGTACCTTCTTACAGAAATTAAGTTACTCCAAAAGTACTCCAAAATTTTCCAATCGCTATTTCTGTTTAAAACATAGCCCAAAATTATGATCTGCAAACTACGGTAATAAATATGTTTATCGAGGAGACAATGTTCTTTTTTATTTCGTCAAACACAAATGATGACAATAGCGTTAAAGTCAAACAGTACCATTTTATTTTGTTATTTCGGGCTTTCTGTTTGATAAGTCAATTCGAAAGCAGTACTGGGGCACGGAGGCTCAGTGGTACAGCGTTCACTTCTAGTTCGATCCCAACTCGCGTCAAGTGAGTTTTAATGTGGACAAATACCGTGTTCATGAGTTTTCTCGGTTTTCTCCCGTTTCCTCCCACTTCATTCTTTCCACCATTGCATTCACTTCTCATAATCACCGTCTCCTTTAGACTAGCTGGTATACGGTTGGACATAAAACTGAAAGATTTCATTTTTGTCGACAGCAGTAATGGTTGAAGAACGAATAAAATTAAAATTTAACCAAAAAATATATTATAGATTCCCGTTATGAACATATTCCGGATTCAAAAGTAGAAAGACGTAAACGATTGGCGGGTGCACCTACCTGAGACAAGTTAAAATATGTCTTGTCCATCACTGTGACAACTAGGATGTTTCCAACCAATAAAGTGAAGCAGATGTGCTTTCCTATGGATGTCCTCACGCACTGGATAGATCTACAAGAAGGACAGAAACGAAAATTAAAAAAGAAAGAAAAATGGGGGAAAAAAGAGAAAATAGACAGTGATGTTTGATTAATGACGTCACGTAGAAGCCATCGATCAAAAAGCAAACTGACCGACGTGGCCTCAAAAGTCATTTACCCCCATCATACTTTAAAAAAAGAAAACTTGGAATGGTTATTTAATGTAATGTCACTCATTGTCGGTTTTCGGTTTTGTCGTTCCGAGATCATTAATCACCCTGTCGCCTGTGTTAGGGAATGCATGTTGCAATGCGATGATGTGGTGTCAAAGGGGTCCATCTACAATGCAGTTTGGTTGGCCCACTACCAAAATTTCTTCTCTCTTTCCCTTCTCGGAGAAGTCCAACAGTAGACGTTAAGGAAGCTTATTGGAAAATAATACCCTTTATCAAATGATTTAAAGTTATTGTCAAAGGAAGATCTTTGGAGCTAAATTCTGGCACAAACATGGCAAGACATATCAAAACCGCTTGTTTTAACATTCGTGATTAGTTCAAAATTACTTTCTGTCTTACCTTTTTACAAAACAAAAATAGACAAATTTTCATTTTCTATCTATTTTTACCATTACGAATATCGAAATCGAATTATTAGTGTTATTTGTTACTGTCTAAAATGTACAAGATTCTGTATGGAACTATACAAATAAATCAAAGAAAGCGTAAAAGAAAACAAATAACAGCTATAAACATACTTTAATTGAATTTGACACCTTATCTTTTTTAAATGTATATCTACTAATTCGGTTACGCTATACGTTATAATAGTGTAATTATTAGAATTTATTTATTATTGCGTTGACGCTACTAACCTACTGATCATAGGGAAAATATAGTCTTCAAAACAACACACGCAAAATGTAATGGTGGTATTTTAAATTTCCAAAGCAAATCGGAGTTGGAACAAAAGTTAACATTTGTTTTGTTTCAAACTTTTTTTTACTACAATGCTTGCTCAGCTTTATAAAATAAAAACAATGAAATGCAGAAATAAGCTTAATGCTCTTGTCTCGTTGAAACAACTCTTTCACTACTTCTTAAAATAAATCGAGGAACGTGAATTTTCTCAAAATGCGATTTTTTAATAACAACTAAATCCTAATTTCTATATTACATGTTGAAAATTATGACTTCCGGAACAGTCCGAAAGTAGTTTATTCACACCGGAAATGGTATTTTTATTTCGGATTTCGGATTTAGATTTCTGGGCTTTCGGCATCTAAGGCCATTTAGCTCTTCACGATTTGAGGGATGACGTCCCTCGGCGAGCACGCAATCTGGGGAAAGGGAAAAAAGAAAGGATTGTGGAAGGAAGGAAGCAGCCTGGGACCTATAAATTAGGTACCACCCCGGCATTTGCCTGGTGTGAAAGAGGAAAACCCAGGAAAACGTCATTCAGGGTGGCTGGCCTGAAAAAGCGTGTCACACTTTTCCGACCGAGTGACCCCACCGGGAATCGAACCCGGGACATGGAATATAGAAATTGTATGCAAGGACATAATTACGAGGCTTAGACATCAAAAATCCTTTCATAATATTTAATTTCGTTTGTCCTTAGAATAACATGTAGAATTAATCTTTTATGTAACAATGTTCTACAAAACAATGTAGTCACAATTCCGACAGTATTTCAATTGCTCTCAAGAGAGCACCTTCAGAAAAGTATTTTTGACAGCATTTCACATTTTTCCTATCACATTCCACATATGAAACAGAAGTCCGCTCCTTAAAATTCCAAAACCTCTCTGGTCTGCTGTGGAAGGTACGGTAAAAATTTCACCATTACGAGTTTAGGTACCATACTGTTTCATATTTTGAGAAAATTTACGTTCATGAACTTAAGAATAGGTCAACGAGTGGCGTACCGGTACTTTGTATTAACTTAAATGTCTATTACATTTTATTAACATTTTTAAATCAAAAGGATATACATAAAAGAAGTATTAAAATAAAGATTTCTTATTTTCGTACGTGCATACATTATGAATCTTAATTAAAGAAATTACATTTCGTTTTAAAATTTCAACTTTAGACAAACTGTCAAGGAATGTTGCTTCTGGCCAGTTTTGGAAGTCCAAAACACACCAGTAAATTGAACATATGCTATTTCATATGCCTTTTTGTTTGTTTGTATCAAGTCTTATCTGTAATACAAGACAGTTAAAGGATTGGTACTAATTAACGGTCATACTCTCGTATATATTCTGTATAATGTTAGCATTGAAAACTCCTATTAATTTCCCGCAGGAAACAATGAAATTATGCTAGATTTGACAAAGATACTAAAGTCAAGATGATAGATGTTACATCTTGATGAAATTGATGCAATTATAATTTCCTGTTCCATATGGCAATAGAATTCCAGCGATGTTTTCGCTGGTGGCTGGATGCCTTGACTTGGTGGAGTTCAACTGGTTCACGTCTGCTGGAATTTCATGCTGGTACATTTTAGCCAGGACATGAGTCTGATAGTACGCAGCATTGTTTCCACATTGTACTCCAACTTTCGGAGGCGCAGTTTGCTCCTGTACGAGAACCGAGCTTTTGAGAAACTGTCTCAGCATGTAATTGCATGAACTTTATCACAGTCTGTGAGATAAATTCACACCTCATCAATGATAACAAATTTCTCGATCGCCCATAAGATGACATTCATACAACCTCCTGCAGTTCCTTTTTCACTCTGTCAAATGACACCATTTCAGCGCGTTCACACTGGTCTTGCAAACGACAGTGAGGCAAAACTTCCTTGTGTGTGGTCCGGTTGATTGTTGTCTGCGATGTGGGTCATTTACTGGTCATCGCACGCTGTGTGTGGGAATTTGCAGAGGTCGACATACGCCGAACCACACACAATAGCGGCGGAGTCCTCTTCGCGGGAGATTGGTTTCTAGTTCCTCGCGTCGATGTGGTGGGCCCAGGACTCTCTGCCGCATATTTTCGTATAATATGATTCATAGCGGTACAACCTATACGAAAATTATGCACTTTTACGATGCACAACGCCATAAACTTAGCGTTGAAAACGGCTACAATAAACCCGACCAAGTCTGTTTAGTGGCATCAGACTACGCTCGGTCACATTTCTCTACTCTGTGAGTTACGACATACTGTTACTTTCCTCATGACAATCTCACGACGATGGGTTGCGCATGCGTGGTATAGTTGCATATTGACTTTGGCTAAATATAAATAAATCAACCTCTGTATTCAAAGATCACTAGTAAGTTACTGATTGGTTTTAATCATGTATCAGTAGGCAAAGAATAGAAATAAATATTTATTGTTACTCTGGGTAGAGATTCTCTAGCGATTGTGGGCTTTAATGTGTTTTCTTTGAAAGCACCCCGTAGAAGAAGAAGAAAAAGAGTGAAAAATTATACAAAAGTTATAAATCCTTCATGTTCTAAGTTTTATCCTGCATCAGTTGTAGATTTTGGTAACATAGCCTATTAAAAGAAGGCTATAGTATTTGCAAAATCACGTAAACAATGAATATTTATTATGGCTTTTAGTTGGTGAATACTCATACAATTCTTCATTTTAATGTTTACGAGCATAAGAATGATTGACAGATTGTGACTGGGAAGGAATCCGTTCTGTCAAGAGTAAATAAAGTAGAACTTAAATTGAATGGCTGCGAAAAGGCTTCTAATTACTTCACAATAACACTGTTATTAAGTCCCTATCCAGGAAACACTTCTGACAGATTAATTTCAATTCTCTCCTCGTCGTCCTCCGCTCTTTCCCAAGGAACGGGAAAACGAAAAGAGAGGATAAAAGTACCTCAAAAGAACTTCTATAAAGGGGAGTGATTTGCAGCACTTGTGGACCTCGAAAGTTAGAAGTTACAAATGACGACTTTTTTCTTCTTTTTTAAACTATAAAGTATTTTTTTAAACAATTTATTCCATTCTTTTTTCCACCCCTTAGAGGTTTGGCAAACTCAAATGCGAATTAATCATAGCTAGACTTCCCTACCTGCAAATGTGGAACACAATTAATGTCAGAATCAGGCAGACGATGGTGGCGCCACTGCAGACTAACGAAAGTACGTCCAGGCAGACATCTTTTCCCTGTCGAAAACAAATGAATGTCTTCATCAAACTGACACATAGTAATGATAAACGTATATATTCCAACATTCCTTCCGTCTTTCGCTTTGCTCTTTTTTGCATTTCATTAAATATGATGATTTGACAAAATCCTTTTAACAGTATAAACACAACAATATTGTAATTGTATTTACAGCATAAAAAACAGAAGTGAATGTGGAACTAAATATTATGAATTTTATATAATTACACGTACTTTACACATTAACTATCATGCACAATTTCAAGTTTTGCTGTACAAATAATGAGCTCATAAGCTATTTTATTTGATTTTTACTAAAATTCTCCCTTCAGCACTGAATCAAAATGATTATGCATAATCCAACTGCATGTGTTTCTATGGTAGGGATATTTTAGGCTGTTTCGTTCCGAAAATGTATCCAGATATCGCGTCTCGAAAAATGTGTTTTTATTGGAAGAGCACTGTCTCGTCTCGAGACTTGTCACGAAAATTGTCTCGTCTCGTCTGGTACAAACACTTGTTTCGACTAACAACCCATAAATATACGATATAAGTTAACAACAAATGTCTCACTCTCAACCAACGACTGAATTCAATTTCAACCAAAAGTTCCCATTGGATAGCTTCAAAAAGCGTGTCGTGTTACATGAATATCTGATAATCGCAGAAGAGGACAGGACGTTCTTATCCTCACCATGAGAGATAGAGATAAGCTATCAATTTACATTTCGGTTCAAGAATGCGTTCCTCTTCACATATTCATCTTTTATGCATTGTCCGCTATCAGCTACACACTTTACGAGAGCAAAACCCATCTCTTTGCTTTGAAAGCATTCTTTAACTTTCGCAATAGGTCCCTATACAATGTCAAAATGTGTCACTAATTGTAACCCAAGATTTGTAAGTAACCAGTCAAGATCACAACCTTGGTTCCAAAATACGTACAACATGATCTTGCTGGATGAATGCTACATTCTGTCTTTTAGGGTTGAGGGAAGAGTTTGTTTCGATGTTTTACCCATTCCTTGGGTTTTAGACTCAAAAAGATATACCAAAGATGCATCTGTCCGTTTAACGTCCCACGTTATTCCCTTTAGGCTAATGAGATTATGATTACGGCTAGTAAATTATAATAGAAGAATTAGTGGGATGAGAATGTGTAAGGAAACGGGAGTACCTCGAGAAAACCCACGAGCACGATGTTGTTCACCACAAACTTACTTTTCGGGGGATTAAGCCAGCTATCGCAGACACCAGAGGTAAGGCTCTACCACAGAGCCACCATATTCCCTTACCTTGCACTCATAGTACAAATCGGGGGCTGCGGTGGCTCAGTGGTACAGCGTTCACCTCTGGTCCTTGGACTCCCGGGTTCGATCCCAGCCCCAACAAGTGAACTTTGTGGTGGACAAACACCGTGTGCGTAGGTTTTCTCGGGGTTCTCCCGTTTCCTCCCACTTTCTTCATTCCACCATTTCATTCATTACTCATCATCACCGTCTCCTTTAGCCTAACCGGCATAATCGTGGGACGTAAAACTTAAAGATTTTATTTAATTTCATTTCATAGTACTGATTTGTGTAGAAGAGCATCTTTGTTACCTTGCTGCCATTTTCCTCATATGTAGAATGTGATGGTTACGGTTTTTATGCCTAGTCGACTATAGCTGCTGTCCTTGACATCACTATAAGCTTTGACATTTCACTTATGACATTTTTGACTGTTAAAAGTCCCATCAATATGTATCAATAAAAAAAATATGCCAAGTCGTAAGGGGCAGGGCACGTGCCAGGGTGTCTCCCTTACGACTCAGGTTTTTTTATTATTATTATTAGCCGGACACATAGTATCATTTCGATAGATTCATTAGTTTTTTCGAAACAATCATACATTAACATGTACAGAATTTCTACTTATTTCTATTGCTTATTAATAAAATACTCTCTACCCTCTTTATTTCTCTTTTTAAAAAATACTTAGTTACTTTTTTCTTTAGAGTGGGCTGTAGGCAGTGCGAATTAGTCCTGTACCGTAATTGTCATGTACGAGGCTATTACTAGTTTGCATACTTCCCAAAAGCAATAAAGATAACATAAATTAAATTATCACAGAAAGAGTTAGTTTATTGGATCACTCAAATTGAATACTGTACTTCAGTCCTAAACTAATGAAGCTTACACCTTAAAATCCACACTCTAATTTCTGTACTGCATCACCTTCGACTTTGATTTTCTTGCAATGACGCATGTTCTCAGCACAACAAGTGCTATTACGGCTGAGGAAAAAAATGTCAAATTTTGTGCGCTAGACTAGGAAAGAAGCAAGAGTTATTGCCAATCTACAACTTCTTTAGCACCAACGCTGCTCCACCCCCTGCCATTCTCTAAACATATCTTTGCCAAATTACAAACGCGTGAATACAAAAATGCGTGTATGCAAAACAAAAGTGCGGCACCTAACTATTCAATAGCTGAGTTCACCTTACAGTCTACAGACGTGCCTTTGTTATAATTTCAGTACAAGTCACCAATAAGGGCAGACGAAAAATATGTCAGTTGCTACAAAATATTTCTTCTACATTTTTTATGCAAAACAGCTCTGGAAGTTGTGGTGAATGTGGTAATCGTTTGCTATTTCCTTAAATCCTAGGGACGGTGGGAAACTATGAGTAAAATTTGGTGGATTACAAATATTCGTCAGATATGTTATTAAATATTTTTCTTAGTTCATCATCACATCAAATTTATTATTATTATTATTATTATTATTATTATTATTATTATTATTATTATTATTATTATTATTATTATTATTATTATTATTATTATTATTAAAACAACGGTAGTTACTAGGCCGCTATTTTCTAGCATTCTGGACTGGAATTCGTTCATTTTTTTGTAAGTAGCTCTTAAATTGCCAAAGCACTGAAAATCTGGATTCTCAAACCCAGAACCATGCGTACCAAGCGCAAAAAGCGTGTTAACAACTCGGTTAAAAAGGGTCATATGTATTTGAGACAGAGAGAGAAAGAATTTATCTGTCCCAACCCTTTACAAAATCCTGACTACGGGTCTGCCCGAGGCTTAAAAAAGTGGTTGATGACAAGAATAGGATAGTGGGAAGATACGGGAGAACGTCGAGGAAACTAATGCACGATGTATTTGTCCCCCACTTGGCAAGAGCTGGGATCAAAGAAAGGACTCTAAAGTCCAGAGGTAAATGCTATGGTCCCATTTATGACTTTTATGTAAATTTTCTATCAAATATTCGAAGCTGTTTTTTAGTTTATGTCGGTTTCAATCTTTATCCATAAGACCAGTCTAGTTTTAGCTATTGATCAGTACAGACAGACCAAATAATTCAAGATGTAGGAAAGAAAAAGTACATGAAAATTAAAAGTCTGACTCAGTATAGTGAAGAATGGAAAACTGCATTGATACATAGTGACCAAATAATACCTGATGCAGGGAAGAAAAAGTACATGGAAAGAAAACGTTTGGCTCAGTATAAAGAACGGTGGAAAGTTGCGTTGAAACATAGTGACAAAATAATACAAGAAGTAAGAAGAAAAAGTACATGGAAAGGAAAACTCTAGTTCTGTATAGGGAAGAATGGGAACTTGCGTCAAACCAATTGAAGGTTTGACCCGAAAGAAGACGACATATAACATAATTCTGAATCATATATACTATATTTAATTGAAGTTTATACTATAGTTTCTCTATAGCCCTTAAAGCTTCTTTGTTAAGTCACATAATTTTATCTTAGTACTTTTTAAAGCAATTCCCTACTTTTTGCATGTCACAATATAATAGGTATTGTCACTTTAAAAGGAAAAGCTTTTACTCACCACATATTCATGTATATCCATTAATAAAGCAAATGTAGATAGATGAGAACAAGTACACACGGTTCTCTTTTCATTGATATTGTCGACACTACATCCTGCTATGTCCCATTGGCCAACCCTGGAAAGGAAATATACATTGGAAATTACAATATGCTTGCTTTGAACATAGTTCTTATTGAAACATAATCTAAAACATTTTATTCAAGGTAACAAATATCAAACTTAACTGAAAGATGCAGTTAACAGTGCTAAATTGTCTTGTTTCCATTCCATTAATTAAATAATTTCATGCTGAATTGATTTATGAAACAGGAACAAATTTTTTTTGTCTAGCTGTTGAGAAAATTTTCCTACAATTTATACCTAAATAGTAAAGTATCACTTGAGGTTCTTTTGTCAAAACTTACGAACGTACGCCCGAGACAGACCCGGATTGCATGTTTAATCCAAAACGCCGGGGCCCGAGTCTAACTCGCGTTTTACGTAATAGCCACTATGTAACTTACTATGGTTTGCGGTCAGTTGTTGGCCGTATTAAATACTTACTGAGACTCAGTACTTGAAAAAATACTATTCACCTGACTATTCAGCGAAGAGTAAACAAACTTTTTCAGGTTGATTGTTGTGATCACTTTTCTGCATTTGACTGCAGCACGTTCGATAAGGTAGTGGAATATTTTGTTTCGAAAACAATTTCATTTTCAGTTGTCTCAAATTCCCTGCTCATTATTGCACACCATCGTCACTGCTCGCACTTCACACGCGGTGGGAGTACAGTGAAACCTCCCTTAACGGACACCTCTCAATAACTGACACCTCTATAATACGGACAGATTTTTTTGTCCCGGCAAAAATATATGTTCTCTTACGGAACAAAACCCTCCCTTTTACGGACACTCAGGTACGGACGCGGACAGCCCTTTTTTCTCCCAAACGTTTCAATATCCTCTTCATAACGGACAGAAATTATTCTCGGTTCTGCGATATATTACAGTAGACAGAAAAATCTTTTCCTCACAAGTGTATCTATCATAACAGCTCCAAGCTGAATTTGAAATTCTTTTTTTCTTCTGCCCGCAGTAAACTGATTTTTGGTGGAAATCCTAGAAAACCTTCAATAAGCAATAGCACTTATGCAAGGTCAATCATATGACCTAGAATTCTATGCGAAAGATCTTCTCTTCCCTAGCAAATTTAACCTTTTTCCTCTAGGACTTGCATCTTTCCCGACAATTTCATAGATAACAAAACAAATATTGTTTGTTTTACAATAACATTTTCAACAAGTAATGTTTCCACTCTTACTTTATTGGAAAAGCAACTTTACTTATGATACTGGGACAAGTCTGGGTTGGAGTTTCCTCGGCTTCATTTTTCACTTTCCTTAAGAGGATATTTTTTGTGATTTGGGGCTGGGTCAATAAACATATCAACTCCCAATAACTTGTTTTTTCCTCCATTCCGCCAACGAAGATACCGCGCCAGTACACACACAATACACACGCGTTTCCTCCGCAACCGTACTGAGGATTCTCAGAGGAGATTATCTAATGAGTTTTATTACCTTTGTAGATGAGAAAGCATGCCTTTTTCGCTAAACAATAGCGTTTGGCCGGTTAGTTGGTTCCTAACGCATCTTTTGAGAAGGTTCTGAGAATTTGAAATAAAAGAGAAAAGATTTCTCTAATTAATTATTTCGTAATTAAGATTATTTAACAGGAATGAATTCCTCCTTCATCCCTCCCAGTAATTCAAATACATACTAAACAGAGTATTTTCATATTGAATTTTACGTATTTACGCCCATACGTAATGTATTTACTGTATATTACTGCACACAATTACCGTTGTGAGAACCTCTCAGTAACGGACAAAAATTCGTATCAAATTGCTGTCCGTTATTCAGAGGTTTCACTGTATTACTTTTCTATCATAAAGATTTTTTCGGTTGCTCAAAAAACACATGTTTCAAACAAAAGTGTAGCAAAATACCCCTTCCTATATCAACAAATTATATAATCGTAATAAAATCTAAAATACAAAAATTTCTTTGCAATGTTTTTAGTGCGTCTATCATTCTTTAGCAATGTGCTACATTTTTTTTTTCAAAAAATGGCTAAAATCCCCAGGATACTGTAATAAACAAGGCCAGATTAACCCACGATCGAAAGTTGAGTTGAGTTGATTTTGAGTTTAACGTCCCGTTCAGCAGCGAGGCTATATGAGACGTGGACCTACTGATTAACGTGGAATCCGAACCACATGAGCTCCCGCCGGGAATCGAACCCGGGCCACCCACGCCACAGGTGCGTACGTTAACCGCTTAGCGACGGAGGAGCTCTCCACGATCGAAAGTGTTAAATTGTTTCTTTTTACAGAAAAATGAAATACACTGCACTGTGAGGTTGTTAATATTGTAGCCCAGAGCATATATTTTCAATATTTATTTCATTTAATTTTCTATTTGATTAATCATTTTTGTTTTCTTGAAAAGTTAGAAGTTATCCATTGAATTATTTTAGCAGAATGAGGTTAGGAAATGTTAAATAGCAAAAACATTACACAATCTACAATGTATGTAGTCAGATTTATGTAATGATTATATAAGTTTGGTATCAAGGAAGACATGATTCGGCACATTATTGTAATGGGTGTAAAATAGAAGAATCTGAAATAGTCATTACTTTGAAAGAATTAAGGAAATTTTATGTAACAAAATTTTGTGAATAATTTGTTAACACAGACACAATTTCGGGTATGTCAAAACTGCCAGCATCGCGGACGTAGGCATTCTGGAGATTTTCATCACTGATCAACTATGAGGAAACTGAGAAATTTCCTGGAGAAGGGATAGCGCGCCTCTGACGTGATGATGAAGCGGATTCCAGGAGGAGGGAAGCAGAACAAATTCGATTAATTTTCTTGCAGAATCTTAGGAAAACCGTACTGCTCTGAGTACGTTTTGCAGTATAGCCTCTAGGTGAGTGTACATATAATGGGCGAATGGATGGATAAACAGAAGTTCAGAGATCCAAAAATAAATCCGTTTATGCTTAGAAAAATCTTTAAATCTTACGTCCCATGCGTATGCCGGCTAGGCTAAAGCAGACAGTATTGATGAGAAATGAATGAAATGATGGAATGAATAAAAAGGGAGGAAACGGGAAAACCCCTAGAAATCCCACGCACACGGTGTTAGTACACCTCAAAGTTCACTTAACGCGAGCTGGAATCGAACCAAGGGCATCAAGCACCAGAGGTGAACACTCTACCACTTTTTTCAGTTAACCGATTCTTCCACTGGGAATCAAACCCGGGACCCCATACATGAAAGGCGCACGTACTAGCAATTAGACCAGCAGAAAGGGCACCACTGAGCAACCTTTGCCCCCTTTTAAATTTAGAATTCGTTTTTCGTTATTCACGATTACTATATGCCTAGGCATTTATTTCTCAGGTCAAAACTCAAAAGCAATAATAAAACCAAAGAACCAAACACATAAATATTTCAAGTAGCACGTTATAGTGTAAGATACAGAATTGTAATTATACCTATAATACGTTATTAAATAACAATATTAATATTCAGTCATTGGGAACATATTAGCCTTAAAAGGTTTCATTTGGTATAACCTGATACCAAATTTCCTCGTGCAAGCTATGTCAAAATGTCATGGTGAGTTTCTGAATGGATCGATCCGAATCTTCGAAGAAAAGACAATTACCTGAACAGATTCTTGGTGTTTCTAGTTGGGTTTTGAAACAATTTCGAGGCATTTCTCTCTTCTGTGTTTTAGCAGCAGTCCGATTCGTCAGTGAGTGTTTGATACTTTTAGCCTTACCGCCAGCCATTGTTTATACCTTCGTTAGCTATGTATATTGAATTTCTTCACTGAGTAATCAGCATAACCTTGATTTGTCATATGACCGAAGCCTCCCCCCTCTTAGTCTATCCCTACTTGGACCGATCTGCAGTGAAATTTACCAAATATCAGCTTGCAGATCTAACGCCATGAGCGATAGCATTAAACGCATGCCACAATTATAATAACAGGATAAGCCCATTATGTGACCAGAGACTTCAGTGTCTTCCAGAAGTGGAGGGGACTTTCCTACCAAAAATGAATCTACCAGCACCTGCAGTGTTGGAACCCGAGCGTTAAGCATGTTTAAGTCCCGCCAGTACAAATACCAGCTACCGTACTGAGTCATCTGGTATCTTTGTGCTAGTTTGAACGTCATGAGCTACGCAGGGTCGGGACGCAATTCTCTTCTGGTTTTCAGTGGTTCCTGGATTGCGTTGGAAACTGTCGGGATGTGGTCTAATCATGGTCATGTTCTTAGACAGTATTCCTTATTATATATACTTACAAATCCATATATATAAACAAAGCACCCTATTTAGCATCTGAGCTCCTCCGTGGCTAAGCGGTTAGCGTACGCGCCTTTGGCGTGGGAGACCCGGGTTCGATGCCCGGCGGGAGCTCATGTGGTTCGGATTTCACGTTAATCAGTAGGTCCACGTCTCATATAGCCTCGCTGCTGAACGGGATGTTACACTCAAAATCAACTCCACTCAACCTATTTAGCATCCTCCTTAGCTTAAACAAGTATCATAGGTGCAGATTGATTGTACATCGTCCGTCTCTCTCTCTCTCTCTCTCTCTGTGCGTGTGTGTGTGTGTGTGTGTGTGTGTGTGTGTGTGTGTGTGTGTGTGTGTGTGCGTTGGTGAACCCGCCAATCTTTGTACGTCGATCGGTCTTCACAGCAGCACTGTGAGCTATTTTTGCAAAGCGAGCATTTTTTAGTGGTTGCTCGAATTGTTTTTTACTTTTAACGCGTGCAGGACCCTTATAGGGGTCCCCCCGCGAGTTCTTTTGACTCCGCTCGTTTATACGGATACAGCCGCTTTGTCTGTGTTAAGTGTGTGTTCAGACTGAAAAATTTCGTTTCTCGATCGGTGTGTATTCCGACGCAGTGCCATCTACGTGTGTATTCCAAGCAGGAACTAGAGCAATTCAAACTCCCTGCAGCTGCGTTAACCATTGTTGCCAATGAAGTATTTGTTGAAATGTTAAAGAAAATTAGCAGCTATAGCAGCGGAATTATTCACAGTAAGAACTATGATATGAATATTACGTAAAAATAACCCTATGCCTAAAAAGTTTTTATTAGAACTGAGGAGTGGGAGGGGTGTATATATATAAAAATCTATATTATAAAATTGAAAGTGAATATTTTGGTACCTCTTAATCTCTTGAACTGCCCGACCGATCTCGATGAAACTTCCAACGTAGATGCGGTTTTGGCTTTGGAGTGTTTTTAGCTGTTTACTTTGACAGTAGAACTTAGGGGAGGAGGGGACAGAAAAAATAAATCTGAGAAGTTTTTTATCATTTCATTTGAGGGGCAGGGGGAAGAGGAAATATATGAAAATGAATAAAACTTAATTCTTCAACCAAACTACCGATCTCGATCTAATTTTCAACATAGATAAGATTTGGGCCTAGGATGCTTTCTTCATTTCACTTTTGCAGTACAAAGAAGGGGGAGAGAAGGGGAAGGGAAGAGGACAGATATATAAAACTTAATAACTCTGGAACCACTCAACCGATGTCGATCAAACTTTGAACATAGATAAAGTTCGGGCGTGGGATGTTTTTTTCATTTCACTTTTACAGTGCAACGAAGGGGAAGGGGAGGGGGAAGATATATGTAAAAAAAAGAAAATAAAAGTGACTGCCTTTGTGACTTCATCACGCTTAAACCACCCGACCGATGTTTAAAAAAATCAACATAGATGAGGTTCGGACCCGAGGTGTTTTTTATCATATCACTTTAACGGTAGAACTTAGAGGAGGGGGTGGAAGAGGAGAGGGGAGAAATCTATAAAAATAAATGAAACTTAATTATTCTTGAACCAATCAAATTTTCAACATATATGAAATTCAAACCTGGAAAGATTTTTATGATTTCATTTTGACAGTAGATTTTAGGGGAGGGGCAGGGGAAAGAGGAAATATATGAAAATGAATAAAACAAAACTCTTGAACCACCCTACCGATCTCGATCTAATTTTCAACATAAATAAGGTTTGGGCCTAGGATGCTTTCTTCATTTCACTTTTACAGTACAAAGAAGGGGAGGGGAAAGGGAGGGGACAGATATATAAAAATAAATAAAACAACTCTTGAACCACTCAACCGATCTTGATCAAACTTTCAACATATATAGGGATCGGGCATGGGATGTTTTTGTCATTTAACTTTTACAATGCAACCTAGGGGAGGGGGAGGGAGGAGATATATAAAAATCAATTCATATAAGACTAAAAGTGACTATTTTTGTAAGTTAATAACTCTTGAACTATCCGATCGATCTCAAACAAATTTTCAACATACGTGAGTTTTGGGGCAGGGATTGGTTTAGGCTATTCAGTTTCACGATGCAACGTAGGGAGGGGGAGGGGAGAGAGAAATTTCAAAATTATCAAAAATGACCGAAATTAGTCTTGAATCCATAGTTTTCAGGGTCGATGAAAAAAACAGTGATACTTCTGGTGCAGTTTCAATCCAAGTTCAGCGCTGATGGTTGGGGATGAGGTTCGAGGCTGGGCTGGTTTTAGGCTATTCAGTTTGGTGGTAAAACTGAGAGTTGGGGGGAGTGGGTATAAAAATAAATAAGTCCCGAACAACTGGAGCGATATTGACCAAATTTTAACATATGAGGTTCAGGCCTGGAATCGTTTCTATGATTTAAGTTGGAAGGAGCAACGTATGGGAAGAGAAGGAGGGGGAGATATATAAAAAATTAATTTATATAACAATGAAAGTGACTATTTTTGTAGCTTAATAAATCTTGAACTATCCAACCGATCTCAATCAAATTTTCGAGTTACACGACGTTCGCATCTGGAAACATTTTTGCAATTTAATTTAAAAATGATTGAAAATGACTAATATTAGTGTCGAATCCATAGTTTTATTATTAGCTTAGATTTTGATGGCGTGTGCCGCAGCACGGTTGAGGGGAAGGGGGAGCTATATATAATAATGATCAAAAATGACAAATATTATTGTCTAATCCGTAGTTTTCGGCATCATTCAAATGAACAGTGACATTTTCGAGCCAGTTTAAATCCAAAATCATCCCCACCAGTTGAAGGAGAGGGAGAAAGAGTTATATAAAAATGATCGAAAATGGCCACTATCATTATCGAATGTATAGTTTTCTGGGCCGCTTAGATGAACAGTGATACTTTCGATCACGTTTAAATTCAGATCCAAACCTTCAACTTGGGGGAGGAAGAGGTTTAAAAATAATCGAAAATAACCAATATTAGTGCTGAATCCACATTTTTGAGGGTCTCTGAAATGAACGCTGGCACTTCCAATGACATGGGCCGCAACATGGCGGAGGGGGATATAATAGTCGAAAATGACCGGTATTAGTGTTGAATCTATAGTTTTGGGATCCAAGAGATGAACAATGACACTTCTGATGCTGTTAAAATCCAAATTCAGTCTCGCATCTTGGGAGAGGGGGAAGGGAAATAAATCAAACGGTTAAAAATAACCCATATTAGTGTTGAAATCATAGTTTCCGGCGTCGTTGAGATGACCGGTGACATCCGATGCCCTGCCGCGCAATATAGAAGAGTAGGGGGAGATATATAAAAATGGTCCAATAAAATTTTCCAATATTACTGTTAGATCTGTAGTTTTTAGGGACGCTGAGATGAAGAATGACACTTCAGATCCCGTTTAAAACCACAGTTATCCCCGTAACTTGGGAGAGGGGGAGATAATAAAATGATCGAAAACGATTAATATTAGTGTTGAATTCATGATTTTCGGGGTCGCCGAGATGATCAGTGATCTTTCCGATGCCGTTTAATTCCATGCCATTAAAAACGAAAACAGCATATTTCGTGGATACTAAACACATGAGATACGGAATTGTGCACTTAAATTTTCATTTTACCCAGCGAAGCGGGTAAATATATGCTAGTAAAACCTCATAACTTTGGATCTCATTCAAATTTTCAACGGATAAAATTCGGACATGAAATGATTTTTATCATTTTAGTTTGATGGTATATATATATATATATATATATATATATATATATATATATATATATATATATATATATATATATATATATATATATCAGACTACCCGGTAAAGGCATTTTTGTTCGTAGTGCACGTAGACACTCCAAACAAAAAATGAATCACTACAGACTACAAAAAAGAAGTATCGCACTTTTCCTCAACCCTTACCGAAATTGAGCATTGTGGGTCTTCACAGGTAGGCCTAGAGTGTATCATCTTACAACACGAATCAAGTTTGCGGACAGATAGTTAGGTCTGTAAATATCTGAGGGTTCAGTGAATATGTTCCGGTACATGCTAATCTATTGAGAGCAATATCCATGCGACACACGTTTCAATATGCCTCTAGAACAAGTTGAAAGCCGTGAGTTAGTTTAAAATAAATAATTGCTAGCTTATTCTCAGATCGGTGTTATGGTTGCCACGACAGTAGCAACACCATGCGGCTTAGCTGTAATGTTTTTGCCTCTACCGAAGTCGATGGTGATAAGTAACTTAAGATTAAAAGGTAAACTCTTCTATCCAACAGCGGCCTAGGGTGATGATTTAAAATATATCTTTCTTACTCATCGTAGTTTCAGGAGACAGTATAGTTATACCTCTTTGTTTATTGCAGCCTCTGGGAAACGTAGTTATAAAAATATACCTTTGCCTATTACGGCTTCAGAAGTTGGATTTAAGAAAACCTCCGTAACACAAAACGATCTCAGAAATAGTTTAAGGTTAGCGATCAGCACTGGAACTAATTCTTCTGTCCACTTGAGGTCCTCTTTTATGGCTGTCCTCTGAAGGGAAAGTTCGTGAGGAGAGGGTTGGCCATCTTAGATTTCCTTCGGAACCAACTGCGCGTCTTTCTGGTATCCTCCTTCCACCGTCCGTTAGTGATTATGTTCTGAACAGAAAACACGTGCTCGTTAATGAAGCATGCTTTATAGTAGTTGCTTACACCTGAGATGCTGAACCTTACAGCAACTAAACCAGGAACAGAATTCACAAGATTATTTGAAAAACAAATATTGCTCTGGAAACATTTGTTAATAAGGTTCTATCTTCATGGCAAAATCCTTGATATGTGCCAGTTAAGTAGAAACATAAGCCCGTAAAACTGAAAAATGTTCTTTTAGAATCTTGAATTCTGTATTTTTGGCTTTCTTGCAGAGATTTTAACAGAGTTGCCTGATACTAAATATCCGACAACATTCACTCTGAGTAAAATAAATTTGTCTTAGGTGAAGCACAAAAATTTCTTAATTTTTAAAATAAAATTTCGTTAGCTATTGTTGAAAAGTGTAGCCTCTCAGCACGATGTGATCGACAAAAGATCTTACTCGTTAATCAATGTAAAATCATCCTAGTTGCAATTAAGAGAGCTTGTGTGCTAGTTTTATGACCCACCACGCATATGAGAATTTTGTAAGATTTTCTTGTGTGATTGACCTCGAAGGTCATGTATCAACGGCTTTTCGGATGGAGCAAAATTTTGTGGTAGCTCGAGGAGAGATCTAAGGTGGTTATGTATTTTTTGCCTTTCAAAGTGTTTAACACATACTCAGTTCACTGGAATGGCACCCAAACGTATTTAATGTATGTTTTACACTTCTATAAATTAAAACCAATTCTAAATGTGTTCGTATTTGATTTTTTGTTGACAATAATCTGTGGCGAGGCGAAGCTATTATCGTGTGTGTATCGCATAATTCTAGCACTAATGAGTTCTTGAATTTGTTTGTCTGCCTGATCTCGAACATGCTTTGGAACAGGGAGATTAGTTCTGGAAAACTGCCGATTTAGGGATTCTTATTTTATGATTGTAGCCCCTATAATGTCCAATGCCGTCCGGAGTGTATAATTTTTTTTTGTATTTGTATAGTAACTCGTGAATGGCCTGTTTCTGCGACTGGTCTAAATTAGGATTAATATCAAAAACATCAATTATGAAAATGTTTATCTATACTTCAAAGAATTGTCAACCTCCTCTTTTCCTGTGCAATTTTTATTTTTTTCTATTGAGCTCGCTTCCATTGTTGCAAAAGATTAATCTTGACATGCCACAAGATTCGCCGTTGGAGTATTTTTCCTTAAAGTTACAGGATAACTGATTGGATTGGAAATTACCAGTCATGTTTACGAATAACCTTTGCTCAATAGTTTGTATTTGTCAAGGAAGCTGTGGAGAAACGATACGAAGAAACATGCAGAATCATCAATCTGTCTTTTTGCTATCACCGGAATAAATGCGTGGAAAAGTGGAACTGAAGTAATGCGTTTGTTCATAAAAAAAGCAAGCTTGTTTTCTTTGTCTAAGTATATGAGTGGTGTTGTGATAGAATGTTTTCCTGGTTCTTTCCGGTAATGTTGGCTTTTTCTGATTTTTAAATAGAGAGATAAGATTCTTTGTTAAATCGATTTAACATATAAGCGTTTAAGCAAGTCTAAACCAAAAATAACTGGAATACATGAGTACTTCATCATACGAAAGTAATGAAAGAATTTCGTTTCCCAACGTTGAATGATAGCATTGCTACATATTTCAAGTTAATTCTATTTCATATCCCTTTAACCGCTGTTTTATGTTGTATTAATTGAACATCAGGAAGTAAATATTCAAAAGGCCAGATGGAAATGCTGGATCCGGTGTCCACTAGCACTGTTCCTCTGCGAAATTTAGTGATTATTTATAGGCTTTTTTCTGTCATTAGAATTGCTTGATCTTTGACTCCTGGACAAGGGTTGGCTCTACTCGCTTTTTCGACGTTTAAAATAGGTAGACGGACAGTGCCTACGCTTTCTGCATATTGGGAAGACCAGTATTTGATCTTCTGTTGTGGATTTTCTTGGAGGTTTTCTGGTGACCCCAGATTCCTCTATATTTCTCCCCGTTCTAATAGTTTTTTTAGCTTCATCGCTGATTCCCTTAATTCCCTTTCTATTTTGGTTATGCAAACTGGTTTGTGCAACTATTAAATACGGCTCTGCCATTTTATTGCCCAGGAAAGAAAAATCGTTTTAAACAGTAGTATTCTCCTGGTGTGGAGATTCTACGACGTCGAGATTAGACTTCTGATCTTTCTCTAGTTGTGGTGGTGATATTGAAGTATGTAATAGCAGAGAGGATTATATTAAAAAATAGGATTTTGTCTAGGTACTGCTAAATTGACATTAACTTTATCCTGTAATGATTCAAGAGACTGAGGTAGTACATTTATGTATATACAAGTATAGTGCGACAATAATATATCGATTTTTTTTTGCAATAGAGAAATGAAAACTGCACCGAAACAAATATGTCTAAGAGCTTCGTCGTTGGTAAGCGGTTATCGTGCGTGCCTTTGGAGTGGGAAACCTGGGTTCGACTCCCGGCGGAGCTCATGTGTTTCGGATTCTACGTTTCCTTCTCATATAGTCTCGCTGTTTAAAGGGATGTTAAATTCAAAATCAACTCAACTGAAAGTATATGTCTCTCAAATGACTAGAACAAATGTCAGTAGTCGAGCCGTAACAGTTACACATTATTATTATTATTATTATTATTATTATTATTATTATTATTATTATTATTATTATTATTATTATTATTATTATTATTATTATTATTGAATAAAATCTTGCAATTAGGTTTTGTTCCTTGCAGATGAGAAAGTCAACTACGAAATCTCATAGGTAGTTATATAATGCTTATATGAAGCATTGTGTAGCATTTGAGTTGCGCAATATTTCATAGGGCAGTGACTCTCTGAAGCATGTTTAAGTCAGAAAACCGAGAGAACAATGGTGCACATGTAGAAGCCAGGGATCAAGTTTTGTTGGTCACTAATTTTGGATTCCAATGGTCTCGATATTCTCTCATTAAATTAACAGTTGAATCCTTTGGGGGCATATGTATGGATTTCATGAAGAGATGGAAGTAAAAAAAAATCTGTAAGAGTACTGTTAATATGTGAGACAAATAGATAAAGAAGTTACCGGAAAAGTGAAGGCACAGATTATTGCTAACCATTCGCATTAAAATTGACAACATTGCATATTAGCATAAGCTATGGTTTGTTTCATAATTACTTCGGCTAAAACAGTAAAATAGATAAATTGATTCGATTAGACAAATATATTATAATATTCCAGAGAAACAAAAATTTTAAGTGATACAAAATTACGACGTTCAATAGTATAATAGTATATTTGTGTGTTGTTGCTAAGTGTTAATGCAAGTAACATGACGATGTCTTAATCTTTTAAAATCCCCCTTTGTCAACTTTAAACTTACTGCCTTTTTCTCTTTATTGTTTTATATTCTATCTTGTTTTGCAGTATTCTTGCCGTTTAGTACTTCATTTTCGATGTTATAACAAAAATATTAAATTCGGTGGTACGAATAGTTAAGTTGATTTTGAGTTTAACATCCCTTTCAGCAGCGAGGCTATATGAGACGGGAACTACTGACTAACATGGAATCCGAACTACATGAGCTCCCACCGGGAGTCGAACACGGGTCTCCCACTTGGTATGAATAATGTATCCTGTCTCGTGTTTTTTTGTAGGCATCTAATATTGTTCTCCCGCTGGCCTTGTAGCTAACAAGTGCCTCTTTGGTCACATGGTCTCATGGAAGAATTAATAAAATCTGAACTATTATAGTGGTTCGGATTTCACCTTAACCTATAAGTCTCTGTCTCACACAGTCTCGGTGCTGAAAAGAAACACTAACCTTCATCGAACAAACAAACAGATATAACCCTACTTTAGTCTCGCAATTCCATTTCAAAATGAAATGAAATCTTACAGTTTAACGTCCCACGATAATGCCCTTTAGATTAAGGGAGGCTATGATTAAGGCAAGTGAATGACGATGGAATAATTAATGGAATGAGAATGTGGAAGAAAATGGGAGTACTCGGAGAAAACCCATGGAAACGATGTTGTGCATCACAAACTAACTTCTCCGGGGATTGAATCAATGCACTACTCCATTTGAAATCAAATCAAATTTCTAGTTTTATATCCCTTGGTTATCCTCTATAGCTTATAACCGACAGGTGGTTAATGAGAGTGAGTGATTATGAAATAATTGGTGGAAAGGAAAATGTGGAAGAAATGGGGCGACCCAAGAAAGTCAACAGCAATTATCCATGTGATTCATTTGCTACAAAGTTAACTAGTGTTTAAAGCAATTGCTCTAATTGCATTACTCACATTTACTCACTGAACTCGCATTTTACACATTTTACACACAATATCTTTGTTTGTTTGTTAGTGTCTTCGTTTGTTACAATTACTCCTTTTGCAAATGCCCAGTTGTTTTGGGTGCTCACTTGTACGTACCCAGTCAAGGTCGAGATATTGCATTCTGGTGCCTCTGGAAATGTAGCTTTATCGCTGGCGCAACTTTTGGAAGCGTATCAGGGAAGTAGCTCCATTAGTAAAGCAGATTGAGTGCATACTCGGTTTTCCTATGGCCCAGCTTGCATACTCCTTTTGCAGGGTACACAAACAGGGGTGTGTGTGTGTGTGTGTGTGTGTGTGTGTGTGTGTGTGTGACTAGAAACCTTCTAGAAACCTTGGATGACGTATGGGCTTTTCATCTTCTAAACAGCATTCCTGTTAGTAGGCTTCTAGCTAATTTTGGAGATGGCATCCAAAAATATTATGTCGATTACAGCAGACGGGAAAGGAAGACAGTTCACTCTAGGCGTTTCAAAACAAACGATCGGACAATAGTGAAAGCAAGTTACTCAGCTTTTAGGTTCTATTTTTAATTTTCTGAGGGGTTTCAAAATAGGTACTATCCACCAGGGGCGGCTGGTACTATATGCTTCAACCTTGTGAAATCTCATATTTTTTAACACTAAAGAACGTTTTTTGAGTATTAAAGTAGTGTTTCAGTAAAAATAAAGCTTTGCTCTTCAGCGTAGGATAGTATTAATGCATCTCTAGAAAATTCATTTTAAAAAACTGCAATAAAGATAGATATTAGTATTTCCAGTTGCAACGAACGCTACCATTGGATCAAATAACATTGAATATATGGCAGGGAGCTCCTATTTCTTAACATGTGGAAGTTAAGCACTCATAAAAGAGAAATACTTATATTCGGAGTAAGTCGCACATGTAATTCAATAGTTTTCCTATACACGGAAATTCCCATTGATTGAAACCAACAAGTTACTTCAAATATTTGTATGTACAATGATGTCTCCAAGGAAAAAAGCGCTTTAAATTTCATGTTTCTTTACAATAGGGCAGCAAAAAAATACAAGGTCACTAAAAATGAAATTTCTGTCCCTTATATTCATATATAAGATACTAAATAAATGCTGATTGGTGGATGAGAGAAGTGGGTCTCCAATCTAAAGAAAACAAAGATCACCTTCGACACAAAATTAAATAAGAAATACTTTCTGCGATAACAATGTTCTCTATTTAGAGACTTAGTGAATAGCATTCCAGATGTTAGTCAGCAGGTAATAGGAAAATTTGCAGTTCAAATAGATCGAAGGATGGAATTCCTTTTTAAATAAAGTTAAGTTTATTTAATTACATAATTTTATTAAACTTTCTTCATGGGAATGTGCATTTTTTTCGTAAAACTCTCATTCATGTTTTACTCTCTGAACAAAAAGAGTATTCTATTTATCTCTTGTTCAAAAACATTGGTATAGAAGTTTTGAGGAAACAGATTGACAGTATTGTTAATTTTCTCTGAAAAAATATATGTTAAATATGGTATTAGTAGATGTACTTATCTAAAAATAGAGCTCGAAGAGGCTTTTCTGTAGATATTTACTAAATATTATTTGGCTAAAACTCACGAGTGCTGGAGAAGGAAACATTCCTGCATATGCACAAGCCCTTGCTATTGCAAAATGCACTTGATACCTTCTTCGCTTTACGGCCCACCGAGTTTTACCGCGATGGAACCATGGCCTTCTAGAATGTTGGCAGAAGGTCGTCGATGTTGATGGGGACTATTTTTGATCTTCCAGGTACGTCTTAGGTGACATATTGATGTTCGAAGGTGGTAAATGAAAAAACAATAGAATTTTCTTGATTACCTTTATAGCTTGGTTTGAAGTTTAGCGCGTCTTTTGGCACTGAACCTATATAACACATGGATTTACAACTGAACTAGGAATCCCAACCTCATGAGCAACCAGGAATCGAACAGGATCTTGCACATTGAAGGCACGTACCATATAGCTAGAAGAAGCTCTGACAGACACATGCGATTATATTCGAGCTATACAGTATTATGTCACAACGGACAATTCTTTTGCTTATTTCGTTTAACTAAAAATAGAAATATTCATCTAAAATGGGATTCCTCAACCTAGGGGTGAGACCCGCAGGAGTCGTAAGAAAAATACATAGGGATCGCGAAGCGAGGCGAAGAAACAAAAATGTAATCAGGATCGAGTTGTGTTCAAATGTATCTTTAAAGATTATTTTGAATCTCTTATTGCTATAGACATATTTTTATTGCCATACTTATTGCGAAATACAGCAAAGTTTAAAGAATTGGAAAAATCATTTGAATCATTTGAAAAGCAATTGGAACAAAAGATGAGAGATATAAACAGTAATTAACAAAAACGTTTACTATAATTACTTATGGAAGTCGCTTGCAAAAGGATGTGATAAAAGAGGGAGTTGTGATATGAAATGGGCCGAAAAAGCCTGAACTACAAGACATAAATATCAGCTTGTAATTCAGAGATTTGGATTTAGATTTATGGGCTTTCGGCATCTATGGTCATTTAGCCCGTCACGTTTAAGGTGTGATGTTCCTCGGCGAGCGTTGAGAACTGGTTGAGGGTGAATTATGAAACTTGTAAGTAATTTGACACATCAGATGGTGCTATCAAGCATCATGGCGGTTATTCTTGATTGGTATTCGAAATTTCAAATGTACAGGGAGTCATGTTACATGTTTTAAGGTACGAATTTTACTAGAAATATGCTCCTGTGGTTATTTTAGCCAAATTTATCCTGCAACCCAGGTTTGTTCGGAACTCAGTAAAATTAGTTTGTTTAGTTTGATTGATCACAGTTTTGCATCAGTAGCAAGGCTATATGAGACAGGGCTTATTGTTTAAACTGGGATCGGAACCACACATTTTGAAATTTTACGTCGGATCGCAATCAAAATCTATACAGCAAATTCCGGACGTCTCGTGCCTCTACCCTCAAAATTTAATGTTGAAAGACCGCAAACTGCGCCCTGTAGCATGGTGCATACATATAGACAAGCGAATAAATGCAGATCAAGACGTCCCAGGAGCCTTATTGACGTTCGACAATGATGTGACAAGTATCACGCTTTAATGGTTAGTTACTCGGGTGACTGCCATACCTTTCTTGCCTGGTTCCTTCATACAAGTTATGCCAGGGTGTACAGTTTTAAAGAAAATTTAGAACGGAGCGGAGGTGGGGGGAGAGGCATGAAATAAAATGTTCATAACATAATGAAAAAGAATATGGTGATGCAAAATTAATTTTTACCTGAAGTTCCCAGTTGCATCTCAACCACATCACTGACGTTAGAATCATCAGAAGCAATTTTCGGACGAACACTTCTACCATCTGTTTGGTTTTCCAGTCTTTTTTCACAGCATTGCATTTTTCATTATGATTCTTCATCCTGTGAATTAAAGTAACTATTTCTTTCTAACACGTTTTGCACGACCTCGTGTGGTCGTTTTCTTATCTGATAGAGTTTGGGTTAGTTTAATAAATTTGCTCCAAATTATGCCCTTTTCTTCCCGTAAAACTCATATTAAACGATTCCAAGTTGTACGGAGACGAGAATCAACATGTACTGTTAACGAATGCCTATGATATTTAATTTCAGAACCGCAATTTAGCAAGAACCCTTTGTTTGTTTTCTGAATACAACACAAATCTTGTTTTAATGATAATTTTTTTAAAAAAAAATGTTGTTTAATACAATTTCTACAAGTAGTCCAACCTTCGACTACGACACTTTCTCGCAAGTCAACTGATAAACATTTAAACAATACAATAAACGTTAAAAAAACAAGGAAAGAACAGTCTTGGGAAGTAAAGCAACGGAAGCAACCCGTTACTTGTAACGGGTTACTTTTTAAGTAACGTTTCCTAGTAACGCGTTATATTTTTCCAAAGTAACTGTAACAGTAACGCGTTAGAAATTATTAACTAACTTACCTAGTTTGAGTTACATTTCGGATAAGTAACTACAACTATATGTATATTTTTTTTGTGAAACAAATGTTTCTTTTCTTGTAAGAGAATTTCTCAGAATGGATTAATGGAGCATGAACTACGTATGTCAGTGACCGACACTCACCGACACAGAGAGAAACAGACAAGATTGTAATGCCACTTCCTGTTTTTGAAAGATGAGGACAGCCTCAGGAAAATCACGTGTACTGATTCTAAGTACCTGGAAGATTTTGTTGTAAATTTTCACAGCTCCAAATCAATATATTCAGTGAGTGAACTACGAGTGCAATGGTACCGGTAGTCTAATTTACTTAGATTGGTGTTGTTTTCATAAAAATGAAGAACGAAAACATTTTACTGTTTGAACATTTGAAAGAATACATTTTCTTAAAAGCTGAGGATAATGGTGGACAGAATTTAAAAGTTAAGTATCTGAAGTGCCCGGCGGGAAATAATTATCAACAGCTAGGGTGTCATAATTAACGATATACAATAAGGAGTTAATATGAATAAACTGTGTTCTGATAAGCAGGCCTACTTTATTACTAGAAAATAGATTGTTGATGGTATGTAATATTGGAGTTCTTTCAGATTAGATTGCGTATTCTAGAGTCCCGTTGATTATAGAGTTTGGAACAACTATCTTTAAAATACATGTATCGATTTTAGAGTTACTGGCAAATTTTGATTCGCCCTTAGTTCATGTGTTCACATTTTATTAGTTGTAGTGTAATGCTTCTCTATATTCTGCATTTTTAATGTTACATAACAACATTGTTATTATAATTGGTTTAGCAGAATAATAATAATAAGCCATTTTTCTAACGCATAGGGATGAGCACGACTCGAGCTAAAACTCAACTCGAATTCAAGTCGAGTTTCGAGTCGAGGGAAAGGCAACTTTATCAACTCGAGTTCCGAGCCAAGTCACTGTTTTTTACGTCGAGTTTCGAATTGAGTCAGTTTGATAAATGGCTCGCTCATTCAGCTCGTTTTCACTCGTTTTGAAATCATGGCCTGATTACACTGGAAAGCGAAAACCGTGAGAAATGTAAGCAGTTATATGGAATATTTTTAGTATTGCTCAAGAGAAGGAACATTACTCGCATCCCGACTAGTCTCGATAAACGAGACTATAAGATATTTTTACAACGAGCTTAGTTCATCTCGGCTCAACTGAATCGATGGCTCGAACCGGCTCGCTTGCGGTGAACTGTCAGCTCGAGCTGGCTTGGTTGGGATGAACCATCTGCTCGGTTCGGCTCAACTGAGTTAGGACTCTAGCTCGCTTGGTTGGGTGAGCTGTTGACTCGTCTTACTTCTCGGTTCGGCTCGATAGTGAAAGAGCTGTGAGCCGAGATGCTCGACTCGTTGACAATTCTAAACCCAGGTCGAGCAGTTTTGTACATATTTGGCCAGCGCTCTATAACTTTTAACAATGTTTGGCTCGACCTAGACCCTCAATCTAAAATCAGAAATTCGTGAATAATGTCCTTAATTCCTAGCCTTTATGACTACTGAGGTTGGCAATCAACTAGTTCTTCAGTATTCAGGCACAAACGGTTTGTCTTTTATGTTTATACATAGGGCTGTTATAATAAATAATAATAATAATAATAATAATAATAATAATAATAATAATAATAATAATAATAATAATAATTTGTAGTTGTAGTATCATTGATAATTATATTGTCTATGCAGAATACTTGAAAAGAGCACTTGAAACTACACACAGGATTTGGCTCTACTCGACTCGAAACGACCGGAATTCCACTCGAGTTGGAGTAAATTTTTCGAGCCGAGTTCTCGAGTCGAGCTCAAAGGTGTCTTGTTTCGAGTCGAGTCGAGTTTCAAGGAAAACTTGCTCGTGCCCATCCCTACGAGTAACGCAGTATAGTATTTTAGGCGGTATTACATTATATGAAAATGTTCATATAGGTGTCAAGTAAGAATTTGTTCTTCCATCTACATAAAGGAATTCAGAATGTGCAATAATAATAATAATAATAATAATAATAATAATAATAATAATAATAATAATAATAATAATAATAATAATAATAATAATAGTGGTAGTAGTACGGAAAATTAAAGTAATAAGATTTTCCCCATATTTCGGACCTAAAAGCAACTCGTTAGTAACACGTTACTTTCGAAGTAGAGTTACAGTTACTTTTTGGGGGTAAGTAATGCGTTACATTTTAAGTGAAAGTAAAGTAACTTGTAACGCGTTACATTTTTACAAGTAACTTATTGGAAAAAAAGACACAAAATAAATTGTGGATCACCACATTGACCTGCTGTAGCGACAAGAAATCAAAACATTCACATGGAAAGAAAATAGTCTTCTGAATAAGGAGCACTTTTTGACAATTTTGATTCTCTGAAAAAATTTTTTACAAAATAAAATAAAATAAAAATAAAGTTATGTTTAAAACTAGACTTTAAAAAATACACGTGTTTAAAACAAAATGTTTAAAACATATATAAAATTTGATTTCAAGAAAATCAATTGTTTAAAATAAGTTTTAATCATTTGTTTTAAACATAACAACCCTGCGGACAGCCATGCATGCTCTGTATTCCTATGATGTTTATTGAGTTAGCACTAAGTTGCTTTGTTATGGAGTTCCATTACTCGACCAGCGCTGTTGAAAAATGTTGCATCCGGATATACTGCAAGACGTATCCCAATAGAATCCCAATGGGATACAAGCCAGGAGACTGCTCGATGGAAGTCTCCAATCAAGTCAAGTGGACAGGCAGGCCAGTCCATTGGCCGAATATCTCTCGTTTCAATAGCTCCGCCACCTGCGCGTTCGATTCGGTCGCGCATTATCACCCATAAAGAAGAAGTTTGGGCCGACTGAATCTCTGAAAAGATGCACGTGGAGAAGGAGTAAAGTGTCGATCGGCGACCTCGTTCAAAGTTGGGAGGTCGGTATACGCCTATGCAACTTTATGCCTCAACACACAAGAACACATTACCACCAAATTATCACGTTCGACGATGTTTCTGGTTTCATTACGTGTTCTCACCTCTCGCTAGAAGAGCGTACGTATAGAACCAAGACTCACACTGAATCTGTTCTCATCTACTCTCTTCATTCCTTCTCGGTCCAATCCTGATGTTCTTTGCACCACCAATGTGCGGGTGTCACGGAATGCAACGTAATGACCGTCGAGCAAAGAGATTACTCATATGCTGTCAACATGTCACTATAGAACGTGAGATTGAGCCACTTGCAATTACATCTGATGTTTGACGTCGGTCCCTTCTTCCCTGTTTCAATGTAACGTTCGTCCTCTGCTGTAGTAGACCGTGGTCAATCACCATCTCTTCTTCGCACAGTGTTGCTTGAGGTACGGAATGAGCCTCATGCACGTGAAACAATGCTATGGGTAATAATAAACTCCTGAGACACATTTGTCACATTTCGCCCATCGACGATTCTTTCTCCAATGTTGTTACCTAAAAATAGCCTCATTCGACGCTATGGTCAAACTGACATCGTACTGCCTGACGTCTTGCTCTCTGTGCTCGTGTGTGAGACTTTTGTCAGCATGCTGGAAGATTTTCATTCATTTTCCATCGACTACGCAATGCTTTGTACTATTTTATCTATGTATTTCATCTTTAAGTTTTCTACACCAATATATTATTCTTATTATATACTTGTACTAGCTGAAATAACCATTCTTCGCATGGGTCAGATAAAATATCTATGTAAACAAATTGACCAACGAAAAAAAAAAATATCGATGATTTTCTAATATTTTTACAAATCCAGGTAAACGTCCCCTGAGACGCCTGGTTCTTATTTAGAAGAAAACGCTTCTGACCTTCAGCTGATGGGGCGGTATTTGGAAGTCAACCCTGTGGTAGTATCACCATTCATCTCAGCGACCGCGAAAACTATGGATTCGACACTAACGTCGTCATTTTGGATTATTTTTACATGTCCCGGTAACTTCCCCCCCACCGCCCCGCAGGTCACCTCTGCCCTCATGCAATGATAGGTGAATTTGAAAGTCATCGCTAATAGAAGTGTCACTATTGATCTTAGTGATCGCGAAAACTATGGATTTGACAATAATTTCGGTCATTTTGGATTATTTTTACATGTCTCGGTATCCTCCCCAGTGACCCCCGGCCGCAGCCGAATGATGTAAATTTGAAAATTAATGCGATCAGAGTTTCACTATTGACCTCAGCAACTGCGAAAACTATGAATTTGACACTAATATTGATCATTGTCTACTACTTTTCATGTCCTGGTAAACGCCTCCTGAGACCTCCCTGGTTCGATTTTTTTTTTATGCTTCGTCTTGGTCTGGGGCCTGGACTAAGGTACCCGTAACCAAAATTAGGTACGTACCTCTCGTACTAGTCTGATCCCCAGGTCGCACGCAGACAGACACACAAAGAAACTCTTTATTTTATTTATTTTAGATTTGTGAAGTTTGTATGGATAGTATGTTTATTGTATGTAATAAAATTCATCTGGTTCAGTGGTTTGAGAACCACTACATGCTACTGAATTGAAGTCTTCAATGTTAATTCCTGAAAATACAACCAATTGGTAATCATAACTTAAACACTTTAGAGAGCAAATCGAAAGATCTGATTCCAAATATGAAGATCGTACACCGTAACCTCTTTTGCTCCCACTTAAAGTACGTAGCGTTATGAACGAAGGAGAGATAGACAAGGCAAATATAAAAGCGACTTTTCCTCTCGGATCGATTAATTAAAATAATACAGATGTCCTAGACTCGATAGAGTAATTTTCAATTTTTATTTATCTTTATAATATAATTACAAGATCCTTGATAATTACTTAACAATAGTTATTTTGTTGTGACCCTATTTCCGTTAAATTTCAAACTATATTTTATTTCTCCACAATAGATAACACTCGTTTCGAAGCATAAATTTCTTTTAACAGTTCTTGGATATCTATAAAAATATTTTGAAGAAATTAAAACTTGAATAGAAAAATATATGTATATTTATATATGTATAATCCTTAGCAATGCATGGGTATAAATCTTACACTGAAATGAAATGTCTTAAATACCTTTTGATAACTTTCTTCTTTCTATTAATAATATATTTTGCTGAATGGTTGTGCTAATGCATCGAAGCATACATTTAATCTGTGTCGCATAGCGAAATATAGTTTAATTTTGTAGATTCACACACACTTGTCTTTTTTAAGGCTGATTCTCAAAATCAGTAGATAGCACATATGGCAGTGTAACCACCGCTAGTATTTTCGTATTAGATCTAGTACCTTTTGTAATATTTTACTCACTGTTGCCACACTTAGTACAATTGTACCAAATTCAGCCCTTTTTGCCATTCATCGGCCCATTGGTACCACGCTGGCATTTTTAGCCCCTTTTGTGAAAAAGTTGGTACAATTCTACCCAATTCAGCACCATTTAACAAATATTTGTCAAATTATTAATAATGTGTTGTGATGTCTTTCAGGAAAGGTTCTATGACTCTGGACCGGTTTTACACTTTTTACAAATGTCAGTTTACTTACCTTATATTCTTTTTACAGTATATTATTCTTCTTCGGTCGTGAAATAACCGAGAATAAAGTGCAATAATATATTTTAATATTTTATTATAACGTACTGTTTACACACGAACTCGGACATGATTGTTTCTCGTTATATATATATATATATATATATATATATATATATATATATATATATATATATATATATATATATATATATATATATGGCCGCATAATACCGTTTTGGTTTATTGATCACTTTGAAATAGAGGTGCGTTTGGTTTCTTTACACTACATGCCAAAAACAGTTTTCCCTTTAAATTTGCGACCTGTTATATTTCCTACGTGCGGGAAAAGTTTCATCTACTTTCACGGTTCCTCGGGGTCCTCCTATTTGGATGTTTTTAAAAAGAGGACCTTCTTGGTTTGGACTCTTGGAAGAGGGGGGGGGCAGCAGTGTTCTAGAATTTTACCTCTTTTGGTTTCGTGTTATGGAGCCATGTATTACAGTGGTATAAAATAATGAATTCAGCCCTTTTTGCTTCAATTTGATACTATTTTTCAGCCCACTCCAAAGCTAGGACTGTGGCAACACTGATTTTAGTGTTCTAGTGCCTTCACCAACAAATCTAGTACTTTTCTCCTCGTCTTCTTTTCTCATAAATACATTTGGGAAATAAAAAGTAATATCATAAAAAAAATTGACAACATACGAGAATTTCACTGTTCCTGGTAACTTTCTTCTTCTCCATGTTTTCTTTTCAACAATAGTATTTACAAGAGCGAATGTGGGACATAAGTTTCGTCCGGTCACTCCCTCCAATTAATAAATGACCACAGTAAACAATATCACATATTTGGTGATCCGTTTAAACGGTAGGCTATTAAGGAATTAAACCTCAATTTTATGATATTTCTTGTGTTTTCTCCCGACATCCAATATATTTGTCATACTTGTGTACTTTAGTGCTTTTACAGTGAGTTCTAGTACGACAATTAAGCAGGGATTCCGCCAGTACTTTTAGTTTGGGGGTGTAAAATCAAAATTCGGAGAATGTAAGTGGTTTGGACGGTTTGTATCGAATTTTGATTGTAAAAAATTAAAAGTTCGGGGTTCTTTCAAGAATGTGATGAATCACTCCTCCACTCACAGGAGAGGAGGGGCTCCGGAAACCTTCTAATAAGATATGATTATCATAAAATGTCATAAGGTGAAACGGGATCAGACAAAATTTTAGTACTTTTTCTCCAGATCTAGTACTTTTTTCTGCATAGGTTAGTACGAAATATTTTTGCTGGGTGGTCACACTGACGTATGGTAACTAATACGAGGAGATTTTGGAAAAATCCGTAGTCCAACACGGAAGAAGAGCAAGTAGAATGATGAAATTGTACAGTTTTAAAGAACACATCTCTGTATATACAAATACAAATTTTCATATTAATAACAAAATTCTTATTGTTTTTCGGGATCCTGAAGTGATCATGTGTGCTCAACCAGCGAATTTCAAGAACATTGAGATCGAAGCTGTCATCAAATTTTTGTTCCACCATAAAAATGACTGAAACAAATTCATGAAGAAATTAATGAAACACTACGAAATTCTCTTCTGTCATATGTAGTAGGGAAGAAGTAGGTGTTACAGTTTAAACATGGCGATTTCTCAACAAATGATACTCCGTGTACAGGAATCCTAAAACAGTAACTGTAACCAAAATAGTGGATGAAATTCATCACATTAATCTTGAAAACCACAGAATCTCAGATAAATGGATTTCAGAGATTGTGGATATTTTTGGGAAACCTATTGATAGCGTATTTCATAATGACTCGGGCATGCGGAAGCTTTCGGCAAAGTAGGTTCCCAAAAATCTGTCAGCAGATCAAAATGAGGGTTCAAGGGAAGACATCTCCCATTTTGACCTCTATGCCAAACAATTTCTGTCACGAATAGTAACCGTGGGTTAAACATAGTTGTACCAATACAATCCTGAAACGAAACAACAGTCAATACAGTGGCGACACTCAGGTTCCCCTCGCCCCAAGAAATTCAAGAGATAGAAGTCGGATGGGAAAGTGTTTGGAACATTCTTCTGGAATAAAGATGGAAACGTGACGACCTACCCAAGGGTAATACATTTAATAGAAATATTACTCTGCATTTTTCACAAAACTAAAAGACAAATTGAAAGTGCAATGTCACAGAAAATCGAAAAAAAAGCATTTTGTTCCTTCAGGACAATTACCTTTTCCATCGAACACTTCAAACACAACTGACATTGTATGGTCTAGAGTTTTAATATCTAGATCCTCATCCTTATTCAGCAAATCTAGATCCCTCAGACTACTTTTTCCCAAAATTCATACACTACTTGAAATGTCACTATATTGTATCTAATAAGGAGGTGATTATGAAGATTACTACATTCAGTGTTTTTTAAAACATTTTTATACATTGAGTTCGCTACATTTTAACATGTTAAAAAAAGACATTGTCATCGGTCGTCTCGCGAAATGCAGGAAAGCCAATGTTGCTGAGACAAAATATTTTACTTAGAGCATGGTTTACATATGCTCTGTATACGTCATTGCATTTGCTCATCCTGAATATACAAATAAACTAATGTAAACCCTTCTGGACTCACCCGATTGGAAACGGAACGAATCAGCCACTCAAAAAAAAAAAAAAAAAAAAAAAAAAACTGTTGGCTTTCAGTGTGGGTAAATACCTAAAATAATCAACCACGACTGGTTGTTCTTTTCTATAAAACATTATAAAGTGCGCGCCGGAAACCTCATCATAGGGTTATAGGCTATGAAATTTTAGTGTAATGATTATTTAACTGCAATGTACTGTAAATTCAAAAGTAAGTACCGTCTCAAAAAATATTATGCATTACATAGCAACCGAATTTCACATCCTGGTTAGTATAATATTGTGCAGCGGACATATCAGTTTCAGAAGCCCAGAATATAAGAGTAGGGGAATTCTGAACTGTCAAGCCGTCCCAGGATTTTGAAAACTAAAATTAGTAGAGCAAAACAAAATGGGATCGGACCTGATTTGCTGTAATGAGTAAAACAACACGCAAATAAATTTGAAACAGATTATGGTAAACAAGAAAAGAAGTATGTGGGAAAGTCAAATCTATTTGCACTTGCTTGTAGTTTATGTTGGTCCTCGAGCAATGACTCTTGTGATCTATCGTTGTCCTTCCATTGGCGTGTATCCTCTCTTCCAATTGATAGATTATGGAAATAGTGTGAACTTGAGTCCAGCGTGGCATATACGAGAATACAGAGTTTCAATGGCGATGAACTTGCCCGAGATAAGTACTTTTCAGACTGATGAAACATTCTCGTGAAATGTATAACAACGTACATATAAATGCCTTTTATAGGTTAGAGCAAAATTCTGACTTCCAATCTCGAATTTTTTTTATTCCAAGCGGCTACATCTTCATCGTTCAAATATCAAGCTTCTACTTTCCTTTCACTCACCTCTCCTGTTGGTTTCGTTCGGCGTTCCTTAGGTCATTAGCTTCCAGTTCGATGAATTTCAATGTGTATGATGAAAGTGCAAACTTCGTAGAGTGACCATAAATATAGTTATTATAGGAATACTGATAAAGGAAACAATCTGCAGTTTCATTAATTAAGAAATACACATGTATAGCAAGTCAACAGAAAATAGAAATGCTTCCGCGTCTCAAATATAATTGAACTCTTATTGAACTGAAAGAAACAAAAATTAATGTAACTTCAACATTGATTTAACGATCATAATTTACAGTTTGAAATTTCAAATAAAAAATATTATTACTTTCAGTGAATCAAGTCCAATGTGTTGAATTCCAAAATTTGTAATAATGATTATACACAATTTATAGTGAAGACACGATATCTGCACATAATTTTTAACCGACTTTAAGAAAGAGGAAGTTCTCAGTTTGATCTTTATGAATGTACATACGGTATGTTTTGTGTTTAGAAATGTTTCCGAGTATATCGAGAAGCTTTCGCTTTACTGCGATGCGTTTTCACTAATGTATACAAGAAAGTTCTGTCGCTTTTTCACCCACCATCTTTGAACATCGATGTGTCACCTAACACGTACCTGGAAGATCAAAAATAGTCCCCATCGGCCTCGACGACCTTCTGCCAACGTTCAGGAAGGCCATGGATTCCATCGCGGTAGAACTTGGTGGGCTGTGAAGCGAAGAAGGTATCAAGTGCGTTTTGCACCTCTACTAGGGATTTGAACTGGTGTTCTCTAATCTGATTGTCCAAGGAATGGAACAGGTAATAATCGGACGGATCAATGTCCGGGGAATATGGCGAATGCAATAGTGTTTCCCATCCAAGGCGTAGAATGGTGTCCCGGGTCATTCTAGCCACATGGAGCTTAGCGTTGTCTTGTAACAGGAGGACTCCTTGCGAATCAGAATTGCTGATTCCAGAGTTTTGAGTTTTTCTTGAACATGGCTTAACTGCTAACAGTACACAGTTGCTTTGATGCTCTGACCAGCTGGTAGCAGTTCCCGATGCATGATGCCGCGAACAGTTCACCAAACACGCAGGAGGACCTTCTTGTGATGTAGTGATGGTTTTGGGCTGTTTTGGAACCGGTTCGTGGGATTCTAATCAATGAAGACGGTGCCATGGAGCTTCGTACAGGATCCACTACTCAGTACATGTCAACATCCTGTCCAGAAATGGCTCCTTTCTCAGACGGGACAGCAAACAAACACAGGTGTCTTCTCCCGTTGTCTTATGGCCCGAAGTCAAATCATGTGGGACCATTCAACCCAACTTGTAGTGCTTCCCAAGTTGATGGAGGCACTGCCGAATAGTTTCTCCACTTACAGGGAATTGTAGTTCCAGTTCCTCACATGTCTGACCACTGTTCGTCTCAATTGTTGCCTGAAGATCTTCATTTTGTTTCTGGCATGCGGTGCGTCTTTAAGTGTTTCGTCACCGTCCTTAAACTTGTAACGCCACCGCTGCACTGTCCGCGTAGTTACGACACCCTCACCAAAGACCTGGTATATCTTCCGCCCTGCTACAAGGGTCTTTGACCCCAGTTTGAACTCATACAGCATACATACTCTTATGATGCTCTGTGGAGGTCCAGGTTCACTCTATCCTTATGCAAGTTCACAGTGTTACTGCGTAGAGGTAACTCACAGCCAGGTAGTATGTTCGATATACTGACAACAACAACTAACCTTCGCCTTATCTCCATTCGCATTCAATTCACGGTGTGAGGGTCAATTGAACACAGACCTACGCAAAAAGTGATAGAACTTTTTTTGTTGCCGCCTTTATGCAGAGTGGGCAAATAAAAGTGGCCCGGAGAACAGTTCCAGAGTACAAAGAAAGACAGCAAAGGGAAGGAAATAGTTCGCTACCCTACTTATAGCAGATGTTGAAATGACCACCATTCATATCTTGAATGACGACATGAATGAAAATAACCGCAATTTCAGGTGTTCGGACACGTTTCGGATTTTTTTTTTTTTTTGCCTTATTCAAACCAGATTCTGTCTGACGCCATTTTCTGACTAATCGTTGTATTGCACTTGTTATTGGTACTTTGATACCATGAAATTCATGAGCAAACAACTGACCATACTCTTTCCACGACTTTGCTTCACGTAACTTTCCAACAACTTCCCTCTGCTTCATTGTGAGTACCATCTTTATCTGTGCACTCTCAACTTACACTGACACAGTCCACACTAAGATCTGAACCGGTGGTGTGCGCGTCACGTGGTGTGGTTCCATGCATACATTCACGTCCAATTGTATCCACTCGTCCGGGTCACTTGTATTTTCCCCACACTGTAGTAAGCTATGCTCAAGGAAGTTTCTTATCTATAGTAAAAATGTTTTAATATTTTTTTCACAATTAATTTTTATGCATTTGGTTCACGCATGTTTCGTAGGGAGATCCATTTTAGACGCCAGTAGCGTAGCCAGGATGTGTGTTTGGGGGGGTCCAAGTGCTGTTATAGGCACATATAGAAAAATTGCAAACAAAAAATATATAAACATAAAAATATATAAAACATTGCAAACATCAAAGTACCAAAGTACATTGTCCGACCTCTTTGGGGGGGGCCGGCCCCTCCGGGCCCCCTTTCCTACGCCACTGTATCTAACCTTTAGTTTAGATGTCTAGGTAACGAAAAATGGGATTTAAAAATATAACTAATTTCAAGCATGCGCTAAAAAGCAGAAACTAAACTCTTTTAATATATAAATAACCAATTTCAAAACCACATCTTAAGAAACAAAAAGTTCTAAAAAAATATATGAACCGACTTTAAAGAAGTACTATAGACACTAAAAAGCACTAAAAATAAGAAAATAATAATAATAATAGAAAGTGCCAAAAGGCACAAAATATGTTGTTGTTGTTATTATTATTATTACTTATAAGAAATTATGAAGTCAAGCTAAATACATTAATATCTCATAAAATTACTATCAAAATAATTATATAATAGCTATATTTTGTTCCCTATATCGTTCATTCAACTGAGTGATGTGTTGTCTAAGTAGCTACTTCCAACGAATCATTTCTGCCATTTTGTGGTTAATTCGATGCCTCTTGATTAATGTAAAGTATTAACATCTACAATTGTCAAAAAGCCTTTTGTTCGTTTCATAGGTCCAGAAATCACAAACAAAATAGTTTATGTATTTGTTAGAGCAATAGCCCATAGAGAGTGCGGTGGCTCAGTGGACTTGCGCTCAAATTTGGCATGTGGGGTCCCTGGTTCGATTTCCAACTCCCACCAAATAAGTTTTGTGATGTACAACCACCGTGTGCGTGAGTTTTCTCGGAGGCTTCCCGTTTCGTCTTACTTTCGTCATTCTACCATCATTACCGTTTCTATTAACCTCGGTCCATAATTGTGGGAAGTTAAACTAGATAGAAAGAATAGTAATATAATAAGTCATGTTAAGTTGGTCACCTCTCTAAGTTTTCTACTAGCCTAACTTGCTCTCATTTTTAAGTTAGCTGTATTTTCCCATAAGATATTCATAACTTGGAACTTAGTCGCAATGAAGTAACTTTATTTCTAAGTTGCTATCGATAAATTCCGTTTATTGTTGTTGCACTTACATAATGTTAATTTCTTATAAACTTTTTCAGAATTTGTTTTACGGTTACATCTTTCTGGAGGTCGATAGGCCAAAGCAAAAAGAGAGAAAACTTATCAAATTCAAAGCAGATTCTCCCTAAACAATACAAGAATATTGTTTATTACTGTTCGCCTATTCTCGGTTAGAGTATTAAAAAAATTGACGCTTTATCATTCACATAATACAACACAAGACATTTTGTAGATCGAATACTGACTCATTTGTGTGTTATTGAATTCCTTTGTTTTCATCACGTTCTCGAACCTTTCTTTTCCTTTTAGAGAGCCTGCAGGAAATTTTCCAACAAATGATGATTGGATTCATGTTACGAAGTGTAAAGAAGAAGGAAAACAGATGGATGATAAGGACTCTTGTGGTATATGTCTTTGTTGTTTGTCTTTACGTGCTGAACAATATCAATATAGTAGGATGAATGTAAAGTAGTTGTTTCTAAATCAACAGTATGGTCACATTTGATGTTTCACTATCTAGAAGAGTAAGAGAATAAAAATTCCTGGAACATTTTTTAACAGTTCCTGGAATTAGTGGTTTTATCTGTATCTGTCGTCATTGAAAGATCTGCTCAGGGAACTGGGGGGCCTAGGCCACCAAGTTATTGAGTGACAAAATAATTTAAACTATTATTTACATATTTGTGGAAGTTTATTGTAAATTCATAATATACCTTTCACAGTCTGGATTCTGGTTACCCCCTTCCAAGTTTTTACCTTCTAGATCCGCCACTGGCCGGCTCAGGTGGAAGAGAATGAGCAATAAGAAATTTATCGTAACTTTTTGTAGCAAGTTGAAATTATAACACTTAAATCATGGTATGCAAATGGTAAACTAAGACAGGAATTTATTACAAATAGAGATGCACCCACGAAGGAGTCCACCTTGTCTGGATCACGTTCAAAAATTCCTAACTCAACATACATTTGTACATTGTCTTAATAGAAACATAGTTGTTTAACAGGGAAATAATTGATGTAACATGCAAATTTGATCTTACACTTCATCTATACTCTTTCTTCTCTGAAAACAATTCTCAATAAAATCCGTGCTAAAGTGCCAAAATTATGATGTTGTGTAAAACGTCCAGATGTTACTTCAAAACTGGCGGGACATTAACCACGCGCATTCTTCTGGTTTATTGGAACTACTTTCACAGTGAATACTAGATAGCCCATTGTTCACTGAGCAGTGTTAGGCACATAGGACACATTTTGACTTTAAATCGAACTTTTACACTTTTGGCACTTAGCCGGATTTTATTTTCAGTCTGTAATTTAGTTCTGTCATTTGTTTTAAATGTAAGTGGAAGTATTTTACATTTACTTGTCGTCTTTCCGGATGCAGAATAATACTCGTTCTATACTACATAGACGTAGATGGTTGTAGTATTAGATCCTCCAAAGGTTGGACCCTTCCCAACAAACATTTCTGGGTGCGCGCCTGTTTCTATGTTACAGAAATAATGTTTGCTATTCTAAAGTACAATATTGAAGTATTTTTTTAAAAAAATAGAACTAGTATAAGCTTCCCAGCTGCGGGAAAAAGTCAGTCTTCATTGATTTTTAAAGCAAATATTTATTAAAATATCGTTTTGCGAAAATTTCACGAAGTCCACGTCCCTCAGTCCACGTCCAAAACTCACTCCACCATTGCCTTCCTGATTAAATTCTAGCTCGAAATTATGTATCATATTACCCTATTCCCATTTAAAAAACTTGACCTTAATTCAAAATGGCGGATTGTAATATGGCTGCCGTTAAGGTCATACCTACCATACGACTTCCCCCTAGGCCTTATATGTATCTACATGGTTGTTCTTTCATTAACACTTCGTTTACAAAGAATAGTGAGGAACTTCTGCAGTAATCTCTAAGAACCACATCACAACTCTTAAAAATTATAACAAAAATATTAAACATGCGCCATGGCAAAAATTTTTGTCATCACAAATAGTGCATATATGTCCTCTATCAGAAAAAAATCATTGAAACCGGAGTGGGTGTTGTCCCTTATTAGCAAGTAGTTTCCTTGATTTATGTACTTTTCTCCAGCCTTATTTAATTTTGCCGACAGTAGCACAAACTGCAGAGAGGTCTTTCTCAAAGCTGAAATTAATCAAAACATTTTTAAGAAAAACCATGAATCAGTATAGGTTAAATGCAGTAGCGTTGCTAAGTATTGAATATAAAATGTGTCTCAAACTGGACCTGCAAGGTGTGGTGAACAGATTTCTACCCGTGAAACAAATGTGATTTTCAAAATGTTGAATATGTGAAACCCCTACTTGGTCGAGAATTTTTTCACCTGCAAAAGTAAGCTCGCGTTAATTAACTAACTCTTGCCTATGGAACCTGGAGGTCCAATGCCGCGTTCACAAAAGCTCTCCACTGACTTCTATCCTTAGCCAACTGGATCCAGTTACCACTTTGTATTCCTACTTCTAAGAGATACATCTTAATATTGTCCTTCCATCTGCGCAAAGGTCTTCGTAATGGTCGTTTTCTGATTTGTCTTCCAGTTAAGACTTTGAAAGCATTCCTATTTTCTTCCATTCAGGCTACATGACCTGCCCACCTGAGCCTCCTACACCTGAACTTTCCTAACAATACTCGGTAAACCGTATAAATTATGTAGTTCCTCGTTATGAAGTTTCCTCCATTCCCCATTCCCGTTCCACTTGGGTCCGAATATTCGTCTCATTATCTTGTTTTCAAATACTTTCAGTCTACGTTCTTCCCTCAGAGTAAACAACCATGTTTCGCAACCATACAGAACAACAGGCATGATTTTCGTTTTATATATTTTAAGCTTCAACTTTCTCGACAGAATTCGCGACGACAAGAGATTTTGAACTGAATAATAACACGAATTCCTTGCTTTTAACCGACATTTAATTTCTTCGTGAATATGGTTTTCGTCTGTTACTATTGATCCTAAATATTTGAGAGTATCAACTTTATCAAAAACATTATTTGATATTTTAACGCATCCATAATTTGCCGTATTACGATCCCTACGAACTTTCATGTATTTAGTTTTCTCTGCATTTCTTCCTATTGGTCTCCTATCATTTCCTATTAAATTTACACCATCAGCATACGCCATAACCTGGTGAATACCATTCAATTCTAGGCCCTGGTTGCTATCTTTGATTTCCTTATAAGGTATTCCAGGACAAAGTTGAATTATAATGGCCACAACGCATCTCCTTGTTTCAGGCCATCCTCGACGTGAAACCTCGTGGACAAAAATTGTTACTTTAGGATTTAACTTTGTAAGGGATTTGCCTGGGATTTGTTGAAATATCCCCAAAGTAAAGGCAGGGATTTGTTTAAATGAATCCCGGACTTTACTTTGGGATTCATTTAAACAAATCTTAATTAATCGAATTAGCTTTTTCGGTTTCCAAAATTCTGTAAGAATGTTGTACAATGTTTCTCTCCTAACCGAGTCGTAAGCTTTTCTAAAATCAATGAATAGTTAATATACTGGGGTATTGTATTCCCGTTTCTTTTCGCGTATTTGTCGAATGGTAAATATTTGGTCGATCGTCTAAATCCATACTGATAGTCTCTAATAATTTCATCTGCGTATGGGGTCAATCTTGCTAATAGAATGTTTGAAAGGATTTCATATTATGTTGACAGAAGAGAAATATCTCGATAATTATTACCGTCAGTTTCTCGCCTTTCTTGTTAATTGGAACAATGATTGATTCTTTCCACTTTTTGTGGGAATTCTTCCTTGTTCCAGATAAGGATAATAAGTTTGTGTATCTTGGTCCACAATTTTTCGCCTCCAGCTAAAATTAACATCCGGAATTTCGTCTGCACCCGGAGATTTGTGATTCTTTGATTTCTTTATAGCTATTTCTACTTCTATTCGGTTAGGTTCTGGAATATATGGTTCTGCGGTGTATATTTCCTTTCTCCACGCACATTAGTTTTTAGCTGCGTGTTAAGCAATCGTCAAAGAAATCTTTCCATCTATTTAAGATTCTATCCGTATCAGTGAGAACTGTTCCATCAGCTTTCTTTAATATATAAGCACGAGGTTGACATAAGCTCGTACTTAAATATTACGAGGTTGATGTAAGCTCGTATTTATTTTACTTAAGCAACACAAGTTTTTCACTTAAGCTTGTGTTGCTTAAGTAAAAAATAATTAGAAAAACATCTGTTCATTACGATAAAGCGTTTAGAAACTTTTAATGTTTATAGTGGTCTGATATTGTGATTTACATCTGTGTGTTCAATGTTTCTTTCTCTCACTCACGAAATGACGTTTAAATTCATGATAATTGATTTCTTACAACCAAATGCAATATAAAAATATCTGTATTTCAGTTCTGTATTCAGAAACAGGTAACAGCCAGAAATTATGAAAAAGTTTGCATACCTGAACTGTTACAGCATAAGATTTCATATCCAGCACGTATCGGTATTTTCTTAAATTTACTATTTATGTTCTTCCTATTTGTACGACCAAAATAAATGTTTTCTGTGTTTGAGCTTTCCAGCTGCAAAGTGGCTTTTGACCATTTGTACCAAATCCCAGACAAATGAGAAAAACGGTACAATCGATATGGAAATATTTGAGGATGTTTTAAATTATTTACATGAATACATTTAAGTATTTAAAGTTCTACAAAACAAACATATCTTACAGTTTTTCTCGGTTTTGTGGAATTTCTGTAAATAAGCAAAAGCAGGTTTGGAACTAAATGACTTATTACGTCATGAATACGTCTGCTGTACGTTAAGTCCAAAAACTACAGGAATTACGCATGTAACCTATCTTTTTAAATACGCCACCTACATTTTTTTCTCAGTGTATGCTTGTGATATACGGAAAACTGTTAGATATCAGACATCCTGCAACGGCATGATGTAACATCAAAGGGCAGTGCGTATGTAGAATGCGGATAACGTATGCTCCGTAATGATTTCTGTAGTAACCAAGAGGATTTCGTATATTTGTACAATATACCACTGTCCGGAGAACGGATTTTTCTCAGTATGCAACTATTTTACACTGCCAAAGATTTTGTTTTTAATTTTTATTTATTTTATTTTTATTTTTATATTTTTATTTGTTATTTACTTTTTTCCTTTTAAAAAGAAATTCAATAATATAGAAATCATTAACAGCTGAAAATGTCTCTTCCCTGAATATCTAAACAAATTCATTTTTCTCGGTTCGCGCAAATACTGGACAAACAACTGGGGTTTATTATTTCGCTTTATTCACTGCAGTTCCATGAACCAGTTCCATTAGGTGCTACCTATTGCTTCGGAAGTCAATAGATTCGCTTTTTGTTTACTTTTTTTTTTAAAAAAAGTATTGAACCAAAACATTAATCGGAAATGTTGTGTATAAAATATAATAATCCGGATATGCATACATACATTCCGGATTATTATTCTAAGTAAGTACTGTACAGAGCAAGTTTTTAATCTCAAAAATTTATTCTGACGAAAACAAAAGCAAAACAGTCTATATGTAGTTTTTCCTCTGTTAATTACCTGTCAGCACCAAGAATAGATCTGTTCTGTCTGCGATTGATCTCTGCTTGAAACGTTAAACATTACATTCAACTCTCTCTTTTACTCTCTCTCTCTCTCTCTCTCTCTCTCTCGCTCTCTCTCGCTCTCTCTCTTTGTATGTGTGTATTCATTTTTGAAGGCTTTTATTTTTGTTTGCTTGCTTTAGGGAGAGAATCTGTCATGTGTCTCATCTTCATGCAGATTGAAAATCCTGCTGCATCAATAAAAACCTGCCTTCTGTTTTAGATACGCCCATCACCATGGGTATTGTAAACAGTTAGAGCAAAAAAACACACACACATACATTTCATGCCACGTTCTTTACACTTCAAAAGAAAACAAAAAGCCTCTATGTGTTTTTTCTTTCTTTTATTCCTTCTGAACAATCAACCATATAGTGTAGTATACGCGTGTAGTTCGCGATATGGTTCCGACAGGTAAAGCTGAATATTGTGAAGCCATGACAACAAGCAGATAATGCTCTTGATTCATCAAACATTGAAAAACCCAAGCATCTCTTTTTGAAGGGTACTTTAGTTTATTCTTTCTAACACTCTCTCTCTTTCTCTCTCTCTCTCTCTCTCTCTCTCTCTCTCTCTCTCTCTCTCTCTCTCTCTCACTCTCTCTATGTGTGTGTGTGTTTGTGGTTTAAAATGCTTTGTGTAATAAGCTAAAGTCAACTGATATTGGTTTTCATATACTTATAGCACTAAAATAACTAATTTACTATAATAACAGATGATCTTTATTACTATGTTAAAGAGTTAAATAGTAATTATAACCATCTGCCTGGAAAGCGAAACGTAAGTGTATCCCGGTAATAATACCTGTATATTCTGACTCTAAAGACAGAGTTGTGGAACGACGACCACCCAACGCCAGGATTACTCCCACATGTACAGACCTCCCCACTGGTCTAGTAGCTACCGCACGCTCTTATGGTGCCCGGAGTCCTTTCTGCAATTCCCGGAGAGAGTCTTGGAAATGCGAGCTCATTACTGTGATTCGGCTTATACATTAAACTGTAAATCTATCTCTCGTATAGCCTCGGAGCTGAAAAGGGAGACTGAAATCCAATCCAACAAGATCTACACGTACAATCTGTTTCCAAAGGTTGCCCGTTGAATTTTACAGAATAGTTTTACATTTCTTTCTGTCTCCTGTTTTTGTTTGCTTTTCCAGTGTTTCATGACTTAATTTTGATTTTTGATTACCCGGAATTCTAAATATGAAGTTTTTTCATAAAAACAGTGAATTGATGGTAAATACAGGAACAATTGATAAGGATAATCAAAAATTGAAATCAAATCATGAAATAATCTGCACTAATTGTTTTAAAAGAAAACAAAACTTATAATAGAAGATGCAAAAGTAAGGATTCTGTGACAATAATAGAAACTGTGCAGATGACGTTCCCAGAGAAGAAGGAAATATTCAATTAAAGTAATAAAGACAAAGGTACATGGTAAGTCACTTTCCTTATAAACACATGCCCTATAGCTTTTATAGGTAGATTTTTTATAATTAGCTTCAATATTCTAACATTTTTTCCTGCCACACGAACGATTTCGTAGCGCCAGACTGTTTGAAAATGTCTATTGTATAGAGTCCTTATGAAGAAAAAAATAACATTTTTCAGTTGTACGTCCTACCGTTTTGTTCTGTAGGTTAAAGGAAATGGTGATAATGAGAATGATCAAAATTGACGCAATGACGAAAGTGGGAGGAAACAGTACTACCCCCAAGAAAACTAACGCAAACGGTGTTTATCCACCGCAAAGCCCACTTGACGCAAGCTGGAGTCGAATCAAGTACTCCACGCACCAGAAGTGAACACTCTATCACCAAGCCACCGCTGCGTTTTCTTATGGAGAGCAAACGCTATGAAATACATTATCTTGAAGTATGCTTTTTGCATTTGAAATTAGGGTAACTGGCTACAATAACGCCGTTTGTTTTTCAACTGTTTACAGCACAGAAACTAAACACGTGGCAGCAGTCTGCAATGTGCCAATGCATAGAAGGCACATCTGTTGTTTTCGCGCATGAATTGATTTCTTGTGGTGTAACGTGTGTGTTGTGCAGTTTTTGTGTTATCAATTCAGACCAGAAAATTCAAAACAAAAAACGTAAGTAAAGTTTTTGAAGTCCTTTATATTAATATCACTACAGGCACAAAATGTGTAGGAGTTTAAACGGTATTTTTATATATATAAAACACAATGGTCAGTAACGAGTGTATCGACTGTGTTTACCTGAGTCAATGTGTTAGTAGAGAGCAGTGAAACGATGGTATGTTCATTGTGTTGTTTGGCTACAATAACGCCGAACGCGATGGAAACAATGGCGTTACTGTCTGGGTTAAAGCTGCCACACCTCAGAATCCAATATCTACTTTTCAAGCTACTGGTATATACCCATTCAATCATTTAGTACTCCCAGAAACAACCTTTGCACCAAGTACCATCTCTTCAGTGTTTCTGACACAAACTTCTACTGGACAACAATAACCAGCCATCCACTGAAGATATCAACAGCCCCTAGTCGTCAACATCATCTGCATGTATCCGTGATCCTATAGCTCATGCTGCGTTTCAGTGTTCTCACTCTACATTCTCCAGTAACAGCTATTTCACCGAACTTATTCCAACTCCAAAAGTTAACAGATTTCTTCGTGGAAGGAATAGATCAAAAAGCGTCCAAGCAGTGGTAGTGACTAGAAGTCTGTTTTACGAACGTCCTAACTTGAAGTATAATTGGTCAACTTTGCAACCGGATGGACGAAAGAAAGAGGGCACTTGTAAAAAAAATGTCGGAGGTAAAAGTTCAATAACATGTCATCGCAAAGATAGCTCCTACTATTGCGTTACTTGCAAAGGATATTATTACGATGATACTGGTAAAACTATTGATTGGTTGCAAAGTGGAGCCTGTAAGAGGTGGTATCACAGAACTTTCGATAACTATTGCCTCTTACTGCACACTGCTATTCTTGTTTCATCTAATTGTACTTGTTCTAACGTATCTTAGTTCATTGTTTTCATGATAATATGAATAATGACAACCTGGCGTTATTGTATCCATAGTGCATGCAATAACGCCATTTCACTTTGCGTGACATTTTTATGTATTACTTATAGCACATATATTTTTTCCAGGTTCTTTGCACGATGTTGCAATCAGTAAACACCAAGCTACTAAACAACGAAACATTTACTTTTTCCGTCAAATATTAAATGCAAAATTCTCAAAAAACTAAAAATGGTGGCGAGCCAGTTACCCTACTTCAATCAAACATTTCTCTTAGTATCCTCATTTTCTTCTCAAAGCATGATATTAAGTTCTCTGAGTTTTCACTATTCAACCGTCATTCACGAAGGTTTTGTCAAATCTTGATTGTTTTTACACCCAGAAGAGCAATACTACCATATTGAATCCTTCCAATCTTTGCAATATCTACATAGATTTTCTATTGCAATATCTACACAAATGTTTACGAGACAAACATTTATGATCGTTCACCCACTTTTGTCACCCTTTTTCTTACTCATATTTATTACTGCTAAAACTTTAAATATGATCTGCCTGGAACTAGTCATTTTTTCTTCAGCTTCAAGAAACAGAACAAACAAAAAAGGGAAATCGTTACACTCTTTACTTACGTAAAGTTCATTTTAATCCTTTGCGTTTCTATTTCTCCTCCATCTCTTCCGTACATTACTAACTATAATGATATGTCCAGTTTATTGTCGGATGTATGTCAACCTGTGATTTACTGCTTGATGTAAATACTCACTTCTTCACATTTACAGTGCGCCTGCATACACTAAATCTATGCGAGAATTACATTGATGCGAATAAGATGTGCGATCCAAGTATGTCATTTCTGAAGGCAAAAGGTATTAAAACGTCAATACCTGGTTAATTAAAATAGTCACCGTTACTCAAAAACTAAGGTTACAAAGCCGACATTTCTGGAGTTTCCTTTGTTATAGAGTAATGAGGAGTGTACGGTAATTTTAATATACACATGAAGTTGGCAACTGTGCATAGTTTCAGTCACTCGCCACCTATGGCGCTAGTTGTAGGTAAACACAAATGGCGACTTGTTTGGAAAACTGGTCTCGCGAAGAAGTCGGCTCAGTTATTCGATTTCTGTGGGCGAAACACATGAACGCGGCTGTAATTCACCGGCAGCTGGCAGAGGTTTACGGAGAGATTATCATGTCTCGTCAGTATGTTGCAGAATGATGTCGAAAGTTTGCGGCTGGTAGAGAAAACGTCACCGACCAAGAGCGCAGTATTTACTCGAATCTCAGTTTATGCAGTAGACACCATATCTTGTCTCAGTAGTGACTAGGGGAGCAAAGTGGCTCACTGCCTTTTCCGCCGGTCGAGTGGCTAGCACTTGCGCTTTGGTGTACAGGTTCCCGGGTTCGATTCCCGCTGGGAGAACATTAGGAATTCTAACTGTCCTCGATGTTTCCGTGTTTGTAGCCCTGTCGTCCTAGGTTATTGCAGAAACGAATTAAGTGAGTAAAATTAAATAAAGTCTAGTAGTAAGTAGTTAAGCAAGTTAATGAGGCACGTTTAGAACTTGGAATACCGAGAAAGCTAATTAGATTAATTAAGATATGTTTAAATGAATCCCAAAGTAAAGTCCGGGTAGGAAACTTTTTGTCCACGAGCTTTCACGTCGAAAAAGGCCTGAAACAAGGAGATACGTTGTCGCCATTATTATTTAACTTCGTTCTGAAATACGCTATAAGGAAAATCAAAGATAACAACCAGGGTCTACAGTTGAATGGTATTTACCAGGTTATGGCATATGCTGATGATGTAAATTTAATAGGGAATGATAGAAGAACAATAGAAAGAAATGCAGAGATCTTATTAAACGCTTGCAGGGACATGGGTTTAGGAGTAAATGCAGAGAAAACTAAATACATGGAAGTGCGCCGGAACCGGAATACAGCAAATTATGGATGCGTTAAAATATTAAATAATACTTTTGATAAAGTGGATAGTTTCAAATATCTAGGATCAATATTAACAGAGGAAAATCATATTCACGGAGAAATTAAATGTCGACTAAAAGCAGGGAATTCGTGTTACTATTTGGTTTAAAATCTCTTGTCGTCGCGAATTCTGTCGAGGAATTTGAAGCTTAAAATATACAAAACGATAATCATGCCTGTTGTTCTGTATGGCTGCGAAACATGGTCACTTACTCTGAGGGAAGAACATAGACTGAAAGAAAGTATTTGAGAACAAGATAATGAGACGAATATTCGGACCTAAGAGGAACGGGAATGGGGAATGGTGGAAACTTAATAACGAGGAACTACACAATTTATATGGTTTGCCCAACATTGTTAGGGTCGTCAAGTCTAGGAGGCTTATGTGGGCGGGTCATGTAGCTAGAATGGAAGAAAGTAGAAACGCTTTCAAAGTCTTGACTGGAAGACCAATCGGAAAACGACCATTAGCAAGACCTAGGCGGAGATGGGAGGACAATATTAAGATGGATCTCGCAGAGATAGGAATACAAAGTAGAAACTGGATGCAGTTAGCTAAGGATAGAAGTCAGTGGAGAGCTTTTGTGAACGCGGCATTGAACCTCAAGGTTCCATAGGCCATAGAGTTAGTTAGTTTAGTTAATGAGGCACGTTTGGTGAATCAAACTTAACTTTAAAAAAAAAAAAAAAAAAAAGTGGTACAGCGCTCACCTCTTGTACGTCTGGTTCCTGGTTCGATAACCGCCAAAGAAAGTTTGTGGTGGACAACATCGTGTCCGTGGCTTTTCTCGCAATATTCCCGTTTCCTCACATATTATCATTTCACCTATATTTCCATCATCATTCATTTGCCTTAATCATCGTCTCCCTTAGCCTAAAGGGGTTAATCGTGTTACGTTAAACTGAAAGATTTCATTTCTTTCGCTTACAGCACGCTGAACACATATCAAGTTCAAATTTCAGTTAAATATTCGGTACTGTAATTTAGTTTTGTGTACCACAATTAGGTTCAGTAAGATATTGAATGCTACAGGGTTTTCCTCATTATTCACAAATCCAAAATCAAATTCAGTAATGTAAGTGTAGCCAAATCCTTTGCTATAGTGCCAATATGAATGAATGTGTAGATTGATCTGATCTCGATACACGTACTCTCTCTCCCTCTACAAACACACATTATCAATTTTTATCCAATATATAGCGTTATACTTGCATGTTTTTGTATGCTCGAAAAGTAATTTCTATTGACTTTATGAGCCACATGTTCCTGCTCTATTTCTCAGTATTTCTCAGAGAGCAGAAAAAGCAGGCAGAAATCTGGCATATCGAAAATGTGTTGTCGGTACATTTTGCGGGCATACTATACGCGTATTGTTAACTACGAGTACACTGCCAACACTTGGTTATTAGTCTCCCTCCTCTCCTTTGTTCTAGTAGTTTTCTCTCCTATTTTCACTATAATCTCACGTGTTCATTTCATTGGCATTTAATTATTAAAAATTATATGAAATGTTATTCCAGTTAGTTAAAGAACTGCAAACAACAAACTTATTTAAGAATGTATGATGATAATTGAATAAAAAATTAAGCCATTTTATGCGTGCGTCTGGAAATCTTTACTACGAAGAGTCCGAGCTGTAGAAGCACGTTCCTACTGCAGACATCTGCTAGTTGAAAATAACTGCTCGAAACCCACGCAAAGTGTCATAGATTTCAATCCTGTTCACGTCGTGTGATGTGCAGGGGTAAACATGCGGGGGGACGCCGCCCCCCAACCTCCAAAAGATAAGTACGGCGTCCCCCAGTTCCTAAAAGATTACAACGGGCAAAGATAGGCAGGGAGGATGGCGGGACATCATGCCACTACCTACCGTCTCCCTACTTTGTCAGATCCACTTTTACCTCTGATGATGTGCCTAGTACAATATTGTTATCAATCTCAACAATAAGAGCCAAACGTCTTCAGCCTGTGCGTCATGCCAAAATACTAATATTAACTATCTATGCTATCACTTTCCTATATAACAGAGTCCTTGAATAATTACATAAATATGATATGTAATTTTGGGTGGTTTGGTTGTTGATAAAATATAAAAAGCAAATTTGTTTGTTAAATGTGAACAATTATATCTCCTAATGATACTTGATTTTTACCTATAGTATAGGCATAGCCAGAATTTATCACGAAGGTGTGCACAAAGGTAATTAAAGCATAAGTTTTCATATTAGTGTGTATAAAGATAATTAAAACGTAAGTTTTCATATGGGTGACCATAAAAATAATTAAGGCATACGTTTGCTTATCGGTGTACATAAAGATAATTAAAGCATAAGTTTTCATATGGATGTGCATAAAGATAATTAAAACAAGCTTTCATATGTGCACAAAGATAATTAAAGCATGAATTTTCTCATGGGTGCGCATAAAGATAATTAAAGCATAAGTTTTCATACGGGTGTGCATTAAGATAATTAAAGCATAAGTTTTCTATGGGTGCGCATAAAGATAATTAAAGCGTAAGTTTTCATATGGGTGTGCATAAAGATAATTAAAACATAAATCTTTACTTGGGTGCACATAAAGATAATTAAAGCGCAAGTCTTAAAATGAAGTGCAAAAAAATAATTAAAGCATAAGTTTCCATATAGATGTGCACATACGTAAGTTAATGAAAGCATAACTTGCGTGTGCACACAAAAATAATCAAAAAATATAAGCATATTCTAACTACAACCTTACGTGTTCATTTTATTGGAATTTTAAATATTTAAAATTAGATGAACTGTGATTCCAATCACTTAAAGAACTACAGATAACAAAATTTTAGAACACATAATAATTAAAGAAAAATCAAGCCATTTTATTAGGATGTACAGTGGGCCACAGAAATTCTTGAGGAAGAAAATCCGTAAAATAGGCACCCCAACAAAAGCTTGTTCCAAGATTAATTACGCCTGGTAGTAGCTAGCACAGCAACATGAAGTTGCCTCCAACTCTTAAAAGGACAAATCGTAAAGTGTTTTTGTGCAGATGTTGAGCGAAACGCTGGCTGACGAAATGACAAAAATGAGTCTTTGGATATTAGTACTTATAGTAAACAGCACAATACCAGGAAAAATATAGGGACACCAAAGGCGCAGATGAGAAGATAACAGTCAGGGACTTAAATCATCTTATAATTAACTCAAACGAGGGATTATAAACAAATTAACTTACTTCAAATGATTATATATATTTGCGTATCGAATAATATACGGACAGGTTATGCGGTGTATGTAGTAGGTTAATCTTTTAGTAAACACAAAGCCTTGCACTTTGTTTTGAAACTATTAACAATAGTTCTACCTGCAAATCAATTAAGATATGGATCGATCATTCGGGAGGGGGGCGGAGCCCAGCATCCAGTGAAAATTTGAGGGGTCTAACAGAGCCTGAGCTCCTTGGTTTCGGCGCCACTGATTGATACGTAATACTACTTCGAAAGAAGAACTTGTCCGATTTTATTATTCATTAAATGAGTTTTGAAAATGCTGAATATTGGTATGCAGTAATCTATTTGCAAGTATTAAAAATGCAAAATTCGATAACACTCAAATGAGTTGCAGAAGTTATCCCTACTAAGCGTACTTCCCCTTAGGTTGCAAATATAATTGAAGGTTCCTCATTTTACAGATTGCGACACAAGCAGGAAAGGGGAGAATATAGTGTCAATTAACAACAATTTAAAAATGCACGAAATTAAGGATAATATCATATAACCATTAACAGAATTAACTGTGTAACTCGTTGTCTCAATTCATTTTTCTTCCTTTATTTTCAGGATTACATCATCACCGAATTTCTCCAGTGGAGATTATCTTCGTTTAGCAGCATCCAACTGGAGCTCAGCATTGTAAATAAAATATCTTAAAAAGTTAAAGGGAGAGGGGGAGGATCGAACCTGGGCCGGGAATTTAGAAAACTACAACGCTAATCACTTACCTAAAGCGTTACTTACTCTGGATAGCCTAAATAAAGAGCATTTTCTATTCGCTGAAAACAGTAGTTTGTTTATAATCAAATTGATTGGCAAAACACAGGAATATGTAATTGAAGATTCGCAGGGCAATATATCATTGTATTTACTAAATTATAATTCACTAAATTATCTACATTACAGACTTTTAAAAAACAAAATACAAAACTCCTTTATTTTGAATCAAATACGGCGCGTATATTATCCCTTTAGTTCGCAAAACGTAAACGAGTTGTGTTAAAAATTCAAATTTGGGTGATTTGCATATTTTTAGCACTAAATCCAAAATTTAGGCTGAAAACGAATTTATTGTTTACAATAAATAAAATATGATACGTTGCCCACAAGCAACCATGCCAATTTGAGAGGTATTTTTTCCCGTGTTACATCTCTCATACTTCGTGTATAACATTTTTGCTATCTATGATCTTATAAGATATCAAGGAATTACATTCTGATTACGTTCTTCTACAAAGATATATTTGGAATATACATATTATATATATTATATATATTGTATATACAAGGTGTAACAAATGCATGGCCAAAAGTGAATAGGTGATTGAAGACATCCAAATAAATTAAATGTTCCTATAAACATGAGTCTGATTCCGCTTCGTTTCCGAGATACAGGGTCTTCACATGTCGAGTCCCTACATTGCCTCACTATTGGAAAGTAAATGGAAATGTTCAATTTTACTGGAATAATACAATCAAAGGATGCCTGTGCAAATACATTGACACTAACATAGAGAATGAAACTAATCAACATTTGAGGTTATTGGGTTGACAATGTTGCCAATCTGGTACAAAGTGTTATGTTTTCAAATAACAGTAGACGTCTATACTCTAGCATATGATTGCTGACATCAAAACGTCAGGTTTATGTGTGACATAAATGAACTCTGCGTCCTTCTTTACATACCTTTCTCAATTATTTATACTTGGAACCATGCAGTAGTTGTGATCTGTGAACCGTTGTGAGCCGTTAATTGACTTCACACGTGGATGCCTTGTCTTTAGAAAATGAAGCGAAATCTGACCCATGTTTAGGAACGTCTTGATGTCAGCACCCACATGCTAACGTGTGGACGTCTAGTGCTGTTTGAAAACATAACACTTTGTACCAGGTTGGCATCACTGACAATCCAATGATGCAAATGCTGATTAGTTTCATTTTCCATGTTAGTGTAAATGTATTTACACAGGCACAATTCCATTAGCTAGTATTGTTCGTGTAATATTGAACATTTCCATTCACTTTCCCATAGTGGCCATTGTAGGATTCGACATTTGAACACCTTGTATCTCGGAAACGAAGCGGCATCAGACCCATGTTTATAGGAACATCTTACTTGTTTGAATGTCAACTATCATATATATATATATATATATATATATATATATATATATATATATATATATATATATATATATATATGTGTGTGTGTGTGTGTGTGTGTGTGTGTGTGTGTTCATAGTCCCGGAACGATAAGTTATCTCCCGAAATATACAGATGAGGAAAACATAAACAACACGTGTTAAATAGTTTTGAAAAGGCTATCCAATGATACCAAACGCAACCCCTATCCCTAGCCCCTTCGGGGATACGGGAAATAACTTTAAAATTTTAAATGTGAACCCACATTTCTTATTGCACATTTGGATTCTCCAGAAAAAAATGATCAATGATTTGACAGAATTGAAGACAGACCGTTCACGGATGGCGCTTGAAAAGACACACAAAAAAAAGGAGCAAGAAAACGTTATGAAAATATCAGTTACCAGTCCCGCAGTCTGTAGTCACATGGCTAGCATACTGAAGTCCGGCCTCAGAAGTCTTAAGTTCGATTCCCGCTCTAGGCAACCTCTATATTTGTTTTCCCAAATAATAATTTTATACATTTTAGCTTCAATTAGTACTTTATTCAAGTTACACATAATACAAATTTCGATAATTGTTTGCAAACTAGCATTATGAAGTGGCACTTAGTAAAAGAGTTATTATGACTAGAGGTGATAGGGTTATTTACAACAAAAGCAAACCATTTTTGTTGCAATTTGTATCATCTTGCAAATTAATAAATTACGGATAAATACATTATTTTTATCGAAGCTAAAATGTAAGACATTATTTGAGTAAAAATGTACACATAAAATTATTACTTTGGGCGGGAACTGAAATTAGGATCTCTGATTCCGCAGGCCTATACGCTAACAGTATGATCACACAGCACGGGCCTACCACCCCGCATTTTCATAACGTTTTTGTTCCCCTCCTTTTCTTATGTAAGTGCTTATTCACGTGTTGTGCATACCCCCTCCCACAAACAAAATCCTAAATACGCCACTGTATATTGATATCACTAGATATCACTATATATCGCTAGATGGTTACCACAGTCATTGTGTAGAAAAATGTTCTTGGCGCTTCGTGTCTTTATCAGTGGACAGTGTGCGAATTACAAGGGGGATAAAGGGAAATCTCCTTTGGTAATGCTGGATATATGGATATAACCACGGGCGTCATGTCGGACGACATCTTACCATGGGAAACTATAACAGTTGTAGCCAAGAGCGTCATTTAGGGGACAATTACCCCCAAGAGTTTGAGAAATACATATACTTTAATCAATTGTCTATTAATATACTACTACAAAACGTGCAAGTCTTATGTTGGTGGTGCTCTTGCCCCCTCAAAGGAAGTCTCAAATGGTGCCTCTCGTTGTAGCATATATCCAGTATTACCAAAGGGGATTTACCCCTCATATCTCTTGTAATTCGAACTATCTACAGATATATGAAGCTTCAAGAACTATTTTGCACATCGACTGGGTAACCATAATATATCTAGTGATATCAATACACAGTGGCGTATTTAGTATTTTTCGGGGAGGAGCCATAAATAACATGTGAATAAGTACTTACGTTTTTCCTTTTGGGTGCCGACAAATTTTAATGAAATTTTGCATATACAAAATTTATGTCGGGGGAGTTGAGCCCGATAGCCACCCTCTAAATACGCCACTGTCAATATATTTTGGATACAATTCATTTGAACATTTTTATTGTTGTATGCATTATAAACATATGGTGAACTAATATTTTACTTGTAGTTACAAATAGCTACTTTATTGGTTACAAGAAAAATGACTCGAGCGTGACCTTTTGAGCGTAAGGTGTGGCTACTTCTCACTCTGCCACTTGATACCTTAACACGTTTCATCATATATGCAGAGAGTCAGAAATTTTACGACGCGTCTTCTGGCTATTGCAGTTTGTAGTATTGATACTTTAAATGTGCACTCTTACCTCGCGAAAGGTACCTCCGAAGTTCATTTACCAAAGTCTGCTTTCCCTTTGTCCGCAACTTGTGTTCCTACTCGGTTATACACGTTTTACAGTTATTTCCAGTAACCTTGAACGACAGGGACACGAACACAGATATATCGAAAACATTTAAAATTTCAAAAGTTCTCCCACCGGGAATCGAACCGGAGACCCCTTTCACCAAAGACGCACGTGATAGCCACTATACCACACAGGCAAGTTAAAGAGCCAGCGGGTTTTAATAGTTCTACTGGAAATGCTCGAGATATGCACTTGTAATACATTGAGTAAATTATTCGAGAGAGGCAATGCATTTTACATTGAATCCTTTTCCTTGTTTCGTTTTCATTGTGTTTATTCTTTGTATTTTTCGTACAGCGCATGAAAAAGAAAATACATTTTTCGCTACGGTAAGCAGAAATACTATTTTAACTGACCATAAAACAGAAATCTGTCGGTGAAGTAATTGGGGTAATGTGTGGTATTATATTTTTAAAGCAAGTTCCTTCGTGGCTAAGCGGTTAGCGTACGCACCTTTGACGTAAAAGATCCGGTTCCATTCCCGGTGTGAGCTCATGTGGTTCAGATTCCACACTAATCAGTAGCTAAACGTCTCATATAGCCTCGCTGCTGAAAGGGACTTTAAGCTCAACATCAACTTAACGTCATTTTATACCATCAATAGAAACAAGGGGTAGACGATACTATCCTGCTAAAAACATGCATTTATTTCTTTGGTACACATTAGAAAGCATCGGACTATTTGCGACATTAATTACAAAAGTTTTAAAGAAAAGAAGCTTTATTAACATTAAGTGGCTTCAAGCGTTCAAATCGCTTTATAAAAATCCAGAATATGAGTTACAATAACTTTTTACGTTGTAAGGAAAAATACAAGCATATATTGTTTTTATCTCTCTCACATACTCTATCTCTTTGCTCCCTAACAGATCAAGATGTGCTAGGCATGTGCAATTTAGATGCCCCAGCTACTTTTAGGTACCCGGCACTTGGTACATATGGTATTCATGTGCTAAGTATGTACTTCAGCTACCTAAAGTCTTAGGTGCTTGTTACACGTATTAATCAGTTATGTCATTTCTGTTGTTATTTGCGACTATGTATATACCACAAAAGTAGTATTTACATACCTTCCTCAGTTTTGCACCGTGATATTCATTTGTTTTTATGACGTCACTTGGGACATATATCTTTCATATTCGAGGTACTTCCTTTAGGTGCATACTTTTCCAGATACTTATGACATACGGTAATTGATATCTGCAGCGACGCACGAACGACAGTCAGTTGTTTGCATTTGCTCATGCGCAGTAACATGCAACAGTTTCTCGCGTTTTCTGCTCCACTTTCTGTCCTTCTAGTACACAATCGCTTAGAAAAAAGAAGCAACAAATGCATCAAATTTGGGCAGTGGCGGATCGAGAAGGTAAGACCTGGAGGGTCAGGCAGACCCCAGACTCTGATAGGTAAATTATGAGATTACTATAAACTTCCAAAAATATACAAATATTACCTTAAATTATTTTACTACCACAAAAACTGGGGGCTGCCACCGCAGCTTTCAGGCTAGATCCTCCACTGAATTTGGGAGATGAATTTATAAGAAAGGACATAACTGATTAATAAAAATGTAGATGAACCTTTCATACATATGTGAAGAGTTAATTATTTATGTAGATAGGGATAAAGAATTGTATTTTTTAGATGTCAACTGTCGCCGAGCATTTGAAAGTGAATATGGAAGAACCATGAAATAAAGTAAAAAGACGCGCGTCATTTTGTTATAAAATTACGTGGCGATCGGATTTTATTTGATCCCAAACGGTTATCGTCGAATATACAGGGTTGCAAGAGCACTCTCATTAGCCAAATTGAAAAGACCCCATGGATTTATCACTCTACAATCGACATTTTCTTCATCGCCTCCGTGGCCAAGTCGGAAGAGCACGCGCCTAGTAACCAAAGAGTTGGTGGTTCGCGCCCACCACCGGGTGCTTCTTCTTCAGTTTTTAAATTACGCATATAGGTGATTTACATATTTTGAGGGAGTAATTTTCGCTTACGGTATGGCAAGAACATTGTAGGTAAGTTCCCCAGGTACATGTCAGGCATGTGCCTAGGGGCAGACATAGACTGTGACTATCACTTGCCATCTATGTGATTTCTCTCTCGTAGGTACATAAGGCAAATACTGGGCACATTCTCATATACCTGAGGGAACATGATAGACATATGCATGCTATGTAATTGTGCTGTTAGAGCCCCTATTTCTCTCACACGCACACTCTCTCTTTCTCTACATATACACCTGTATATTGCAATAGGTATCAGAAACATGAATAATTTTAATTTTGGACGTGTGGTTTAAGGTTGGTATTCAAATCAGAAATCTGTTCCTATTATGATAATTATCGTTCCTCATTTTAGCGTCTTCGTATATAAATCATGGACATTGTGAATAAATATGACTAAGCTCTGAAACGTGACGAAACGAGTTGTTTTTGTTTCTTCAAGCACTTCAAAACAGTACTTTATATTAAGTAAATTTTTCCATATATTAAAAAACTTCCCGGACCTTCAGATTAGTGGTCGAGTGCCTTGACCATTGAACCACGATTACTACGCGTTAATTGATTCGTCTTTAGTTTGTTTACGTGTGTCATATACGCGCCGTATTTGATTCAAAATGAAGTTTTGTATTTTTTTTTTAATTTGTAATGTTGATAATTTAATGAATAGATTGATGTAATGCCCTCCGCGTCCTCAGTTACATATCCCTGTGTTTTGCCAATCAATTTGACTATAAAGAAGCTACTGTTTTCAGCGAACAGAAAAGACTATTTAAGTGAGCCGGAGTAAGTAACGCTTTAGGTGGTAGTTCGGTTTGTGCAGTCGCGGTATACACATCGCTCGTCTGGTGTGTGCTTGTAAGCTGTGTGTAGCTGCGAACGCTTCGCTTTTGTTCCTCGTGTTTTGCACATTTGTGTGTGGAATTGGACTGTGAACTTCTTTATGATGACCCAGTGCTATTCGTTTGGTCTTTTGATAACGGTTTTGCGACATGGTTAGTTTACGAGTGAATACTGTAGGAATTAATTTTCGTCCTGTCAGTAATAGTCCCACGTCTATTAAACTCCATGAATGGATTGCTTCAAATTTCAAATTATCTCCGAACCAGGTTATCTCAATAGAAGTGCACTTCAACAGGAAAATATTTTTATTAAACTCTTAAACCAGATTACTTATGAGCAAATACTACGTGATTCACAGGGTAAAGTGGTGTACAAAGATGATGACAGTGAATTTATTCTGGACCTTGATTCTGCTACTAATATGTCACAATTAGTTAAACTACATGTATGTCCTAGTGAACTTGATAATGCTAAAATCATCAGTGTGCTTTCTAAGTACGGGGGTGCAACATATTGAAGACGAATACTATGATGCAGGTCACATTTATAAAACTCGTACTGGCAGGAAGTTGATACGCATGAACATTAAGAATTCCATACCTTCCTATGTGACAATCACAGGTTTACGATTGTGGTCACTTATAATGGTCAAATCAAAACATGCAGTTTCTGCGAAAATCTGCATTTTTTTCCAAGATTGTGATAAGCGTCGCTCTAGTACCCTTCCCCTATCCTCTCGTACCGTACTCCGATCTTCCCTTTTGTCATGCCCTGCTCCTGTTAATCTTCCGTCAGCAACGCATACACCAGAATTACTTAATTTCAACACCTTTCCTATTTTGACCTCGCCTCGTGACATTCCTGCTGTCAAATCGCTCGACACTCCCGTGCACCTTCCTTGTGATTCCATGATGCGTACAGCTCCGCCGACTTCTGATACTATTGATTCTGCCAACGCCACAGTGAATATTGAAGAGGCCCCTCCCATTAGTGATGACCATATTATTGATCCTTCAAAGGAACCTGATACAGGTTTATGTTCTCTTTCTGACCAACGTGTGCTCATCAGTGATGAAGTTCCCTCTGTGCACCGCCAATCTGATGTAACAACTATCACCTCTATGTCCCCTTCTGGTGCCCCACCTAGTCTCACCGCGTCACCTACTAGTGCTAGTGCTTTGCTCAGTGATGTGGTTGTTTCTACTGCTAGTAATCTTAGTGCGAGTGAAAATGTGTTTTTGACCCAAACCCGGTGCAAGAAAAAGAAAACTGAAAGTGGTGACAGTGATTTTTCTTTGAAATTAATAAAGTCTCAAGATAGTTATATTGTAGAGTCCACTCGTACCCGTTCAAAGTCTCGGTCTAGGAAAGGGACTGACAGTACATCGCATCCTTCGTAATATCCCTTCTCTCTATAATGTCCTCTTCTTTCTCTTTTCTACATTTTTTCTTTAGTGGATCCAAATGTATAGTTTTCGTATCGCCACTCTAAATTTAAACAGTTTAAGCTCCTTGGTTAAGCAACATGCTTTGAGTGATTTCATACCGAAAGCGGAGATAAATATACTGTTCACACAGGAAGTGGCTTTGCCTGAATTTTCCAACCTATTTAATCACTCCTGGTGCTCTAATTTTAATCCCCAAGGCTTAGGAACCGCAATTATCTATAGAAGTGATATAGACTTTATTGAACATCCTACCCCTCTAACTGATAGACTTACTGTGGGCCAACTACGGACTATACGGTTATGTAACACTTATGCTCCTGCTGGGAACTCTCAAACTAGGTCACGGAACAATTTCTTCGAAACTGATCTCATGCAGGTGTTATACAATGGGTCCAACCCCTGTATACTCGCTGGAGACCTCAATGCAGTACTTTCAAAGATAGATGCCCAGCCTCATTACCCATTCTCATCTTCCCTCCACAAAGTGATTGAAACATATGACCTCGTCGGTGTGTGGCGTTTCTATTTTCCCAGCGTTTCGGGTCATACTTTCTGAACATCGCATTCATCCTCGAGACTAGATTAAATTTACGTCAGCCGCATCTTATTGCCTTACGTCAAGGACATCAAAATTGAACTTGTGAATTTTAATGATCATTATTGTGTCGTTATGAGTATCAATTTACCCATAACTAAATTCCTTAAAACTAATTCATTGTGGTATTTTAATACGTCGATACTCGCTGAAGCGGACTACCATTCTGTCATTCGTGCTGAGTGGGCATCATTAATGGAGGAGAAACGAAGCTATAAAGGTACTCTTCTGAACTTTTGGGAGAAACGTGTAAAACCTGTGTTTCGCTTTGTTAGTAAACAATACAGTATTCACCGTCATCAGGCATTCAGTGAACAGTATGCAAATTATTCTAAGCTTTTACGAGACTATGTGAAGGCGCAGGCTCAAGGAGAATCTGTTCGGCCTCAAATCCATCAAAAAATCAAGGCTTCTTATCTCTATGCATAACCGACATATGTACGGCCATATTGTTAGTAACAAGATTCCTTCGAACGACTCCACAGAATCTGTTAGTACTGTCCACGTACAGCGAGAACGCAGTAGAGTTAAACAACAAGTGATTTCGGATCTTAAAGACCCCGCTGGATATTTATATGAGTAACCTCATGTGACTGCATATCTTATAGAACATTTTAAACATCTCTATGCCAAGCCTTCTTTGTTTGTCAGTGATGATACTATTTTTGACCGCATACCAGCTACTTTAACCAATGATGACAGGGAGCGTCGTAGCCAGCCCTTCACGGTAGACGAGGTCATGACATCCATTAAACTTGGTAAGCGAGGCAAATCCACTGGTGTCGACTCCTTGCCCGTGGAATTCTGTCAATTTTATTGACATCCTTGCTCCCTTTCTCACTGATCTTTTTAACGAGTATCGTGATAGTTGCATTTTAAGAACCTCCTTACGAACGGGTATCACTGTGTTGGTTTCCAAACATGCAAACGCCCATGACGATGATGCCCTTCGACCTCCCAGCTTACTGTGTACGGACTTCAAAATGTCGACCGTTGCCTCACTCTGCGAATGAAAACATACATTGAAGACTTCTTAAGCCCCTGCCAATATGGCCATGCATAGACTCGCCGTATATATGAAGCGCTATCCAATCTTAGAGATTTTATAGCATATTATGAGTGTAAAACTGATCATTCAGTGGCTATTCTTTCAACGGACTACTCTGAGGCTTTTGATAGAATTCAGCGTCAATATTTGTTTAATGTGCTAACTCGCTTTCGCTTTGGTGACAAATTTATCTCTATGATTAAAGGAGTCAATTCTCAGAGAACCATTAAACTGGAGATTAATGGTGGATTAAGTGTAGCGATTCCTTTTAATAACGGAAACTTTCAGGGCGATAGCATGTCCAGTATTTTATTTAGTTAATCTCTGGCTCCTTTGTTATTTTTTGTTCAATCTCTTTTACCAGGGGTCCCTGTATATAATACTAAAATTGTCGCACAAAGCTATGTTGACGACACTCATTACTTCGTGAACAGCCCTGTAGAGATTCAACATATTCTGCATTTACTAACTAAGTATCAAACGATATCTGGTGCAAAATTAAATGACAGTAAAACGAAAATTATGTGTTTAAATGATAATTGTACACAAGAGTATGGGGTTTATTTTGCGGTTGTCAACTCTCCTAAAATACTAGGAATTGAATGGTTTCTTAATACCACACGTACCATTACTACTAACTTCACCCACGTTGCTGCAAAAATTAGAAATTAGCGTATTCTGGCACCTCGCCCAGATTTATCCCCTCCCCCACAATATTGCCCGCTCCTTACATAGTTCTGCGTTGTTTTTCCTTTGGCACGGCAAATTATCACGTGTTTCTTACGTTTGCTTACGTTACGTTTGCTTCCCAAGTACGGGGACATTGGCATTCTCGATGTAAACATCCAAGCCAAAGCTCTCTTGCTACATCACAGCTGTCAGGTCGCGTGTTCTACTCACAGCACTGTCTCTGCAGCGGTGTTTGCAGCGTGTTTTTTTGTATTGACCTTGATGGACCTATCAATGCCTTCTCTTCAGGTGGGGATTGGAGTTGGAAATATCCCCACCTGAAAGACGTCATAATAGACATGGCTTATGCACTTTTGGCAAAATGTGAAATAGAATGCATGTCAGTTAAGGACTTGTATTGGTACTATTTAAACATTCATCCCGCAGTTACACCACATATAATGGTCAAGCAACCCTCTCACAACTGGTCTCGTATCTGGTGTAATGTTCATGCTAAATTTCTGAAATATACCCACAAATCTCTTTGATATGTTATTGTTAATAACCCACATGAAACAAAAGAACGTTTGTATCACTTACACATTCGTGCTGCTAACTTGTGTAATATTTGCCAACAACCTGACTCTGTTAGTCATAGATTCGAAACTTGTTCCTCAGTCACTAGTATTTGGCATCAGTTGTGTGTACTTTTAAGTAAAATATGTCGCTTTAATCCTTCCTCTTTTCGTGCCACTGCTTTAATACTCTACCCAGATTTTAATTACTACCCTGTTACAAAGAATAATACTGTTATTTGGTTTTTGGCACACACTATTGTCTATTTGTTAACCACCCCCGGACCTTATCACCCCCATCTTTACCTTGCTTTCCTCAAGGTAAGCAACTACCAGCATTTCTATTGCTCGTAAGCGGAAATATTTTGCTAATTTTTTAACTGTCTTAACTTAATCGTCTGCTCTTTTGTATATACTACCAATATGTTTTGGTGAGTATTTTTTAAATGTTAAACCTTACTGTTATCTTTATGTAATACTAAGCTTGTAAATAAAGTGTTCAAAAAAGGTGAATGGTTAGCGTTGTGGTTTTCTAAATTCCCGGCCCAGGTTCGACCCTCCCCCTCTCCCTTTACATTTCTTAAAATGTTTTATTTACAAGACTGAGCTCCAGTTGGATGCCGCTGAACGAAGATAATCGCCACTGGAGAAATTCAGCAGTGATGTAATCCTGAAAATAAAGGAAGAATAATGAATGAAGACAGCGAGTTACACAGTTAATTCTGTTAATGGTTATGTATTTGATATCCATTCATTTCGTGCATTTTAAATTGTTGTTAATTGACACTATATTCTCCCCTTTTCTCCTTGTATCTCAATGTGTAAATTTTCACAACTATTATACAAATCAAGAACCCTCAGTTATATTTGCAACCTAAGGGGAAATACGTGTAGTATGATAAGTTCTCCAACTCGTTTGAGTGTTATCGAATTTTGCATTTTTAATACTTACAAATAAATTACTGCATACCAATATTTAGCATTTTCAAGCGTCATTTAACGAATAATGAAATCGAACAAGTTCTTCTTTCGAAGTAGTGTTACGTATCAATCAGTGGCGTCGGAACTAAGGAGCTCAGGCCCTGTTAGACCCCCAAAATTTCCATTGGAGACTAGGCTCCTCCCTCCGCCCCCCGAATGATCAATCCATACTTTAATTGATTTGCAGGTAGAACTATTGTTAATAGTTTCAAAACTAGCGCAAGGCTTTATGTTTACTTAAAAAAATAACCTACTACATACATCGCATAATCTATCCGTATATTATTTGATACGCATATATGTATAATGTTCTTTTTAACAGTTGGAGGAAACTTCATGGTGCTGTTCCTGCTACTCTACTAGGCGTAATTAATCTTGGAGTGGGCGTTAGTTGGGTTGCCTACTTTACGGATTTTGTACCTCAAGAATTTCTGTGGCCCACTGTACACCAGACGTGCGTCCAAAATTTCTGTTGGGTGGGATCCAAGCTTTGGGGGTCCAATACTACAAGCCACTAGTCTATATAGCATTTATTTTGCACCCGAAAATACGATATGAAGATGTAAAATACGTTCACTGATATTTACAGAAAAATTACAGAACTAGATTGTTTTTATAAGAGAAAGAGTACCAAAAAAATGTAAGCTTAACCCGTGTTCTATTTACGGTGGAAATTTGTATGGTACGGATTCCGCATTAATCAGTAGATCCAGGTCTCATATAGCCTCGCTGTTCAATGGGACGTTAAGGTCAAAATCAACTCAACAACAAATATAAGATCAAATTTTCATACATCAATCACTTCCCTGTTAAACAAGTATAGTTTTATTGAGAAAGTGTACAAATGTATGTTGAGTTAGGAGTTCAGAGGGGTCCGGACCCAGTTGTACCCCCGTTGGTACGCCCCTGGTGTTCACAGACACACCACGTGGCTATACGTATGCCTATAATGTACGTGGTCCAAAGGCGCTGGTGGAATAACTTGTTTTGCATAAATTTGTAGATTAATTATTTTGCCTAAATTAATTTCCTTTAAAGGAATATGTATTGTATATTAATATGTATTGCATATAGGTATACTGAATCAAAGATTTTAAGTAGCAATTAGTGTGAAACACATGGTAAGAATTTAATTTCTGATTAATTTCATAATTTAATATACTATTTCGATGTTTTACGCGGATTAAGATAGGAATCGGCCAGAACAGAGTTCTTACGTTCAATTTTCTTTTTTTTCAGATGCCTTTTAAAAAACGAATGTAATAATGTAAATAAAATAGCGGAATTGAATAAAATAATTCTCGAAGATCAATCGACCACATGCGCTTTCTATTATTGAATTTTTACGTACGAGCTTGACATATAGAGTTCAGAGTATCACGGATGGGGAAAAAGAATAGGAAAGAAAACAAGACGTATATGCTGGTTGGAAATATTTTGTTCACGTTCCTCTGGACATGAATTGACTTGTAATTTTTTCTTGTAACGGCACACCAGCCATACATTTCTTTAAACTTTTAACATTGTAAAAATACATCAAAGAAAACGAAAGAAATTAATGTTCCACTATTTCAAATAACAAGCAGATTTGTTTTGCAGCCTTGTACGAGATTTTCTGTACGAAAAAAAAAGAACTGCTTTAACAAAGGAAAAATTAACCCTTTCCTTTTGTTGTGATATCTCCTTCCCCAACGCCGCCCCACACCCTTTTATTCCTTGTAGTAATTACGTTGTTTGTCAAAGTTAAAAGGCTCGAGGGCCTCATCTGCTAAGTTTAGCTTTACACAGAAGCGAAGTTGAAGAAAGAAAGGATTAAGGAAAAATAATAGACAGTTAGGAAGAAAAAAGGGTATTTTTTTTAGAAAAATACTCTTACGATGATTTATAACAAAATTATCCTTCTAATTACAAGATATTCTGACGTCCTTAGATATACAACACTTGTGTTCTCTTTCTTAGGCTACAATAACAAGAGGTATAAAAATAAAACAAAGGATTTGAAAGAAAAAAGACTTCATATAACGTTGAAATTACAAGAACGAAAGAAGCTCGCTTAATGAAGCTCCAGAACATTTATAAAAAAAAAACTATGTGAGCACTTTCTTCTTTAACAAAAAGTGCAAAGTAAATGCATGAGTAAGAGATTAAAATCATGCTTTGGCGCCAGTTCCGGCAGAGTAACACTGTTTTCCCCGCCGAAACTTTGCTTGGGTTATTCAGAATTTGTAAATATATCGTTGCTTGCATATCTGAAAATGAAATACACAGCCTGAAACCCTCCACAGTTATAAGAGGTGTTCAATATCCCCTCCTCACTACTTTGTAAAGGAGGACAAGACCCTTCAGCACTGGTACCTAGGAAACAAAATCATCTATACAGGTTAGACCAAATTTTATTAATACTTACAGAAAGTAAGGGAGAAAATATTTAACTAACATTCAAAAAGCAATAGTTTGAAAATATTTACCATGTATGCAGCGTTTAATGCAAATTCTCAATCCTTGGACTCTCTCTTTCAATAGGATGCCACATAACCAAAAATAGCCATAAATACATTGTAATAATATATATAAGTCACAAATAATGGGATTCCTGTCTAACAATGTGCTGGACCTACTTGAGAACAGTAAAGTGTAGCTACTCGATGTGGCATGTACGTGACAAATCTGGTAATACGTTGGAGATATATGCAGCCATACAGCGTCGTTTGTGGTCCACAAGTTGGTGGTTGTTTCAGGTGGAAGGTCCTATCCAAGAAGTTCATTTGGTGATATGCGCTCGATAAGGTTCGTACCTGGATATCTAGGGGACCGAATTTTGCGTTGGCAGTGACCAGAATGATCCTTGAATCAGTTGCTTACCATGACGGACTCTTGATATACCACATTTTCACTCTGTAGAATCCCCTTATTGGCAGGGTACAGGAAGTCTATAAAAGGCAGGGGATTGTCACCAAGCAGTTGAACATACCGATGACTGATCAATGTTCTATTCAAGAAGAGCAGAGGACAAAAACTGTGCAACGTAAACATTCCCCAAACCATCAAGTATCCACTACCAGCTTTGAGGGTGCTTGTTGACACTTGGGTTCATGGCCTCACGGGGTCTGCGTTACATCTGGATCCAACCATTTGGGCGTGACAACTGGAAACTTGTCCACACTATATACTAGCAGTCAATTAAGGCCCAATCCACTTGTTTCCAAGTCCACGCGAGTCACCACTACCGATGGTCAGTAGTTACCATCGGTACTCATGTTGGTCTGCGGTTGCGATACCCCATGGAGACCACATTGAGCTGTAGTGACTTCTGAGGCATGTTGCTAGGAAGTCCTTCACTGATTCGTGCTGTCAGTTTACACACTGTTACTTTTGATCTGCCAGTTGCAGTCATTCAACACACGAGGGCGACACTGCGTTGTATCTGATAAGTCGCAATGCTTCCACTGTACTACTTATAGTTCACGCTTAGCAATCATTGGCTGAGTTACGGAGGACATTAGGGTTTTGCCCTAATATGAAAAATTGCTCCCCCTTATCAAGTATTATACAGGATAATAATAACGGAAAATATGAATTTAGGTATTAAGTCCCATATGTAAAACAAATAATATTACATTGTAAAATGCATATTTTTACCTCGATTTACTATCACATTTGTTTTTCCTTTGCAGTGTTTATTTTCGATGTGGGTGTTACCGAATTACATACTATATTCTGTATTAAATGATCCTGCCGTATAAATGTATGCAACAATGAAAGTGACTTTGTGGCGTGGATTATCCTTCCGTTCAACAACAATTCAAGTATGAATCAACAATCAGTCACGCATTAAATCTTGCAACCTTAATCCACGTAAAAGCACGCAACTGTGAGTGCGATTTTGAGTGCTACACCTGATCTCTTACAATATGTGTGGTTTCTCGAATATACACAAACTTTTGCAACAAGCAGTAGGAAGTCCAGTGACATACTCGTAAGATTTTTAAAAGAATCCAGCAACTGTCAAGAGGCAAGATTGTGAAAATGAACTCACAACTTCTCAACCAGAGTGCCCCAAAGAGATACTATGAGCTGAGTAAAGAGCTCAATCTCTTCAACAGACATCTACTATTGTTGATAGTTCTTAGAAATCGGACTTCAATGATTTATTAACGGGATCATCCAGTCCAATTTTAGACTCATATCCACTTTCAGAGTTTAAAGTTTCAAAGCGAGCGTTCACACCTACTTACTATAAGAAATTTCGATTAGGTTAAATCAGTGTGAAGGAAGGTGCGTTTGCTTTTGATATGGATATAGATTATTTCCCTCTAATAATAAACAAACCTTACCTACTGAAAAAGGCTTGCGCAACTGGAAACAGATTGGGAAAAATGAAAAAACATGGATCGAAATTCATTTTCAATGGCGAAGTGGGAACTTTTGGTGGACTTTGTGCAGGACAAACACCGTGCTCGTGGGTTTCTCTGGGTTCTCCCGTTTCTTTCCACTTTCTTCATTCCACCGTTTCACTCACTTCTCATAATCACCGTCTCCTTTAGCCTAACCGGCATAAACGTGGAACGTAAAACTCAAAGATTTTATTTCATTTTCTCTTCATGGGCACAATGAATCTCAAACTTCTACCAATAATTTGAACTGTTTGGAGTTCTGTGAGTTATTTTTAAAATATGATTATAAGTTTAAAGAGAAAAATAAACGTTATTTCAATGTCATAAGTTCAGAGGTGCGAAACGAAATTTTCGATATTGTTTTAAAGGAGGTTTAGAACAAAAAAAGGTTTAGTGTCTGAAATAAGTTAATTTTGCTATTTTTCTTTTGAGGTAAAATCACGCAAAGTTCAACTGCGTATTTGCGTAAGGTATTTGTTCAACAATAAAATAAGGAGAGGTTGATAACTATGAAAGATGTTTCCTTAGATCGGACTACTGAAATTTTATCAAACAATATTTTGCCTTACCTTTAAGAAATTGGTATTTATGTTACCTTGGTAGACCAGTCAAATGGTGTAAGTGTTATGTGTGGTGTTAAAAATAGAGTGTAAAAATTACCAGAGATACCCGCCTATTTACAGTACGTTTACTGCTTATCCAATAAAGTACACTTAATTCTTGTGAATGCTTACAAAAGTAATTATGGAAGTTTCTTTTTCAACTTGATGCAAGTATTGTATGATTTTCTTTTCTCTTCCGCTGAGGCACACTCCTAGTACAAAAGTGTGCCAGATGAACTTAATATCAAAACTCCTGGTCTCCATGAAATGCATGCCAATAGCTGCTAAATCCCTTCACAGAAATTTCAAGGTTATTTGTACAGTTCTAAATGAGAGCAAAACATTTCAGACATCACAAACTTTCTCACAGTAAAGGGTTATTATCATCAGTGATATCAGTTGATGTTGTTGTAAGTTTGATGTTTTTCTGAGTATTTGGCTGTTGTAAATGTTCTGAGCAAAAGCACTTCAGATAGATAGTACGTGCCTTTCGCGATGTGCCAAAGTAGCAGCTTGGATCATAACGGAGTTTGATCCAAAAAGATGTGAAAACGAATGAGAAAAGAAATTGGTAGATATAGAAGCATTTGAAAAGAATCACAATTTAAATCTCAATCCAAATTATGTTCGTGTGTCAAACAAACCTCCGACTTCAGCTGGTCTCAACCTTAATCCGAAAGAAGTGATAAATACGTCACAGCCTGGATGGAAACGTCAGCGAATACTTTCTAGAAATCTTGATAGTTACGCAGCAATGTCTTCTGTTGGGCAATCCCAAATAAGCAACCCAGATAACTTAAGTGAAGACAGTAGAACTGAGTGTAAAAATCAGTACGTACTTGATCTTTATTACCCAGTGCTAGAAACAATGACTGAAGAACTTAAACTTTTCTAGATGAAGCATTGGCAGTGGCTACTTCCTGTGAAGACTCTTCGCCTGAATGAAGAAAAGGATATATTTTACAAACGGTTATCCCGTTCCAGATTTGAACAAATTCATGTCTCGAGCAGAAATGGGAATTTTACGAAGCAGATGGAACTAATATTCAAGAAAAGCCTCTTCAAGAGTTAGTTGATGTCTTTAAAGAATAAATTTTGGACAAGAAAGCTAATGTCTACCCTAATTTCAAAATTCTTTTTGCAATTTGCCTTACACTTCCCTCAAATACAGCAACTTGCGAGAGGTCGTTCTCGGCAATTCTTAAAATTAACAACTCGCTGAGGTGATCTATGGCTCAAGAACGGTATTCTAACGCGTACTACTTTTCTTTTCAGAGTCAGATATTGTTAAAAAAACTTTAAACGTGGAAGATTTAATTGACAATCATGCCGAAAAAGAAAAGAGCAATTTGTTCTACTGTAGTTTGTACTAACGACTAGCAGTGGTTTTCCAAGCCTCAAGAACGATTTTCCAATTTAATACTTGTGTTTTCAATCAGATATTGCAAAAAACAAATAACTTGAAAGATTTGGCTTACAAACACGCCGAAAAGAGACAAGGAATTTGTTTCATTTAGATTGGACGAATTTTTATACAATACTTTAGTATTGTTATTTTAAATAGTCTGTAAACCAATTTAATTTTACTGAGGTTTCGAGGCTTGCTTACTGATCATTTGAAATCAATTTACCGTTTGTAAAAAAAAAATCGCATTTAATCTTTGTCTTTATTATTGTTGTCTTTAACGTTAAGACTAGGTAAGAAGAGCAATGCCAAGTTCAATACAATCCATTAACTAAAAATTAAGGAAAAAGGTAAGCTGTAGTAAAGAAAAGTAAAAAATGGTAGTTTTTTCTATTATCAATTTTCCGCGGAAAGTCTATCTGCCGCAGCAAATAGTCTGCCCATGTTGAAATTAGTTTCGTCAGCTTTGGATTATTCTATTGTCAATTATTTTGTTATAAAGAGGAAAGTGGGTGGATCTATGTCTCAGCTACAATTCAGAATTGAACTCGCTAGCAGAATACTTTTGTGCGTATTCCAGTGCAACTCAGAAAGCAGCTGTAGGCAAACCATCTACAGCAGTGTGTCCTACTCGGCTGTCAGGGAGACATTTTCTAGAATATACAATATATTCGCCTAAGAAGCGGCAAGTACCCGGATTATATTAGAGAGAGATTAGTAAGGGAAGAGACTGTGTACATGTGTGCAATATATGACGTTGCTTTGTGTGAAGCCCCATGTTTTATGATTTACCATAGAGAGAGAAAGCTGTAAACAAAACATCAAAAATTCATGTACTCACAACTTCAATAATTAGTACTGTTCTTTGTGAATATTATCAGGAATATGAGTAACTAATAGGACTATATTGTGTGAGCATATACTGAAATTACAGTTAACACAGTGGAATTAGTAACACTGTAGAGCATTGTAATTGAAAACAAATGTCTGAAATTTTTATGAGATATTATGAGATATTATTAGGCCTATGTTGTATGTTCCGGTAGTGAAATTATATTTTACACAGTGAATGTAATAACACTTTAGAGCAACACATTTGAAAATAACTGTCATATTATTATATGTTAGAACCATTACAAAACAAAAAAATATATATTTTGAAAAAACGTGATTTAAAAAAATATTTCAGGAGAAATGCTCGTTTTGAAGTTCTACCCATACTACATACTTACACATTTAAGAAGTTAGTATGGAATTACTTGATATTTTAGCTGCGAGATTTCACTCGAAGAAATAAACAATCAAAAAATTAACAAAATCATTAAAATGATTGGTGCTACATGAGGGAACCGGTCAAAACCCCCACAGCCAAAACACCCACACTCAAGAAATGTCAAAACGCCCACAGAAACGGTCATAACCCCCACACAAATGGACAAATCTCCCAAACACACGAACGGTCATAACCCCCACAGCCAAAACCCCCACACTCAAGAAATGTCAAAACGCCCACACGATCAGTCATAACCCCCACACAAATGGACAAATCTCCCAAATACACGAACGGTCATAACCCCCACAGCCAAAACCCCCACACTGGTAATCGGCCATAACCTCCAACGGTCATAACTCCCACACAAATGGACAAAACAGCCACACATAGCAACGGTCACAATCCCCACATAAATGGACAAAACCCCCACACAAATGGACAAAACTCCCACATGCAGAAATTGTCATAACTGCTACACAAATGGACAAAACCCCCACACAATCGGTCAAATCTTTCACACTCTGAAATGATCCTGGTTGTATGTCTTGCCCTTGTACTTTTTAATAACATTTTTTATTCCACTTAAACTGATGTTGCAACTATTCTTCTTGCACTGTTTTGTAATGACAGAAACACTAAGGTGGGCGTCGTTAAGAGCCGCAACCAAGACGTGCAATCACGATATTTTCAGAGTGTGGGGGATTTGTCCGATTATGTGGGAGCTTTGTCCACTTGTGTGGCAGTTTTGACAATTTCTGCATTTGGGAGTTTTGTCCATTTGTGTGGGGATTTTGTCCATTTATGTGGGGATTGTGACCGTTGCTATGTGTGGGAGTTTTATCCATTTGTGTGGGAGTTTTGACCGATCATGTGGGCGTTTTGGCATTTCTTGAGTGTGGGGGTTTTGGCTGTGGGGGTTTTGACCGTTCGTGCGTTTGGGGGATTTGTCCATTTGTGTGGGAGTTATGACCGATCGTGTGGGCGTTTTGGCATTTCTTGAGTGTGGGGGTTTTGGCTGTGGGGGTTTTGACCGTTCGTGCGTTTGGGGGATTTGTCCATTTGTGTGGGAGTTATGACCGATCGTGTGGGCGTTTTGACATTTCTTGAGTGTGGGTGTTTTGGCTGTGGGGGTTTTGACCTAGACCCCTACATGAGTGTAAATCTACTGTATATTATGCAACCAACATAATTGTAATGTTTAAATGGTTGTCTATCTGGCAGGGGACAATGGAAAAATATGAAGAAAATAATAAGGTTCACAAGTAAAGTAGTGCAGTATGTGTTTTATTGTTAGGAGTACCATTGCCACCGCTTGAAGGAGACAAACATCAATAAACACAATTTCCTACTTAACAGTGTATTTTTACATACAGTATATAAAAAATAAAATGATTATTCTAGCAGAATAAAAGCTACCAACAAACTATCAGAAAAAAATATTTTTATTGACTGTGTTCATTAACGCCAAAAAATTTCATTCTTTTTTCAGATTTCGTGAAGACTAATCTTCAGAAATTATCCTCCAGCAGGTTATTTTCCTCACCTCGATGTGATATATCGATTAATCAATTTCATATAGTTTGACAATACTATAGTTACAAAAAATAAGTTTAACCCTTAACTACTCTGATTTAAAAAAAAAAGAATTACACTTATACGCCAGTGGAGATCTGACAGATCCCAATTGTTTCTTTCGCAATTATTGACTTTGTAGGTTTTATAAGAAAAATCAACGGTTAAATTAGTGTTCTTTCGTTTCTTTCTCGCATTAGAAAGTTAGCAATAAATATGAACTCGTTGAATGATTAAATTTAAATCTGCTAAGGAACTGCTCGTGTCACTATAAGAAAGATAAGGCTGGATAATTTTTTTTTTCACAAACACAATGAATGCAGATGTGCAATGTAAAACTACATTTAAAATAAGTGTCGTCTCCTGCTTCCACATCACCACTGTCATGTATTTTGAACATTTGTTACTAGTGATTGAGTGACCACTCTTCCAATAGATCTTCGCATCGCTTTTAATTTCTTCGTTTGTTTCCTCTTTCAACTGTCTTCAAGACTTCGAGTATTCTTCTTGATTTTTAGCCCTTCCCATAATGTTTTCAAGTAAATCTTAGTCTCAAATACACATTCCAATGTAATTTACAAATATTTTACAAGTCAGTATCAAGTATTTTACAAAACGATGCAATTTTATTTTAAATAGAAAATGGGGGTAGCCACAGAAAATAGGGCATTCTCAGGGGCAAGTGGTATCTATTGTATCATTTTGATAGTACTATGTATAAAAAGGAAAGTTTATAAAAACAAAAGTTGTACATGAGTTTACCATTCAAGACGTTCAATAAAATATGCTGATGTTTTTACTCTAGTGAGGTATACAAGTCATATAGCGAAGATCCAGAGTACGTTTTTGTTCCTATTCATACAATAGAAGTTCACAAAAAACTACAAGCTACTCACTTCATCTATTGAGTACCTTTAAATTTAGAAAGGAACATATTAGAGCTTGGGTCTCTGAGACTCCAACAAGTTGCTTAAGATTAAAGATTTCCTCTAATTTTAGGTTTTATCTCATTAATGACACTGTCTGCTATCATCCTGCTTTGGTGTCATAATGAAATGCTACATTAATATGTACTTTAATAGCAATTAATTCTAATACATAGGACCAATTTTTATGTTTAAAGAAATCGTTTTTTCTCGATTTTATCAAAAACTTCGCATGAGCTTTTGCCCTGACATATATCATTCTGTTCAGCTGAATCAGATTTATCAATTGGTATAGTCTTATCTATGGATGTTTATTATGTTAAGTGGTAATAATTGTATAACAAAATGAAACACTATTGCGAAAATTATGTAAAAATATGGGATTGTCATTAGGTTTACATATACAGGGTGAGTCAAAATAAATTTTACAAGCCAATATCTCGCGAACTATACTTCATATAAGAAAAATATTAAGAGACAATGAACAATACAGAGGGGCCTAAGAAATTAGTAAAACATTAAGTTTCCCCCACCCCCTATTTTGGGGGAAGGGGTGAACGTGAAATTTTCAAATAGGAACATAGGTCGAGTGATACCTCGTTCGAAAGAGCTTGAAAAATTGAACAATTTTTGTAGGAAACAATTTTTGATATGGGGCACCATTTTCAAGATAGACCCCAAAATTGGTATTGTAGCAGATAAAATTTCCAGTACTTATAAATCGGAAACGGCTAAATAGAAAAACATGAAACAAAAAATGAAAAAGGTAAACATCATAGGCAACGTGGAATGATGTTGTCGTGGTGCCCCAGGGCCCCATCATGGGGCCCCGGGACCAATTTTAAAATTTCAAATCTGAATATAGGTTGAGTGATATCTTGTTTGATAGATTATGGAAAAACCCAAACAGCTTAGTAAAAAAGAATGTTTTGATTTCGGGGAAACCTGTTTCAAAATGGCCACCGAAAATGGTTCCACATTCAGATAGAAAGTGCAGTGTTCAAACTGAGTGTTACAAGCCAATATCCCGCGAATTATTGCATCAAATAAAAAGTGTTAAGAGTCAATGTACAATACAAACAGGCCTAAAAATGTGTCGAACACGAGGTTCCATCATCATACTATCAGTGGATAACAAGTAAAATGTTCGGGGGCAAAATCGACCCATAAGGGTTAACGTAATAATAATAATAATAATAATAATAATAAGAAGAAGAAGAAGAAGAAGAAGAAGAAGGAGGAGGAGGAGGAGGAGGAGAAGGAGGAGGAGGAGGATACTACTTCGAAAAATAATAATAAAACTAGTAATAATAATAATAATATGAATGAAAATAATAAGACAATGAATAATACTAATACGTGTGCGCAAAGAGACGTCGTTCCTCAATCACTATAATTCTATGAGAAAGGGATAGGAAGGTACCTATTAGGCCCTACTTGTAGGCAACACCTCAACATGTGCCCAGTTAGAGTAAGGAAAGCCCGTCAACGTCATTGCCTGGGGAATGGAACCGATGGCTTTCGGAACATAGTACAACGATAACGTTGTATATTGCATTAACAATCTGTACCATCTTATAAAAAAAAGGATCAGAGGCGAATTATTTGAAAGAAAAGAAAGTTACAAAGAAATATCTTTAGATTATTTTTGATCGTCAACTATTAATGTAATCGCTATGGAAACGTAATAAATGTAAGTGTAAGTGTGCAGACAACTTGTTAAATATGTAAATGTGGAATATAAACGCTTCTCAAGATTAAGTATTAAAACCAATTTAAGAAAATGGTAAATTGTGTTTGTCACGTAGTTTAAGAACCGTGATACAATCTAGATACTACGTAGAAATAAATGTAGTAAAATTAGTGGTATCTCAACTCCAAAAAATAGACATTTTAACGTATTATACACCCTCCATTCCAAAAGAAACCGAACGTTTTAAAAAAACAAAAAAAGCAATGTACATTTTGGAACAAATCATTTTTATTAATCAATGTATTCCCCTTCTGCATCGATACACATATTTGCACGCTCCAACAAGTTGTCAAACGACTTCTCCATGTCCTTTATTGGAATGGTCTTGAGGACGGCGGTCGTCGCCTTCTCAATGGCATCAGTCGATGCGTGCCACTTTCCTTTCATCGCCAAATGCAGTTTCGGGAACAGATAGAAATCTCACGGAGCTAGATCTGGTGAATATGGCGGATGATGCAACCGAATAATGTGATTTTTGACCAAAAATTCAGTTACAAGTCGCGAACGATGTGATGGTGCATTATCGTCCAAAAGAGTCCAACTGCCGCTTTCGCGATATTCGGGCCGAATACGACGAATTCTTGCCAGCAAACGCTTCATGACGCCTAAGTAAAACTCTCCAGTGACTGTCTGGCCGGGCTGAACAAATTGTTTGTGGATAATTCCTTTTGAATCGTAAAAACAAATCAGCATCACCTTAATTTTTGACTTCACCAAGCGACTTTTTTTCGGTGTTCCTTCATCCGGCGCTCTCCATTCAGCACTTTGTCGCTTTGTTTCGGGCTCATATTCAAAACACCACGTCTCGTCACCAGTTACAATCGATTTCAAGAAGTTTCGATCCTGCCGAGCACTTTTAACGATGTTTTTGCAATGCGCAATTCGATCAACTTTTTGGTCTTCGGTGAGTTTGTGTGGTACAAACCGCGAATTAACCTTCTTAAGGCCCAAAACGTCGGTCAAAATGCGGTATGCGGTTGTTTGAGGAATGCCTAATTCCATTTCAATAACTTTCACCGACGATTTTTTGTTATGTTTGATGAATTCACGCACTTTTTCGATGTTTTCTTCCGATAATCCGGTTCTGGGACGGCCTGATCTTTCGTCATCATCCAGCGTCTCTCTACCCGATTTGAATCGCCTGAACCACTCGTAAACTTGCGTACGGGATAGACACTCATCACCATATGCATTTTGTAGTATTTGGTGCGTTTCACTAAAAGTTTTACCCAGTTTAACACAAAACTCAATTGCAGCTCGTTGTTTGAAACTCATTTTCCGACCGATGTACACAACACACTGACAGTTGAAACGCAATAACTTTGTTGCCGTGCATCCAAATGTCATGACATTTATACCAGTTGTCAATGAGGGACTACGCCATCTACCGGTAAAATATTACAACAGATGGCACTAGTGGTACTAATTGTTTTCAAAAGTTCGGTTTCTTTTGGCATGGAGGGTGTAAATTGGTGCCGGAAACCCGAAAATAGACATTAGAAACGTAGCAATAGCTAGTACTCTACCTCCTTAATAATGGCTGGTATACACAAGTGTCAATAGAGCCGATCACACAGGGGACGGGGAATGTGATTTTCATTGTTCTACTGAGAACATTTGACTGTACCTCTGTGTTGTTTGTTCATGCAGTGTGAATAGTATGGTATTATTTTTTTCTTGTCGAGTAGTAGTGTTCAACGTAAAATCATCATTGATGTTACATTGCCTAGCTGTTAGTGAGAGTGTTAGTGACTTAAAGGGAAGTGGCAGCGTGGATATTGTAGGTATTGGCTGTAGTTGTGTGTTGAACGGTTCCAATGCGTAGAAAGAACGGGATATCAACTTTGGTGATAAGTTTTTCGTACAAGGAAACAAACACTATCGCATTAATATTATTAGTTTGGGTAGCGTTTGAATAGAGCAATGGCGGTGTTTGATCATTGTGTAGATATGTTGCTGGTGTTGGGCGAACGTAGAAGAAGCTATCGTAACGCGGCATGAATGTATGCAATGCGCTATCCCCAACGCCAACAGACATCTCACATGGCATTTCTACGATTGGAGAGACGTTTGCGGCATCAAGGTAATCTTGTTCGGGGACGAGATAGAGGTCGTTACCGCTCTGCAACCAATGAAGAACGTGCAACAGGAATATTGGCAGCAGTGTGTAGACCCACATGTTGCCACGAGACACATCGCTCAGGCCAGTAGAGTTAGCCAAAGATCTGTAGTGTGTATTTTGCACGAGTACATGTTTCATCCATATCATATCATCTTACATCAGGAACTATCTGGCAATGATTTTCATGCCAGATTGCAATTTTGTCTATGGTTGGAAGGTATGGAAAACAGACAGCGCAACTTCATATCCACCATCTTGTTTAGCGATGAAGCTACAGTAGTAGGGGTCGACGTATGGCTCGCCGAGTCAGCAAAAATTTTTGTGACGTCATAGGTCAAAGGTCAATGACCTTGGCCCGGGGTCAATGACCTAGGGGTACATAGGACCACCCCCTCTAAATTTTGGCAGGGGTACCATGGCCCACCCCCTAAATTTTGGCAGGGGTACATAGGACCACCCCCTTAAATTTTGGATATTGCCAAATCTAAAAATTTGGTATGGTAGCCTAGGACCATAGTATGTACCTCTATCAGTATTGGGGGGTCTATGTCGTTCCCTTTCATGTGTAAAAAATTGCCAAAAATTCAAATTTCGGGGGTTTTTGACCTAATTTATCCCCTTTGATGAGGTGTTATTACCCTATATGGTTATATGGGCGTATACAGGGGTCCATTAGCTTTTATAACATATGGGTATATTAATGCAACCCTTGAAAAATTTGGGAGGGGTACCTTGGCCCACCCCTTAAATTTTGGAAATTGCCCAATTTCAACATTTGGTATTATAGTACTGGACCCTAACATGTATTATGATAATTTTGGGTGGTCCACCTCGTTCCCTTTTAGGGGTACACAATTTCCAAAATATAAACGTAAGCAATATGTTATACCATGTGTTTGGTTTTTGACCTAATATATCTCTTTGGATGAGGTCCTATTACCTTATATGGTTATATGGTTATGTATAGGGGTTTATTTCCTTTCATAAGACATAGGTACATTTGTGCACTCTGGGAGGGGTACCTTGGCCCACCCCTTAAATTTTGGAAATTGCCCAATTTAAGCATTCGCTATCATAGTACATGACCTCAATATGTATCATGATAAATTTGGGTGGTCCACCTTGTTCCCTTTCATGGGTAAAAAAATTGCCAAAATATAAACATAATCAATATGTTGTATCACGTGTTTGGTTTTTGGCCCAATTTATTCCGTTTGATGTGATCTTATTACCGTATATAGGTTCATATAGGTTCATATAGGTTCAATGTATATAGGTTCATTTCCTATCATAAGACATGGGTACATTGATGCACTCCTTTAAAAATTTGGGAGGGGGTGCCTTGGCCCACCCCTTAAATTTTAGAAATTGCTCATTTTATATATTTGGTATTATAGTACTGGACCCTAATATGTATCATGATAAATTTGGGCGGTCCACCTCGTTTCCTTCTAGGGTACAAAATTGCCAAAATATAAACGTAAGCAATACGTTATACCACGTGTTTGGTTTTTGGTCGATTTTATCCCCTTTGATGAGGTCCTATTACCTTATATGGTTATATGGTAATGGTATATATATTATCATAAGACATAGGTACATTTGTGCACTCCTTTTAAAATTTGTGAGGGGTACCTTGGCCCACCCCTTAAATTTTAGAAATTGCTCATTTTATATATTTGGTATTATAGTACTGGACCCTAACATGTATTATGATAAATTTGGGTGTTTCACCTCGTTCCCTTTTAGGGGTACGAAATTGTCAAATTTTAGTACAACCACGTGTTTGTTCTTTTGGCCCATTTTATCCCCTTTGATGAGGTCCTATTACCTTATACAGTTATATGGTTATGTATAGGGGTCTATTTCCTATCATAAGACATAGGTACATTTGTGCACCCCTTTAAAAATTTGGAAGGGGTACCTTGGCTCATTCACTCAGTTTTAGAAATTGTTTAATATAAGCATTTGGTATCTTCGTACAGGTCTTCATTATGTACCACTATAAATTTGGATGGTCCACATCGTTCCCTTTCATGGGTAAAGAACTACCAAAAATCAATTTTTCGGAGGTTATTGACCCCTATTTAGCACGTTATATGGTTTATTACCTTTATATGTGTATGTGCCCTTTTAAATTTGGGAATTATCAAATAACAAAATTCGGTAAACGTTTTTCTAGGACCCATTGTAAATGTTGGGATTTCTTTATGGCCAAATATTCAAAATTTAAAGGTTATTGACCTATCTTTTGATACGGCTTTATTATTGAATAACTACAGGATTTATTACTTTTTCATAAGACATAGGTGTATTTGTGTACCAATCTTAAATTTTGGGAGAGGTACATTTCTTATTGTCATATTAATAATTGGTAATTGTTCTTAAAATTGGATAGTATCTCATTCATTGGATAAATCATTATGATCACGTGATCAGTTATTGACCTATGATGGGATTAGGAGTCCAGGACAGTGGTACATTTAAACTTTGTAGGATAATTTGAGAATTGTCAAATGAAATTGCGTCATTGGTTTCGATTATTACAACCTATGGACAAAATATAAACGTAAGCAATACGATGTACCACGTGATTGACCTTGATGAGGTAGTGTACAGGGATACATAGCTAACCTTATTGAATCTTATGACTCATAGTCTTAAGGGAATACATGCTACATCACTGGCAAAGTTATTGTTGATGCAATTTGATTGGTTGATCACTATCTTTCGTGCAATCTGATTGGTTGCTGATTTTCAAATCTTTGCTGCATTCAGTTTTAAGTTTTGTTTAACATTTAAAAAAATTTTTGAAATTTTTGTTTGAAACTTTGGTTTGACATTTTTTCGTTTGATATTTTTAGTTTGAAAATTTTTGTTTCGAAGTTTTTGTTTGAAATTTGTTTTGAAATTTTTGTTTCAAAATTTTTTGTTTGAAACTGGTTTGAAATTTTTTCGTTTGAAATTTTTAGTTTGAAAAATTTGTTTCGAAAGTTTTGTTTAAAAAAATTTTGTTTGAAATTTTTGTTTCAAAATTTTTGTTTGAAATTTTTTGGTTTGGAATTTTTCTTTCAAAATTTTCTTTGAAATTTTTGTTTCAAAATTTTTTTTGAAATGTTTTGTTTTGAAATTTTGTTTCAAAATTTTCTTTGAAATTTTGTTTCGAAATTTTGTTTTGTTTTGATTTGACATTTTTAAAAGTTTGTGCACTCATTAGTAAAGAACCGGAACTGTTTAAAACAAAAATCTCTGGCAACATTGTTTATCATGGTGCAATAATACACGTCAGAACATGATAATGCAACGTCATCAGTTTTGCATCATTGTTCGAGTTAGTAACATCATGATAACATCATCATGGCTACTTGTCTGCAGTTTCTAAACACACGTGATGTGATGAAATCATTTACCAAGATTACTGATTTACAACAGAATGTACCTTATAGAATCTTAGCTAGCCAAAAAATCCCTACAAAGTTTGGATTAAGAATCGTAGTGAAGCTTGAAAATGATAAGAATATAATTTTACCATCAAGATATTTTCCCATGGAAACATCAAAACAAGAAGAACTGCTGCGTTTCTTAAATACTAGATCTGTATCTTTATGTTACAAAGGATTCTTGGGTCGAAGTCATCAATTTGAATTTAGTACACAGCCGGATTCGTCAGCAATTGTGATGAAATCATGAATTCAAACGTCAGCACATTAGACATAGTTGTATGAATTTGATTGGTCAGCATGACGGCAGCAACTGTGATGAAATCATGAATTTAAACGTCAGCACATTTCTTTTCAATGACGTCAGCAATAACTATAAATCAACCAATACACTGTCATCCCACGAAATCATTTGAGCAAGTGCATTTCAGGAGGAAAGATGTGTACTTCTAACGATAAAGAATTCCTCTTCGCAAGCTATTATCCAATAAACAAAGCATGTGATGATTGGTATCAGTGCTAGAACATTTGAACCACTGATTCGATTGGGCAAAGCAGAACAATTTGGTGTACAACGGAACTTTGAAGAATGGCACGAATCGACCAAATGAACGATTATTTTCATGATGAGCTAAATGTGACCATAATCAAATCATTAGGCTCAAATCATGAAGTGGTGCTGCGTACAGTCCTCGAAGAGAAGTTGGTGCTGTTACGTAAAAAGAGTACATTTCATGTCCCTCGCAACATGGTGTATCTAACACAAACGGAATGGAACAAATTCATCAGCGTATTCCAGTGTGTAAAACATGCAGTGGAAGTGTGCAACAAAACAAGTATATTCCTGAAAAAGTACTATTTTGAAAAATGTATCATGCATATTGTACAACATGTATCTAGATATTGTGATGATTGTCAACATCGTTCGTGGGTGCATACCTGTATTGATAAACAGTTTATTTGTGATCAAATGGACATTCAGTTTCCACCAATTGATATTGCAATAGACCTTAAAAGACTTCAACTGGAATTAAAATCATATGCTAAAGACAAACTAGTGCAAGAAGTTCAAAATACATTGTATCAACAATATCCAGATAATTTATCTGGTATGGATGTATGTGCAGTGTAATAAAATGATCCATTTCAATGAATTGTGTTTTTTCATTTCAAGCACAACCCCATATTCTGACGTGTACTATTGCATCATGATAAACAATGTTGCCAGAGGTTTTTGTTTTAAACAGTTCCGGTTCTTTACTAATGAGTGCACAAACTTTTAAAAATGTCAAATCAAACGTTGAAACAAAAATTTCAAACAAAATTTCGAAACAAAAATTTCAAAGAAAATTTTGAAACAAAAATTTCAAAACAAAACATTTCAAAAAAATTTTGAAACAAAAATTTCAAAGAAAATTTTGAAAGAAAAATTCCAAACCAAAAAATTTCAAACAAAAAATTTTGAAACAAAAATTTCAAACAAATTTTTTTAAACAAAACTTTCGAAACAAATTTTTCAAACTAAAAATTTCAAACGAAAAAATTTCAAACCAGTTTCAAACAAAAAATTTTGAAACAAAAATTTCAAAACAAATTTCAAACAAAAACTTCGAAACAAAAATTTTCAAACTAAAAATATCAAACGAAAAAATGTCAAACCAAAGTTTCAAACAAAAATTTCAAAAATTTTTTTAAATGTTAAACAAAACTTAAAACTGAATGCAGCAAAGATTTGAAAATCAGCAACCAATCAGATTGCACGAAAGATAGTGATCAACCAATCAAATTGCATCAACAATAACTTTGCCAGTGATGTAGCATGTATTCCCTTAAGACTATGAGTCATAAGATTCAATAAGGTTAGCTATGTATCCCTGTACACTACCTCATCAAGGTCAATCACGTGGTACATCGTATTGCTTACGTTTATATTTTGTCCATAGGTTGTAATAATCGAAACCAATGACGCAATTTCATTTGACAATTCTCAAATTATCCTACAAAGTTTAAATGTACCACTGTCCTGGACTCCTAATCCCATCATAGGTCAATAACTGATCACGTGATCATAATGATTTATCCAATGAATGAGATACTATCCAATTTTAAGAACAATTACCAATTATTAATATGACAATAAGAAATGTACCTCTCCCAAAATTTAAGATTGGTACACAAATACACCTATGTCTTATGAAAAAGTAATAAATCCTGTAGTTATTCAATAATAAAGCCGTATCAAAAGATAGGTCAATAACCTTTAAATTTTGAATATTTGGCCATAAAGGAATACCAACATTTACAATGGGTCCTAGAAAAACGTTTACCGAATTTTGTTATTTGATAATTCCCAAATTTAAAAGGGCACATACACATATAAAGGTAATAAACCATATAACGTGCTAAATAGGGGTCAATAACCTCCGAAAAATTGATTTTTGGTAGTTCTTTACCCATGAAAGGGAACGATGTGGACCATCCAAATTTATAGTGGTACATATTGAAGACCTGTACGAAGATACCAAATGCTTATATTAAACAATTTCTAAAACTGAGTGAATGAGCCAAGGTACCCCTTCCAAATTTTTAAAGGGGTGCACAAATGTACCTATGTCTTATGATAGGAAATAGACCCCTATACATAACCATATAACTGTATAAGGTAATAGGACCTCATCAAAGAGGATAAAATGGGCCAAAAGAACAAACACGTGGTTGTACTAAAATTTGACAATTTCGTACCCCTAAAAGGGAACGAGGTGAAACACCCAAATTTATCATAATACATGTTAGGGTCCAGTACTATAATACCAAATATATAAAATGAGCAATTTCTAAAATTTAAGGGGTGGGCCAAGGTACCCCTCACAAATTTTAAAAGGAGTGCACAAATGTACCTATGTCTTATGATAATATATATACCATTACCATATAACCATATAAGGTAATAGGACCTCATCAAAGGGGATAAAATCGACCAAAAACCAAACACGTGGTATAACGTATTGCTTACGTTTATATTTTGGCAATTTTGTACCCTAGAAGGAAACGAGGTGGACCGCCCAAATTTATCATGATACATATTAGGGTCCAGTACTATAATACCAAATATATAAAATGAGCAATTTCTAAAATTTAAGGGGTGGGCCAAGGCACCCCCTCCCAAATTTTTAAAAGAGTGCATCAATGTACCCATGTCTTATGATAGGAAATGAACCTATATACATTGAACCTATATGAACCTATATGAACCTATATACGGTAATAAGATCACATCAAACGGAATAAATTGGGCCAAAAACCAAACACGTGATACAACATATTGATTATGTTTATATTTTGGCAATTTTTTTACCCATGAAAGGGAACAAGGTGGACCACCCAAATTTATCATGATACATATTGAGGTCATGTACTATGATAGCGAATGCTTAAATTGGGCAATTTCCAAAATTTAAGGGGTGGGCCAAGGTACCCCTCCCAGAGTGCACAAATGTACCTATGTCTTATGAAAGGAAATAAACCCCTATACATAACCATATAACCATATAAGGTAATAGGACCTCATCCAAGGAGATATATTAGGTCAAAAACCAAACACATGGTATAACATATTGCTTACGTTTATATTTTGGAAATTGTGTACCCCTAAAAGGGAACGAGGTGGACCACCCAAAATTATCATAATACATGTTAGGGTCCAGTACTATAATACCAAATGTTGAAATTGGGCAATTTCCAAAATTTAAGGGGTGGGCCAAGGTACCCCTCCCAAATTTTTCAAGGGTTGCATTAATATACCCATATGTTATAAAAGCTAATGGACCCCTGTATACGCCCATATAACCATATAGGGTAATAACACCTCATCAAAGGGGATAAATTAGGTCAAAAACCCCCGAAATTTGAATTTTTGGCAATTTTTTACACATGAAAGAGAACGACATAGACCCCCCAATACTGATAGAGGTACATACTATGGTCCTAGGCTACCACACCCAATTTTTAAATTTGGCAATTTCCAAAATTTAAGGGGGTGGCCCAAGGTACCCCTCCCGGGAGGTGCATTAATATACCTATGTCTTATGAAAGGGAATGGACCCCTGTATACGCCCATATAACTATATAAGGTAATAGGACCTCATCCAAGGAGATAAATTAGGTCAAAAACCAAACACGTGGTATAACGTATTGCTTACGTTTATATTTTTGGCAATTTTGTACCCCTAAAAGGGGACGAGGTGGACCACCCAAATTTATCATGATACATATTAGTGTCCTGTAGTATAATACCCAATGTTTAAGTTGGGCAATTTCCAAAATTTAAGTGGTGGGCCAAGGTACCCCTCCCAAATTTTTCAAGGGGTGCACCAATATACCCATATCTTATGAAAGGGAATGGACCCCTGTATACGCCCATATAACCATATAGGGTAATAACACCTCATCAAAGGGGATAAATTAGGTCGAAACCAAACACGTGGTACAACGTATTGCTTACGTTTATATTTTGGAAATTGTGTACCCCTAAAAGGGAACGAGGTGGACCACCCAAATTTATCATGATACATATTAGGGTCCTGTAGTATAATACCCAATGTTTAAATTGGTCAATTTCCAAAATTTAAGGGGTGGGCCAAGGTACCCCTCCCAAATTTTTCAAGGAGTGCATTAATATACCCATATGTTATGAAAGGTAATGGACCCCTGTATACGCCCATATAACTATATAGGGTAATGATACCTCATCAAAGGGGATAAATTAGGTCAAAAACCCCCGAAATTTGAATTTTTGGCAATTTTTTACCCATAAAAGGGAACGACATAGACACCCAATACTGATGGAGGTACATACTATGGTCCTAGGCTACCATACCAAATTTTTAGATTTGGCAATATCCAAAATTTAAGGGGGGTGGTCCTATGTACCCCTGCCAAAATTTAGGGGGTGGGCCATGGTACCCCTGCCAAAATTTAGAGGGGGTGGTCCTATGTACCCCTAGGTCATTGACCCCGGGCCAAGGTCATTGACCTTTGACCTATGACGTCACAAAAATTTTTGCTGACTCGGCGAGCCATACGTCGACCCCTACTACTGCTACATTTGCAAACACAGGACACGTAAACCGACATAATATGCATTATTGGGCTAGGGAAAATCCACTATGGCTGAGACAAGTTGCTCATCTGCATCAGTGGTCTCTTAATGTATGGTGTGGCATCCTTGGTAACCATATCATTAAGCCATATTTTTTTGATAGACGTCTTACTGGTGATACCTATGCCGCATTTATCAGTGATGTACTATACCCGGAGTTGTTAAAGAATATTCCTTTCGCTGAACGTATAAGAATGTGGTATCAACATGATGGTGCTCCAGCACACAACGCACGCCAGGTCAGAGCCTTATTGGACCACCGTATGGCGAATAAATGGATTGGGCGTCGAGGTCCTATTCACTGGCCTCCACGATCTCCTGACCTAAGCCCACTTGATTTTTTCCTCTGGGGTTATGTTAAGGATCGGGTAATGTCCAACGTACCAACAACTACTGATGATATGAAGGCGCGTATCCAAGGTGTGTGTGCATCTATCACTCCAGAGATGCTACATGATGTACGAACATCCCTATGCCGCCGCTTACGGAGGTGTGTGGAGCAGGATGGAGGACATATCGAGCATCATTTGTAACATGGTAAGTGTTGAAATTATTTGCTTTACAGTGATTGAAATTACAATTTTTAACATCGCACATACCCGTAGAATTACTAAACGTTATTCTACTACTTTACAGGATATTAGGTTGTGGTAATGCTGTTGTGACAGGCTTGCCTGAAATCAAAACAACTTTTGTAGTAAGCTGTTTGGTATTTCACGATCTATCAAGGAGGTATCACTCGCCCTATGTTGCGATTTGAAAATTCCATGTACACCCCTCCATACAAAAGCGGGGCGAGGGAACTTCTTTAACACAAATGTCAGAATTTCTGTATTGTACATTGACTCTTAATACTTTTCTTATTGGATGTGTACTTCGCTTGATATTGGCGTGTAATACTCAATTTGAACACTGCACTTTCTATCTGAATGTGGAACTATTTTTGGCGGCCATTTTTAAACAGGCTTGCCCAAGATAAAAACAAATTTTGTACGAAGCTGTTTGGCTTTCCACGATATATCAAACAAGGTATCACTCAACCTACAGGTATATTCCCATTTGAAATTTTGAAATTGGTCCCGGGGCTCCATGATTAGGGCCCTGGGGACACCACGACAACATCATTCCACATTGCCTATGATGTTTTCGTTTTTCATTTTTTGTTTAATCGTTTCCTACTCATACGTTTCCGATTTATAAGTACTGGAAATTTTATCTGCTACAGGACCAATTTTGGGGTCTATCTTGAAAACGGTGCCCCATATCAAAAATTGTTTCCTACAAAAATTGTTCAATTTTTCAAGCTCTTTCGAACGAGGTATCACTCGACCTATGTGCCCATTTGAAAATTTCACGTTCACCCCCTCCCCCAAAATGGGAGGCGGTGAAAACCTAATGTTTGACTCATTTCTTAGGCCCCTCTGTATTGTACATTGTCTCTTAATATTTTTCTTATATGATGTATAGTTCGTGAGATATTGGCTTGTAACTCTTATTTTGACTCACCCTATATGTGCAATCTTTTAAGAGTTCTTGTTATAATAGAAGAAGTACGTGAAATTTACGTTGCAAGATTTCACGCTAATAAACAGAAAAATAACCTTGAGGAAAGTATTATTGAGTTTTTTCTCTTATTTTATAAGGTCAAAGAGTTAGGTATATGGTTCGGACGTAATAATAAGTCCGAGTTCGATTCACAGCTGGGAAGAATTAGATAGTTCGGTTCGACTAAATGGCAATACGTTTCCGGTTAGTCTCATATAGCCATCTGAAGGATCTGATTCGATTTATGACGTCATCATAAATGCCTCGTTCAATTGTATTACCAACATATACTGAACAGTACATAACTCACCAGAAACAATTACCGCGTGAACGTCTCATATAGAATCTTAAATGAACCAGCAATATAGTCAAACCTAAACGGAATTCGAACACGGTCAGAGAGCTTGGAGAAACACGAGAACTGTTATCACCTTTGAATCACTGTGATGAGTCTAACCGCACGTAGTATCAAATTAAAATTTGTTATAACTTATATTTGATATAATTTGTTTGGTGGCTTTTTTCTTTCTTTAAGTACTTTAAGAGCAAATTACTTACTTCAACAGGAAACATGATTTTGTATTATACCAATCACTTCCGTTTATATAAGAAAATGCACTAATATTAATAACTTGTAAGATGATTAAGATATTATGTGATCATCTTATATTTTAACTTTTCTTTGATATTTTTCTGTGCAGGTATGAACTAACAAAACATTGCCAATATTGTAAAAGTTGTCTCAACACGTACGAACAATTAGAAACGCAAACGAATTAAAATGCAGATAACCTTGTTTTCAACAAGGAATATTTTACGAAGTCATGTTCTTCGGTTTTCAACACCAATCAAACATAACACAAGTTATAACTTCACACATTTTGTCGTTTGGATGCATTTCTATATTTTCTCACAGAATAAAATTTTAGAGTGCGCGGTCTTGGCTGTTTCTTTGTGTTAATCCGTTCAAATCTCGCGGAAAACACGTCACTGATTTCTTTTGCATGTAACAAAGTTCAACGAGGTCATACTGGCGGGAGGCAAAAGAAAACTTTCACAAAATAAAATGCTTAATAGAATTGAATAGTAATTAACACTATTGGATTAGTTTTCCATACTTTTCTTACTTCACTCCAATGTTTGCTGATCTTATGTCGTTGAGGGTGTTTCCAAGGCAGGAAAGAGGAATTCAATGACAACCTATGATTTGATCCGTTGCTCGGGGAACGAGAACGAACATTCATACTGTATATTTGAAAGAGCTCCTTTAGGGAAAGTCATTGGCCTACAAGTTCACAAATTACCTTTCAAAGGGGAAAAAATTATCACGAGAGTCTCCTCTAAGGTTAGTAATGAGCTTACGATGTGTTAATGTAATTTTGACCAAACCCTGTACAGTAAAAGTCAAACATACTCTGTAAGTTATTTGAGCCTGACGGCTATGTACTTATTTACTTATTCTTCATATACAAGAGTTAAAACTTTTTAATAAGAAGATACGAACAGGATTATGTTGATAGTAAAATACAATGTACCCAGCTCTATTACTAACCGCTGGCTTATTTTAGAATGGGAACTGTGATACGCCTTAACACCCCTGACAATGCACGGTACATTTCTCTCCAAAGTACACATGGTACACAGTGCATTCCTTCCCTATAAGCCTAGCACAATTAATAATTTATAATGTTATATTAATTACCATATTAAAATACGTTATTTTTAGGTTGAACAGTTAGGGCTACATTAATGGCTGTCATGGCTACTTCCGTAAGACGATTATGCGTTCGTCTTCAAAAAATCCTGCCTTAAAGGTGTAATGATGTAAGATATGCGTCATTCAGAAGACGAGTAAAAGGGAAAGAAGTGTTATTATTATTTCCAGGGAACTGTTAAAAGCATAAAAGTTATATATTAAATAAAAACATTAATTTCTAAACCATGTTTTTGACGTCTCCGTGATATCCGTTCATATCAGTGAAATGAACTGTTTCCATAGTTTTGGGCCATCTTCTGCGAGCTTTTCATTTGGATTTTCTTCAATATCCAGATAATATTTTAAAATAGAAGCATATTTAGCCTCCGAAATAAATCCATTACATGCCTAATTAGAGGTTGAGCCTAATTTCGTGACTGAAGCTTCTTCCATCAATTTGCTTCGTTGCTCCATTTTTTTAAAAAGAACAATCATTTTCATCTTTACACCTTGGTACATAATTACAAACTTACCAGGCATGGGAAGAGTTAGTGCGTTTGCACACGGCAACTATAATATCGGTGGAAGCCCCGATAATATCGGTGTCGGTGATGAGCGAAGTAAGCGACACACAAAAAAATCTTCTCCATATATGAAAACAAATAAAAAATAATAATTGGGAAAATTATTTTTTAAAACAAGGAGGTGTGTAGGACGGTACAAAACTTAGAAAAAATAGCCCTATGCCTAAACATGTTTAGATTTAACAGTGCCGTTTTAAATAGATGCTGTAAACATATTATTTTCGTTTCAATGAGAATTGATGCTGCTGTACATTGCAAACTATATTAGTTTTAATTTTTGTTGAAACACTGTTACATGTTGTATGTATATTATTTTGTTTTCCATGCAATTAACATTAATGTCATAGTAGATTAAATGATAAGATTCGAATTAGTAATTCTGTTTTACATTGCTCCGTACATACACTGGCGCAAATCCCGGGGAATGAAGGGGACATGTCCCCTCCAGTTTTGGAACTGGGGAGATTGTCCCCCCCAATAATCCGATTTGAAATGTGTTTTTTGGGAGAGAAATTTGATTGTGTCCGATCGCCAGAAAGGAAAGTGAGATGAAATTAAAGTCCACTCAGAATAAGCCTCAAATCTGTCCGCCTCCCATAGTTGAAGACAACTCTGCTCCCCTGATCCTCCACAGCATTGTTTCTCGACTACAGAAATAGTTTGAACATCGCTATATATATATAATATGGGAACGATCTTACCCGCCCCACCCCAATGTTGAAAACAGATTTGCGCTTTTGCATATATACCTGTCGTTTCTAGTTTCTTTTGGTCCATGGACTCAAAATCCTGGGCAAGGCTTGCATAAACTTTTCGCCATGCTTTTTGCTTTTCAATTCTGTCCTTGAAAGAGTCTGTTATCTTATCCCATATGCAAGGTCTACATTCCACAAGCTCAATAAGGGTTAAAATATCGAATGGAAAAATTCCTGCCATCTTTAAAAATCTAAGCAAAACTAGAAAGATACGAATGCAATAATACACAACCTTTCCATTCAGTCACTGTAGCTAAACTGCAGAACTCTATCAGGGGGGTCGATCCCGGTACAAAGTGGAGAGGGAAAACTTGGATACATAGCTTTGGTCTTTGTTTTCAATTGCCATTCCACAAATTATTTTTAAAAAGGGGAATTTGGGATAGTTTTGGAAATGAGAGAAAAATCTGCAACAAGTGAAGCATGAAGTCACATCCCTATTGTTGAGATCACAATCAAGAAAATGCCAAATAAGTAACTTGTCCTTAGAGATTTGGAAAGAGTGTTTGATTGTGCTGGTTTCGTTTCAAAATAATAATAATTCTTCTTTGACTTATCAACACATATTCTATTCAATCATTACTTGTTGAGTGGAACCGGGGAAAGTGATCTGCACACAATTCTGATGAAAATAAAAGAAAGTAATAATAATCAGGATTTTTTCCATATGCTTATGTTCACAGTGTATCAAACTTTAAAAATTACGCTTAAATTAATTTCCAGAATGTATTAAAATTTAAAAGTATTAATAGATTAAAAAATATACCATCAAAAAGTGTGTGTGTGTGAGAGAGAGAGAAAGGACAAAAATAAAAAAAGGAGTGGAAAATAATCAAGAAATTGGTTATCTAAATTTCCTATAGTCTATTTGGTAATAGCTATTTACAGGGAAACCAGTACTCTTCAGACTTCCCACATTTTATATTTATTTAATAAAGGGAATTAGCTACTCCAAAACAGAGACTGTATAAAAATAATAAGCTGTTCCGAAGTTGTTTATAGGACAAGATAATAATAAAAATATTGTACAATTGTAATAGAAAAAATGGAAACAACAAAATTCCAAAGACAAGAAACGAAACAAAAATACACAGCGCCTTGTCACTCACTCTCTTCATCTAACCCGCTGGCCGGCCGACATTATCGGTGGCGTGTGCATCCAATCATAAGAAAACATTGCCCCCGACAAAATCGGTGTCGGCGATACCGCCGACAGTATCCGGGGCTTGGCCGACAGCATCTGCGTGTCGGAGGATCGGCCGATAATATCGGTGGCGTGTGCAAGCTACAATTTGAATACATTGAAGTCGATTTCACCGCGACATTATCGGTGCTTCTACCGATATTATCGTTGCCGTGTGCAAACACACTTACTGTGAATGTGCTATAAAATCCTAGATCAGCATAACTACCAATGGTAAAAGTAATCACAATTTTCAATATTTCAACGTAATTATAGAGCGCTATCATTATAGTACATTACTTAATACTTAGCTCGTATCAAAATAAAGAGGCCTAGTAAACATAATTGTAATCATATGTGAAATTGATAATTGGAATGATTTCTATTATTTATTTTAAAATGTATGTTTTATATGCCATATGTGTAATCGTAGTTAATGTAGTAACTCTCAGTCCGACCCTAACCAATGTACATATTTATCCATCCACATCCACAGAAATATAAGAGTTTCTTTTAATTAATTACGATCAATGTTTATTCGCATCGATTCCTATTTGCTGTATTCCATCATTGTCTTTTTTTTATAAGTATGAAACTCAAGGTAGATCGCTTGCATCCTTTATATGAAAAAATATATAGTAGTTAAGTAATGAAAAGACTTCGGTACAAGGTATCCATAACTTCCTTGAAGTTTGTATTGTTTTATGTGGGTTTATGTGACTCTGGTATCTTTATAATAAATGTAAATATAGAGTATTAAATTAAAATAATTTTAATATTACATCTGATATCACATTTGCGATTTTGTTGTTTTCCTCTTGTGCGGACTTACAGAGTGTATCTCTTTGTTTGGTGGGTACATCTAATGTAACTTGCGTTGCTGGTTATAGTTAGTAGGCCTATGTGTATTTTGCACACTAGCAGAGATGCTGCTTATGTGCCTGTCTATGGAAAGCTATTCGCACAGATCGCTACTTTTATAAACTATTTAATTCCCTAATTGTTGAAAAGGCGAAACCCTTCCTGTTCATAACTTTACTATACCACATATGAGTAGCCTTCATATAGCGTATTCTCCCAAATAATAATCTAGCAAGTGGCTTGCGCTCTAAATGTTTCAAGTATTTCAGTGCTACTTTTCATAATAAAAATCTACAAATGTATACGTTATTGTATTTTAATCTCTTCAAAGGTTAGTGATCGTATTTGAAACTGGAACTGTAAATAGTTAGTGACTTTTGTATTTATCTTCTGCTATGAATTTGTACTTTCTGGAAATTGTAACACTTTACTAAATAAATTGCTTTTCTAAATTGTATTACAGTCAGTCTTTTTCTTTGTGTTTTTTCTGTCAAAGTTATTCATGTGGAAACTTCAGTAATAATACATAACGTGTGGTTACTTCATACATATTACATAGTTAATAAGAATAAAGATAGCTCAATCGGCAGTAAACTTTTTTCTTCTATCTATAATTTCTAAATTATACTAGTTGTATTCAAATTTTATTATACATCATCACAAATGTTTAATATTTTTTGGAGTCATTTATTGAATCTATTAGTATCACCAGTAACTATGACGATGAAAAACAATTTCCTTCGGGAGAAAATTCAATACACGGGGAGTTAAAGTGGTACTGAGAAGATACTGCTAACTCCTGTTCAGCACGATCGGAAAATTATCCCCGAAGCGAGAAGTCGCAGCTCCGAGAGGGAATTCCACCCGACCCACACCTGGAATCATCAATGTCAGTATCTATTGTACTAGTATCCGGAATAACAACTAAAAATAATAAAAGCGCAAGCCTGTTGACTGTGGAAGTGACCAGCAGTAGTGGTTAGTTATTAACAACCAATATAATTAGCTATAACCTTTATAAATTTGTATGTGTAGAAATATTTGTAACAAACATTTGACACATTGATTAATAACCTGTTGCATAAAATATTTGAATTGTTTTGTATAAATTTTTTGGTGTGCCTATATTTTCAGGATGGTCGAGATGAGTTCAAAGAAGAGGAGAAAATAATAAATATACTTAAAAATATAATAGCAAGTTGCAATTTAATTCTGCAACGATAACGGATAACATTCTTGCATTCATTTAACGGTACCATTCATTTACGTGTGTCTAACGGTAAGTTAATGCTTAGCAGACTACAGTTGGATAATAGTGTGGAACACAGTTTGGGCTTCAAAAAAATTACATCTTTATTTTTCCGCTGTACATCTTCGGAAGTCTTTAGTGCTGTACACTTTTCGTCATGGAAATGGATGTTTCCCAGTATGCTCTATCGTTTGGTCTTTTCCAGTCTCGAGATCTGATTGGTATTTCTCTATCGTTCCCCTTTTAGTAAATTTTGAGTACTCAAGAATTCAAATAAAAGTTGAATATTGAATGTTTCTTCTTATATCAAATAATCTTTGTATACACTTAAACACAAAGATATTATCGTGAAAACAACCACTTTTCTCGTAGTCGGTCCCAATGCATACTGGCCCGTTTAATGACATAAATATATAATAAATAGCCCAGGTACTTACCAAAGGCGTGGTTATTCCGACAACTTAACGTAAGAGATTTGACAGTTTTCGTGATTCAAAAAAGCAATCGAATTTCAGAAATATAACTGCTATCTCAGTTATATGGATATCGTATTGCACCCAGCACAAACGTAATTTAGCCGAACAACAAATATAATAGTGAATAGTGAATAATTAATTAGAAATTTTCGTACTAGAACACACTATTCCACCATACTACGTAATTGCAGTGTATTAGTCTTTTGGAAAAAATGTATTATGCTTCATAACTTCGAGCCCACATTAAAGCTAATGTCCTGTGTTCAGATTATGTGCAATAATTGTAAACTACGATGCCCTTAATCTGCATTTATCTTTCTTAAGTAGCCTAATTTCCTAATTTAAACATTAATTTTAGTAATAATGGCTGTACATAATCTTTCACATTTCAAACTAAAATCTTCTCTAAGCAAGTTTTCGGGAATAAAACCTAATAGAGAACTTAATTGGAAAAAATGCAAAGAAATGGAGAATTATAAAAACGGCTTTTGTAGTTTGAGAACATTGAGAGCCATCTGTGATCACTTACCCTCGAAAATAATTCCAAAAGACACATCTCTGGCTCCCGGCCACCGCTGTTCGTCTCTCCCCGCTGAATCGTTTTCTTTTGATTCGACGAGACGAGGGACCACTAACAGGAATGTCGTGTTCAAGAACAATTCTGACGATCCCCTCTGCCAGCTCCATGTGGTTTTCAGGATTTCCCAACGACAGGCTGATTATCGGAGAATTCACAATCTTCTTTGGATCTTGGAAGCTATGCGGTAAATCAAAGGAAAAAGAATAGCATTCTTTTATTATTAAGCAGTATTGAAAATTGAAGCATTTCTCGCTTAATACGGTATTATAGGTAATGGTATTAAGTATTTAGAAGAAGTTTTAAAAACTTATGAATTTCATAATTTAAATTATTCCTTGCATTCTTTCAAAATATGTCTCTGCTGTAATATTTTCTTTTTCGTTTCTTACTGCTTCCTCTTGTTATTTAGTATACGTGCAAATACATGTGATTATCTTCTACACTAGAAATATGAGATTTTATGTGTGGTTTATAAGTGTACCCAAGGGTTATGAATAGGGTTGCCACCTTTGCAAAGTAAAATGTAGGAACACTTCATGCAGCTCTTTGTACACATGAAGGGGTAAGAATGTACTAGCTGTAATAAGTAAAGTAGGAAGTAATATGTCCTTCTAAGGTAGAATCATATATAATTCATATAATATACAATTAGAAAATATGGCCGATTTCAATAGTATGTAGCCTGTACCAGCTGTAATAAGTAAAGTAGGAAGGAATATAAGTTCTTCTAGGATAGAATCATATATAATTCATATAATATACAATAAGAAAATATGGCCGGTTTCAATAGTATGTAGCCTATTTACTGACTCTCTGTTACTGGACGCATGGCTATCTGCCTACCTGCCGCTGTTATAAGGTTTCTCCTAATTTTGAAGGCCCTGTATAATATTCGGAACTAACGGGGGACAGGCTACCCCAGAATCAATGATGGCCACCCATATATCTTTTTACTATACGAAAATGATTAGATATGTTTACTTCACACTTTTTTACCCTTTTAGTGACATTTGCATTCGACTTATTTAACAGTGATCTATTTCGTTCATCCGTCTATTTTGTTTAAATAAACGTAGATGCCTGGATGTAATGAAAATAGGTGAACCAGGTGATAGTAGATTCTGCAGCAACCTGTCAAATTGCGCTACATACATCTTTTTCATTTGAATAACTTCATTAATAGACATTAGTTTTATTGTTCCAAATAATTAACGTTCTTGACGAAATACAGTTTGTTATCTTGTTTATATAAATTATAAGAAAGATTTACTAATATTATTATTTTATTTTGGATAATTGTAATTGAGATGTTATTCTTCGTTTGGCTGATTTAGATTTATTGCTATTTTTATATATACCAGCATCCAAAAACATAAAACTTTCTTGTTTTCCTTCCACTCAGTGTGTGGCATTATTCAACAGAAATTGATCTGTAATTTTTAAATGAGGGCGCACACTTATTGGTATGAACCCAAGTCCTTATGCTTATGATAAGTAATAATTTTGCATTGTATCAAGAATTTACACATGCAGATTGGACTAATATCTTGTTAACAGTTGAAACAAATTCAGTCGTTGTAACTGTTGAAAATGTTATTAAGAACAGTATTAATAATACTATACGAAAGTATAGGTCTAAAATGAAAATAAAAATATCCAGGGTGATTTTTCGGAGATCTCATTTCATTAAACTTAAAAAGAAAGCTCATACAAATTAAAAATTACCAAACTTGAAGATGATTATAAATTGTTCTTTGATTATAGGAGACTATTCAAATCTAAATTGGGAAGTAATAGACTTGAATATGTTAAGAATATTGAAAATTCCTAAAGTACAAATCCACGTAAGTCCTGGAAATTTTTGAACTTTAATAAAAAGAATAAATTAAATAACGGTTTTATAATCAATGATTCTCTAATACAAGCAAATTATTGGGCTACTATGTTTGAATCCTTATATTAAAGAAATGATTTTATGTATTATGTAAAAATCTACTACTGTATATAATGACAAATATTATCCTGTTATTACTATTGATCATGCGGTTGAAGTTATTACAGTTTAAAGATAAAATCTTCTCTTGGATTGGATAGTATACTGGCTTTTATAATCAAAGATATTTCTCATATTATTGCACCAATATTGACTTCAGTATTTAATTACAGTATTCTCACATCAACATATCCCGAGACATAGAAAATAGTTGCTATTATTTCTATTCTTAAAATAACGATAAAGATATTACCAATTACAGACCAATATCTATTTTAAATAAATTACCTAAAATTTTTGATAAACTTATATATAAATATTTGTATAATCATATTTATATAGATATTTGCAAACAGCAATATGAGTTTATTAAGAATAGATATACGGCTACTAATTTATCTCACTTTATGGTTGTTGTTCTGCTTGTAGTTAGGAATAATGGACAGATTGATGTTATTTACTTCGACTTTTACAAGGCATTTGATCAAATATCTCATTTTTTGTTGGTTAATAAAATAATATCTTGTAACATTTGTTAGGTTTATTGAATAGTTTATTTATTTAATTAGAAGTTCGTTGTTAGATATAACCAATGTACAACTTTTTTATGTAATTTGAGCCTCAAGGCTCAAATTTGAGTCTCCTTTTGTTTTAAGACAACTTAAATTATGAATTTCTTATACGCTGATTGGCTTATTAAGCTTAGTCAATAGAAGGAAACTATTTGAATTGAAAATGTTGCATAACATCTTAGTTTGTAAATTACATTTGTCTCAAATTTCAATTTTGTATGTTTCAGAAAGTAACACAAGCAATTTTCGAATTTTTATATGTGTACTTAAGTTAACAAATTACTCTATCAGTAAAGGACTTGATATAAATATTCTCGCACAATATATGTATTTTAACGATGATATTTACTATATTATGAAACAATATCTTTTATATTATTTCAGATATCTCTGCATGTTATTAAATGATTTTGCATGTTTTTTTTATTTTGTAAACATGTTATTTACATTTGTAAACATTTATTTTATATTGTTTCAGATTGTTGCTGTACTTGTCATTCTATTGCATGTACTTTTATTCTATTATGTGCCTTGTATGTACTGAAGAAATTGTAATTGGATTGCTATCGGTGATTTCCATATTCAATTAAAATTATTAATAGTATTAATAATAGTAGTTTTTGTTGTAGTGCATAATATATGGCTGTCCTCGATCTCAGACCAACTTTATTAGTGATAGAGTCAAAATATCTAAATTAGCTTGTCTTGCAAAGAAAACTTTAAATAAACACTTCTAACTGTGTTTTGATTGCATATTTCTGCACTTTTCAAATGCAGACGCCTGATCTCGATGTCATCACACTCTTTTGCATTTAGTAAAATCTGTTTTTGGTTTATTTACAGTATTTTATTCCTATTATAATTAAACAAGAGACACTGATGTATGTGGAATTACATTAACCTATTGAATAGGTAGTAAACGGAGGTGTCAACATCAAATGACTAATCACGGCTAATATAGTTGATGGCTTCACTGAAAAATCAATATTGAAATATGAAATGTTTTCTCTTTTAAGAGTTATTCGAATTTATATATTTCATTGAAATGTTAAATGTTCTTTTAACAATTTTCTGGATTTTATTATTTTAATAGCATTGTGTTTTGGGATTCGTTTCATACAGGAGTGAATTTAGGTCCTTATATGTGGTGTAATTAGTTTTGGTGCTGTTTTGAAATTTGCTCCTCTTTTTTAAACCAAGATTTTACACCTTTAAAATTCATAGCTCTAGTGATTAACAACACTATGTTCGTGGATTTTCTCCTGGTTCTCCCGTTTACTGACACATCCTCATTGTACCAATTTTTGCACACTCATGAGCACCGATTCTGAAAGCCGAGAGCCCCTTTCCTCTCCCCGAAGTTTGCTTGGTCCGACATATTTGTACTAAAATCCCCATTGATGTCTTGATAGATTACATCTGGCAAACCTGAATGCCCGCTCATACAGAAATCGGCGCCAATGTCCACAATCATTCATCTAAAATCACAATCATTCAATCATTTAGTCTCTTTTGATCTAAAAGGATAACGTAAACAAGAAACTCAATATTTAATTTAGCTTGAGCTAATTGACAATATCATGAACTTAATTTTGTACGTATGTCGCATTGCTTATGTAACCACTATATTTCTGTACGTAATATGTATAAAGTACACATTGCGGATATTTAGCCAAACAAATGTACTTTTACGCTGTGTTTATAATAAACTTCCACCAAGTTTCCAGAACAATTCAATTTCTTGAAAACTCTCAAACCCAGGCAGAGATTTTAAAAGTAATGCTACATTTATATGGAAGTTTCGCATTTATGTGTATCTTATTATTCAAAGAAAGTTCTTCGTTACTTTTCGTCTATTGAAAGCGTGAAGTTGCCTCTGTCTTTAGAGATAAGAGTCTCTCTGTTTTGCTTCTTATTTTACAAGAACTTTATTACACACAATAATGTCTCCAACATCAAAATCAGCTTGTAAAATGGGTGAAGAAGGCTTTTAATATAATACTGTATATATACCTACAACACTATGAGTGTACATGCAAGTTCCTGAAAATGGGAGATTACAATTAATATTTTATGGCCACTGCTTTCTGTATTACCTCGAAATAATGGGAGGCAAGCACGCTACACTAAAGAAGTAGCCACAACGTGTGTTCTCGGTTCTTCTTTGACTTTCGTGCTGCACTCTCCTACTCCTTATACCTTATGCAAAATTACCCTTTTTCTACCCGAAAAATCTTTCATCATCTCTGAACACCATTGAAAGCTTCGTACTTCCTCTGTTCACAAAATGTTTCTGGATAAAGAGGAAAAGGGTGGGATGAGGTTCGAAGACGGATAAGGCCACGACTTGTAATATGCAGGTTCCTGTTGCACACACAGAGATAGAGTGCAAAGTTACAAGTCTCTCCCATATACTAACTTAAGCTTAAACACAGGCACTATATGTATGTACGTGTGTATGTGTGTGTGTGTGTGTGTGTATTCTAGTAGTATCCCAGGGAGAAACATTTCCACCCATCTTTCATAAAGCTGTGTTCCGTTCTATTTCTTCTGTTGCCACCGAGACACGCCCGCAGCACCACCACTATAGTCTCAAGCACCCCTCCACCATTTACTCCACTAAAGAAGTCCCCACCCAGCTCTAGTACCTGCACTATATTCTATCCTCCCATCCACACTATTTTCCCCTCTTCCATCACGAATCTCAGGGAAGAGCTTAAAAGGAGAAGCGCTCCGGAACATACTCTACTATCTCCCCCTTTCTTCTCTGGTTTGCTTACTCACTCCCTCTTTGTTTGAGTGTGTGTGTGCTACTAAACGAAAAGCCACAAAGCACTGAATATCTTCCCTTTGAACGGTGGCACATAAAATATGCAGGTAATCTCCAAAATACTACTTCCGGAAGCCATCAAAAGATGCCCTAGTTTGAAGAAGAGTTAAGTCCACCAACCGCTTGTGCCGCTACCTCTTTTTCTTTAAAAAAAACAGCGGAACATATAGCTAATGTGTATACATATATATCCACCACATCACACCACATCTGTGTTCAACATGCAAGCAACACCAAGAAAGACAGAAGACCATTAAATTTAATCAAGGAATTGCTGTCAACAAGATTGCATTTATTACTTTGTCATCTTTATAGAAACAGATAAGTTGTCAACCTAAGTAGCAATCTCGTTAAGATAGAATTTGATATCAATTATGAGGAATTCTAGTTTATTTCCCATGTAATTGAATAATTTCGTTGATTCTCAGTAACCACATTATATATATATTTTTGGAGTTCTTAATTTGTGACATTTTAAAGGGAGATGTATACCCAATTAATACCGTGACTATGTGGTGAACTTTTAAAGATGATAGGAGAAATTGGAAGGAAACAGTCTTTAGATAATGAAACTTATGTACGTTTTGGCTGCTACATGTCTGTATAAGAATCTGTGTCACCCTGAAACCATTAAAGAGTACGTTACTGGTAATTGTATCTCATAACAACTGTTACTATAAACTAAGAAGATTATGAAGCATAATGCAGTGTAATCGACTGAAAGTAAGTGATTGGTTGGGTAGAAACAAATCAATCTAATCAATATTCAATTAAGTAAACAAACATTCGTTCAGAAACTGTAAACTTGCGACAATTTCCTTATATAAATTCAGAAGAATGCGATTATTCTTTATCTCAGGATTTCTCAATCTAGGGGTCCGACCCTTAGAGAGGTCGCGAAGATAAGCGGAAGAGATAAATGTAAATAGAATCTAATACCGGAAAACATTTTTAAATATTATTTTGAATTTTGTTCTGATAACTATATTTTTTATTTTTATACGTACTTTTAACAACAACAAAAAGTAGGCCTACTAGCATTTTCAACAGGTGCAGAGTTGTTTAAAATCAATTTAAATGAAAGAGGTACAATACGAAACTAATGAAAACTGCATATTGAAATACCAGGGAAATACAAATGTAACAAACTCTGTATATTGAAATACAATTTAAATTGGAAGTTAATGAGATACCTGAGCATGATGTAATTTCACTAGTGCGGCAATGTCCGGTTCAATCTTCGTGACGCACATTATCAAGTCATTTAATATACTCAATAACTTTTTTAACAACTGTCCAAATTATTAAAGCAAAATTAGAAATCATTTTACTTTTTTATCATATGACTCAAAATTAAGGGAATCATTAAGTTTAAAATTTTCAAACGGCCTCTGTTTTGAAACAGTATGAAGCATTGGATGCGCAGCATGAAGCGGGAAACTTCCAAAACTTAAAGTTAGAACAAAGAAACGGGATTTTTTCAAAGCTAAAATTAAGGAACTTGAAGATAATAGTAAAAATAAAAATATTCGGGAGATATATAAGGGGATCAGCGAATTTAAGAAAGGCTATCAACCTCGTGCTTATATATTAAAGAAATCTGACGGGACAGTTCTCACTGATACGGATAGCCTCTTAAATAGATGGAAAGATTTCTTTGACGATTTGCTTAACACGCAGCCAAAAACTAATGTGCGTGGAGAAAAGGAGATACACACCGCAGAACCGTATATTCCAGAACCCAATCGAATAGAAGTGGAAGCCGCTATAAAGAAATTAAAGAAACACAAATCTCCGGGTGTAGATGAAATTCCGGCTGAGTTAATTTTAGCTGGAGGCGAAAAATTGTGGAACAAGATACACAAACTCATTCTCCTTATCTGGAACAAGGAAGAATTGCCACAAGAGTGGAAAGAGTCAATCATTGTTCCAATTCACAAGAAAGGCGACAAAACTGACTGTAATAATTATCGCGGCATTTCTCTTCTGTCAACATCCTATAAAATCCTTTCAAATATTCTGTTAGCAAGATTGACCCCATACGCAGATGAAATTATTGGAGATTATCAGTGCGGATTTAGAAGAAATCGATCAACTATCGACCAAATATTTACCATTCGCCAAATACTCGAAAAGAAGTGGGAATACAATACCCCGGTACATCAACTATTTATTGATTTTAGAAAGGCTTACGACTCGGTTAGGAGAGAAACATTATACAACGTTCTTACAGAGCTTGGAATACCGAGAAAGCTAATTAGATTAATTAAGATATGTTTAAGTGAATCCCAAAGTAAAGTCCGGGTAGGAAAATTTTTGTCCACGAGCTTCCACGTCGAAAATGGCCTGAAACAAGGAGATGCGTTGTCGCTAGTGTTGTAAATAGAAAAAAAACGGTTCGTATTTTTTCAGAAATGTACGTTTTTTTTTAGAAAAAAAACATTGGCTCTTGTTTTTTTTCTAAATTTCGTTTTTTTTCAAACAGTCATTTGTAATGCATCTTACGTCTATTTAAGTATGAAATATTTTTATGTAGGTGTAATCACCGTAAAATGCAACATAAATTAACCGCTAGATACTGATACGCTACAAATATTTTACAATTTACATGAATACCATACCTATTAACAATTCGGGCTTCAGCAGTTTTCATCAATATCAACTAAGAAATAAAAGTAGAAATGAAATTTTGTTTTTTCGCGAATGCAGGCCTTTAATAAGTACGAAAATAATGTCACGAGCAGTATAAAATTCCAATAACTTGTCTAAAGGTAAAAACTAATACTAATTTGCCTAATAGTATTTTCTAAATGTCATACATAAATAATTTGTCGACTAGATATATGAGATATGCAGAGCCGGCTCTACCATATATGCCGTGGCGTATTTACGATTTTGTTTTGGGAGGGGCTTTGCTAACTTTCGGGGGGATTTGCCTGAAAATGTGAAAATTCTGCAAGATATTTCATATACTTTACTATAGTAAGTAAGATGTCGGGGGGAGGGCTTAAGCCTGGAAGCTCCCCTAAATACGCCACTGTATATATCAGAGCTGTCCAAATGGCGGCCCGCCAGACCATTTTCTGCGGCCCACAAAGCTCTCACGACATACGATTGTTATTACTGATTACATTTATGTTCATTCTTTTAATGTTTCCACTCTTCTTTCGAAATAAGGCATCCATTTAGTGCTTCTGTACAACAAAAAGACCCGGCCATCCAAGGCAACACTGGAGTCGGTAATGTAGCTATAAGCTAAAAGGAACGATTACTTCAATTAACCAAATCAAACCAACCATACCAATTCACCATGAAAATTGTGAAGAATCTCTTCGGAAGCTGCGTTGGAGATTCTTCTCTTTTACATCTGCGGCCTCGCAATAACAGGATTGGATGTAGATATCCCAGCCCTTGTAAACTCTCCTAGTTACCATCATTTATCCCATTGAATGTAATATTTCAAATACATTTTTATATTTTTCTTTTGTAGTATAATAATAATAATAATAATAATAATAATAATAATAATAATTATTATTATTATTATTATTATTATTATTATTATTATTATTATTATTATTATTATTATTATTATTATTATTATTATTATTAGCTGCGACCCTCCACCTTGCTAGCAAAGACGGTTATGGCCCTCAGGCTCATTATAATTGGACACCACTGGTATATATGCAACACATGCATTTGCGTGGAACGGCAAGATTGGATGGTTCGGCAAAATCTGTCATAAGTATATTATTTAAATTAAATATTTCTTGTTTAAAACAGACTTCATGATGATGATAGTTACATTTACTAAGCTGACCTATTAGAATAATACATTCATAAATTATGTTTAGGTTGCATTAGTTTAAGGCCACATGGACAATCCTAAAGCAAATGGTCGAATAAATCCGAGCACAAATTGCTTGATTGTTGTCAAATGCAAGAATTCAATTCTCGAATAGTAGTGAATATCTGTTCCATTTATTAAGTTATCACAGTTTTGATATGAAAGTAGTCTTGTTTTTGTCAGAAGCAAGTTCCTTATCATTGAAGATAGAAACATTTTTTTTAAATGTTAGAAGATGTAGAAGAAAAATCAAGAAATAAAGATAAAAGAGCTAGTTGCACTGGAATTGCAAACTGATACATTGAGATTGAAGCTCGATAGTGAATTCTATAAAAAGGATTACCATCTTTCCTCTGCAGGTGTGTTTGCTTAATCTTTCACTATCATAATAGATTAACATTTAAAGAAAAAAACAGACACAACGGAATTGCATTTTTAGTAAGTATTTAAGCCTTTCTGAGTGCGACTGCACTTACCCTCACCTTTGTTGTTCATGCTGGAGTAACATACTTAAAATCATGACTTCTAAGATTTGTTCTTTCTGGAAAAAGGGAGAGGCGGCAAATTATGCCATTGCACGAGGCGACAAATTGACTAGGACCTGAATATAGGATGACTCAATTTGAAGTAATGCAGGGTGTTTCAAAATTAATTTTAGGGTTTTGAAACTTCGTAGTATCTATTACAATTAACTTACAATTATAAATATTATATCAAATGAAAGAGCAACTCAAACAGTTTTGTACGCACGCATGTACATGCATTGTTTCTTCTGTCTGCCGTCAGAAAGAGCAAGTAGCAAAGATGGAGACTAGAGAGCAGAAAGCTTTTTGTGTTTTAATAAAGACTGAACCTGTACAGTGCAACCGTCTGTGTGAAGAATATTAAGGAGACGCTTGCAACTACGTCTTTATTGTTTGCAGTTGCTACAGGTCTAAAGCCTACAGACTACGGTTTACGTGCCAATTTCGCAAGTGAAATATTCCTGCATAACAATGAAGATTTTCTGGATCGTGTCGTCTTCAGTGATAAATCGACTTTTCACCTAAGAGCTAATGTGAACACTCGTAATGTTTGCATCTGACCGTCAGCAAATCCTCAGGAGATGGTACAATTGAGACGAAACTCCCCTAAATTGTATGTGTTTTGTGCCATGTGGCGGAAAGTTTATGGGCCTTTCTCGCCTATCGACCAGATGTGTGCCGTGTGACGAATGAATCTCACATTGAACACTTGTAGCAAAGACTGTTTGAGGTGCTCTTTTACTTGATGCATTGCTTATAATTGTACGTAAAATGTAATAAGTACTACGAAGACTTAAAACCCCAAAATTTATTTTGAAACACCCTATATTTCTTACCAACAGTGTTGGAACTAAGATGTAAAAAGGAGAGAAAATTTTCCTTATAAAGTTATTGTTTACAACGATATTATTATTAGTCGAGACTATAACTACAACAACAACACGAGTTAGTAGTCAAAAAAATGTAATCAAATGTATACTCGGTGGCCCAGGTGGGCAAAGTGGCACACACAGGTGTGTCACTTGTTTAATCCGCTCCAGTGTGGACACTAAGATATCGGGATATTATTCTTGCAAAATGTGGTTGGACTATAGTTTAACATATTAATTTCTTTTCCTTCTCAAATTTCACCCCAGTCAAAAATTCGAGAATCTTCTAATTTCGAATTTCCTTTACTTTTTTTCCCCCTGTAGCTTCCTTCGTTGTAGAAAGACATCCTTAAGACTTGCCAGGTAGATACCTCGGATGGATACCTAACTGTTGACATCAAATGGGCGGGCCTGCGCGCAGTGTTGCCAATTAGGGAAATTAAAATTCTCCTATATTTGGGCAAAAAATTAGGAATTTTTGTTTATAAATCCGTACCTATACGTCCGAGTGCAAGTCAACTTACGCCAATCGAACATTTATTCTCACTTATCAAACGAAAGTACAGATCGTTACAATGGGTAATTAGGGGGCGCACGTAAAATTCGTATTTAGGTTCTAGCCCTTGATTTTTCAAATTTTCCCTTACTTTTCTGTTTACCGTAATATATTTTTGGTAATTAGAAGCTTTGTTCCTTAAATATCGCCATAATACTTGTAGGATATATTAGTGGAGTACCAATGTTTAATTTAAGATAGTTTGCGTTTGTTTGGTAGCAGTGTTGCCAGCTACATAATATTTTAATTTCAGATTTAGGGGGAAATTTTGGAAAAATTATATGTTTTGTTTCTATTATTTCCCTCTTGTTGGCTATATAGGAACAAACGTACCAGTATCTGGAAGTCTCATCTTTGCTCTACACAACCCACTATAGAAAGTTTCAATAGGATAATTAGGGGAAGTACAGTTGAGGTTTACAGTGGACCTTGTTCTCTAATTGGAAAGATAACTGTGATTTTTTAAAGGTAGAATGAGATATTTTTTATTGACATGCTTACTTTATTAGATATCGTCACAATATTTGTAGGATATATTAAAGGGATACCAAAGCTTATTTTAAGATAGTTTGTGTGTGTCTGATAGTAGTGTTGCTAGGTACAAAAAATTTTAATTCCAGATTTTAGGGGCAAATTTTGGAAAAAATTCTCGTTTTTATTCCTATTATTTCCTTCTTGTTGGCTACATTCGAACAAATGTACCAGTGTCTAACAGCCTCATCCTTAGCCTACACAGCGCACCATAAAAAGTTTTACTAGAATAATTAGGGGAGGTACAGTTGAGGTTTATAATAAACCATGTTCTGGAAATGGTAAGAAAATGGTGAATTTCTGAGGTAGAATGAGATTTTTTTTTAATTTCATGCTTACTTTGTTCTATATCGCCATGATACTAGTAGGATATATTCTTGCAGCACTACGGTTTATTTTCAGATAGTTTTCGTCTATCTGGTGGCAGCGTTTCTCCCCAAAACAATTAATTCCCGCTATTAGGTGAAAAATTCGGAAAATTTCCCTTTTCCCCTCTATTATTACGCTCTTACTGGCTACATTGAAACAAACTTACCACTACCTGAAAGCTTCCTCTTTGCCCTACAGAACGCACCATAAAAAGTTTCAATAGGATAATTAGAGAAGCTGTACCCCGGCATATTTGATTTTTGCTTCTGAGGCGTAAAAAGTGTCAACATTTCATGTGTATGACAGAATTTTTTCTTTCCCTCTTTGAATGGAAGCCAGCGACTTCAGGATTTCACTGTTCCTTGTCAACACACCAAAGATGTTTTTTGGTGACTTGAACCCATATAGGAGCAGTGGTGCTAGAAAAAAAAATTTTGAATTTCGTTTAGGGAATTTTTTGTAAATTTTCACCCCTACATTTCTCTCAATAATTTCCCACCCGTTGGAAACACTGCAATACAACTTACACCAAAAGTAGCCACATCCATTTTCTTAAAAACAAGGCCTTAACCATATCAATCGAATGAATAGTTTTTGAGCAGTAAGTCACTAACTGGAAATGTAGGAAAACGCCAAAAATGACCTGGGGTCGAAAGGAATAATCACACAATTTTGCTCGTATAGGTACAAAGAAACAAACGATTTGTAAGTTACGAGGGCTTCGACTCAAGTTCTATTGATTATTTCAATAATCTGCAACATAAATCAATAAATAATAGTTGCCAGAAAAAAAACAGACTTTTGAAAAAAAACATGAAAAAGAACGATGTTTTTTATTGAAAAAAAACTTCACAGAAAAAAAACCGTTTTTTTACAACACTAGTTGTCGCCATTATTATTTAACTTTGTGCTGGAATACGCCATAAGGAAAATCAAAGATAGCAACCAGGGCCTAGAGTTGAACGGCATTCACCAGGTTATCGCATATGCTGATGATGTAAATTTAATAGGGGATGATAGGAGAACAGTAGAAATAAATGCAGAGATATTATTAAACGCTTGCAGGGACATGGGTTTAGACGTAAATGCAGAGAAAACTAAATACATGGAAGTGCGTCGGGACCGTAATACGGCAAATTGTGGATGCGTTAAAATATTAAATAATACTTTTGATAAAGTGGATACTTTCAAATATTTAGGATCAATATTAACAGATGAAAATCATATTCACGAAGAAATTAAATGTCGACTAAAAGCAGGGAATTCGTGTTACTATTCGGTTCAAAATCTCTTGTCGTAGCGAATTCTGTCGAAGAATTTGAAGCTTAAAATATATAAAACGATAATCATGCCTGTTGTTCTGTATGGTTGCGAAACATGGTCGCTTACTCTGAGTGAAGAACATAGACTTAAAGTATTTGAGAACAGGATCCTGAGAAGAATATTCGGACCCAAGAGGAACGAGAATGGGGAATGGCGAAAGCTTCATAACGAGGAACTACATAGTTTATACGGTTTACCCAACATTGTTAGGGTCGTCAAGTCTAGGAGGCTTAGGTGGGCAGGTCATGTAGCCTGAATGGAAGAAAGTAGAAGCGCTTTCAAAGTCTTGACTGGTAGACCCATAGGAAAACGACCATTAGGAAGACCTAGGCGCAGATGGGAGGATAATATTAAGATGGATCTCGCAGAGATAGGAATACAAAGTAGAAACTGGATCCAATTAGCTAAGGATAGAAGTCAGTGGAGAGCTTTTGTGAACGCGGCACTGAACCTCCGGGTTCCATAGGCCATAGAGTTAGTTAGTTTTAGTTATGAAGCATTGGATTCAATATTTGTAATATAAATGAACTGACTAAATTTGGTTTTAATTCATTCACTTTTAGGGAAATTACTGTATACAGTATATACAATAAATGGATTCTACCATTATAGAAATAGGTGCAAATCATGAGATCTTCGTAATAGGTATAATAAAAATCCCACACAAGCCTATTACAAACCAGAAATTATAAGGGGGTCGCTGGCAAGAGAATGTCATAAAATGGCAGTCGTGATAGTAATTAGGTTAAGAACCACTGCTTTATCTAAATTAGTTGTTTCCCTTGTGCCTTCGGCCTACTGTACACTATAAGTTGAAATTGAACTTAATTAAAAGATCTTACATTTAACTTACATTTACAGGTTTACTACTAACTCTTTCCTTTGTCTTTTCTGTTAGTTTCCAACCAAGTACCTTATACCCCATACCACACTTATGCCGTCATTTAAGAACTTAGTTACACAAGCAAGTGATAGTACAAGTAGCGACACCTATTAGCGTGAACTGTTCATTATTAGGAATAACATGATGCTCGAACTGAGATGTTTGCCGTGTGTTATTAGGATTTGTTTCTCCAAAATAACTTCTCCACTGAGTCATAGGTAGAATTTCGCAGAAGTATAATTTCTGCGGTTCTATCCTATGTGATGCTTACATATTTAAAAGTGAACTTTACTGTTGTTTGATTAGATCACTTATATTGAAATTTTCTAATCTTACTGCTGGTGTCCGATTTTTTTAAAATAATATTTTACATAAATATTGTAATAAATAGTTTAGTTAGTACAATAATTATTATCATACTAATATTTACTCCGTTAACACAGCTATTGAAACTAATATTGCCGAATATTTCCATAACACTTTCTCGCTTCCTCTCTGGTTATTTACTATTCGCAATATACAATAATTAAGAAACTTGAAAGTAAGATAATCCCTCAAACTGTTGATTTTTTTTTCAAATATTTAATCTGCATCAAATATTATAAAATGCATGACTATATTAAACTCTATATGTTCAATTTCTAAATCTATGACTTTTTTTAGACGAAAAATAGGATGAACTCTTCTCTTTCACTATACAATGTCAAAAGTCTTTATAATTCATTGAAAATAATTCGTTTACGATTTCATTATTACTAAATTAGCAAAATCATATCGATGTACAAAGAATATTCCATATTTATGATTGGAGTCTTTTAAGGCATGAAAATTTCTCTTTCACATTATATTCGATACTGGTATAGTCACAGAAATCATTGCGGAGCTATAAGGAAAACTCGAATCATGATTAGATTTGATCTATTCAGTGTTTCAATCAGCAGCAATGTTATATGGGACTTTGAACTACAGCTTAACGTGCAATCCGAAACACATGCGCTCCTGCTTTGATCGAACCCGGGTCTTCTTCGCCAAAGGCGCATACACTAACCGCACAGTCACAAAGGTTATAGCCATATAACCATAGGTTGAAGGTTGAAACCAAATAGTCTCTTGAATCATGGAGGTAAATTCTTCAACAAAAGTCGTTCTGTTTTCCAATGAATTTCAATACTTTAAGCAGCATTTTTACTCCAACTTCATCCTTATGTATAATATGAATAAATACATAGCCACAGAATCACTACTTAGCTACATTAAGAAAATAAGAAAGTCACTTTGTGGGTTCAAATAAGTAGTTCTTCATAAAACTTCGTTACTTAAAAAAACAAAAAAAAAAAACTTTAGTGAATATACTAACGGCTTTATCCTTACAATTGGATTTCTAACAACTCTGGGAAATGTTCTATAACACATGGGCTGAAAAGTCCCGGGCCTAACACATAGATGGCGCTAGTTGTATTGCAGTTACCTTGTTTTCAGTGAATACTAACCTTCACAAGACAGCTGTGAGAATTTCATGATATTCTATTCATTCGTCTGTGAGTTATTGTGCTAAGAGTGACCCTACTTGTGTTAGTTTCAAAACAATGGATCAAAAACAATTTCGTGTTTTAATTTTACACTGCTTCTTGATGGGAAAAAATACCGTTCAAGCGAAGCAATGGCTTGAAAAGTGTTATGGGGACTCCGCTCCATCAGAAACAACAATAAAACGTTGGTTTGCTGACTTCAAACGTGGTCGTAGAGACACCGATGATGCAGAACGCAGTGGACGTCCAAATGAGGCAGTAACATCAGAAAACATAAAAAAAAAAATCCACAAACTTGTTTTGAATGATCGAAAAGTGAAGGTGCGTGAGTTAGCTGACATCGTAAAGATATCAAAAGAACGTGTTGGCTTTATATTGCATGAGCATTTGACTATGAGAAAGCTCTGTTCAAAGTGGGTGCCGCGTTTGCTCACTGTTGACCAAAAACAAGAACGTGTTGATGCTTCTGAGCAGTGTTTGGCCATGTTTAAACGTAACAAACCGGAATTTTTGCGTCGATATGTGACACTGGATGAAACATGGATCCATCACTTCACTCCGGAATCAAAACGATCGGCATCTGAGTGGACAGCAACTGGTGAACCTCGTCCAAAGCGCCCGAAAGCACAACAATCGGCTGGCAAGGTTATGGCCTCGGTATTTTGGGATGTGCGTGGTGTAATATTCATCGACTATCTTGAGAAAGGACATACCATTAACAGTGACTATTATATAGCGTTATTGGAGCGTTTGAAGGCCGAAATTGCAAAGAAACGACCGCATATGGCAAAGAAAAAACTTTTGTATCATCAAGACAACGCACCGTGTCACAAGTCAATCAAAACAATGGCAAAACTACATGAATTGAACTTCGAATTGCTCCCACATCCACCGTATTCGCCAGATTTGGCTCCCAGCGACTACTGGCTGTTCGCAGACCTGAAAAAAATGCTCGCCGGTAAGAAATTTCGCACGAATGAAGAGGTTATCGCTGCAACTGAGGCCTATTTTGAGGCAAAAGATAAATCGTTCTACAAAAGTGGTATTGAAATGTTAGAGCGGCGCTGGACTGATTGCGTTGCTCTTCATGGAGATTACGTTGATGAATAAAGCTAATTTTGAACCAAAAAAACGGTGTTTTCTTTGTTAGGCCCGGGACTTTTCAGCCCATGTGTTAAATGATCTGCGAACTACCACGTAAGGTAATGAAGTCACTTTGAAAATATTCTACCAAGTGTAATTTCCTTTTCTCTCTTCAAAATCAATTTCAGTTCCATTGTTTTGAGCTACAACTACATTTTATAACTAAATTTCATGTAATGCACTAATTGATGTTCTGATGTTAGAAAAGATCTTTATTATTAGTAGTAGTATTATTGTTATTATTATTATTATTAATAATAATAATAATAATAATAATAATAATAATAATAATAATAATAATAATAATAATAATAATAGCAGTATTTAAAATTATATAAACTCTGATAACACGGATATTTACAGGAATTCATACTCGTGTATGTAAATCTCATAGGTGATAATTAATATAAAAAATGGAAGCGTTATATGAAATAAGAAATTTAGGTAAAAATAACTTTGAAGGTTTCAAGTCGTAAATATAGACATAGTCTATAGATGAAGATGGAAAGTTAGAGTGTTAGTCAGAGCTGAGGAAAGGAACAAAAGAACTCGCTTCTTTCAAATTGTCAGAAGGATTGAAGAATTGACACGACAATTATGCAGTAAGCATATCAGGATCTTTCAAGAGAAGAATTCTTGAGTAGTCCAGTTCCAAAATGGCTCTTGTCCATTTACAGAAAATTTCAGAAAACTCTTTAAAAAAAAAAAAAAAAGGAGGATCTGCATGTTTTGTAGAACTGGGAATATTTAAATGTGTTCATAATTATGAAAAAACTTGAACATCCTCAAATATTTCCAGTTCTACAAAACCCCATACAATTCTACAGTTCTACAGAGCCCACACTGAGTGTGATATGCAAGATATTCTCCTGTGGAGAAGTACAGAGACATCCAAATGACGAAAATGACGGGGAATTGGAATAGGCCTATCAATGGAAGCAAAGATTTACAAATCTATTTTCTTCAATTATTCAAGAGTAGTTGAATATACCCATGCTTCGCACGGGGGCTGTATTTGGAAGCCAACGCCTGTGGGAGTATCACCATTGATCTCAGCGACCGCGAAAACTATGGATTTGATACTAATATCGGTCATTTTGGGCTATTTTTTGCATGTCTCGGTATCCCCCCCCCTCTGACTCCCGGTCCGCATACAATTGTAACTAAATTTGCAAGTCATCGCTAATGCAAGTGTCACTATTGACTTCAGCGACCGCGAAAACTATGGATTTGACACTAATATCGGTCATTTTGGATTACTTTTATATGTCTCGGTATCTCACCCCCTTTCCGGTGACCCCCGGCCCGGAGCCGAATAGCATGAATTTGGAAGTTAATGCGATCGGAGTTTCATCATTGATTTCAGAGATCGCGAAAACTATGAATTCAACACTAATATCAGTCATTTTCTACATCTTTTACATGTCCCGGTAAACGCCTTCCTGAGACCCCTCTGGTTCGAATTTAGACAAAAATGTTTAACTCTGGTCTGGAGTAGTGCTGTCGACTTTTTGTGACATTTGCGGTTTTCGGTTTTTGAAAAAACGGTTTTCTGAAAACCGAAAACCACAAATGCGGTTTCCAAAACCGAAACCGCAAAGGCGGTTTTCAAAACCGGAACCGCAAATGCGGTTTTCAAAGCCGAAACCGCAAATGCGGTTTTTAAAACCGACACCACAAAGGCGGTTGAAACCGCAAAGGCGGATTTCCAAACAGTCAACCGCAAAAGCTATTTTCGAAAGCGAAAGCCTTCCAAAACCGTGTTTGCGGTTTTATAAGCGAAAACATGTTTGTCCTTTTTAAAGCAGAAACAAGAACTTTAGGAATGATCCAAAAAATGAATCAAAAGATTGCGATCTTGGCCAATAATTAAATATTGGGTCAGGAGCCACAAAATTCTTGAACGGCCTCTAGATAAAGCGAGTTTCCGTATATTTTACGGTATAATCACATCAAACTGGATTAAGTAGTAATTTTGGTTTGGATACACTATATGCAGTTCTTCAGATATAAGACGTACAAGAAAACGTTAGGTTGAATGAAATATATTGGACTTTTGGAGCAGGGGCCACAAAAATTTTTAATGGCCCCTATATCGAGATTTTGTGTCTTTTACGGAATAAGGACATCATACTGAGTTAAGTGGTAGTTTTGGTTTGGCTGCAATATATGTAGTTCTCGAGATATAGGGCATACAAGAAAATACTTGATTGAATGAAATATATTGGATTTTTTGGATCAGGGACCACTAAATTTTTCAATGGACCCTAAATCGAGATTTCATATTTTTTTTTTTTACGGAATAAGCACACCATACTGAATTAAGTGATAGTTTTGCTTTGGCTACCGTATACCGTATGTAGTTATCGAGATATAAGGCGTACAAAAAAAGTTTGTAATTGAATGAAAAACATTGGATCTTTTGGATCAGGGGCCATAAAATTTTTGGATGGCCCCTAAATCGAGATTTCGTTTTTTTACGGAATAAGCACATCATACTATATGTAGTTCTTCAGATATAAGACGTACAAGAAAACGTTTGATTGAATGAAATATATTGGATTTTTTGGATCAGGGGCCACAAAAATTTTAATTGGACACTAAATCGAGAGTTCATATTTTTTGCGGAATAAGCTCTTCATACTGAGTTAAGTGGTAGTTTTAGTTTGGCTACAGTACATGTAGTTCTCCAGATCTAAGGCCTACAAGAAAATTTATAATTGAATGAAAAACATTGGATTTTTTGGTTCAGGGCCCACACAATTTTTGAACGGCCCCTAAATCGAGTGTTCATATATTTTACGGAATAAGCACATCATAGTAAGTTAAGAGGTAGTTTTGTTTTGGCTGCACTATATGTAGTTCTCGAGATATATAAGACGTACAAGAAAATGCTTGATTGAATGAAATATATTGGATTTTTTGGATCAGGGGCCACAAAATTTTAGAATGGCCCATAAATCGAGATTTCATATTTTTTACGGAATAAGGACATTATACTGAGTTATGTGGTAGTTGTGGTTTGGTTCTCGAGATATATGGTCTACAAGAAATTTTATAATTGAATGAAAAACATTGGTTTTTTTGGATCAGGGCCCACAAAAATTTTTAATGGACCCTAAAACGAGTTTTCGTAATTTTTTTACGGAATAAGCACATCATACTGAGTTAAGTGGTACTTTTAGTTTGGCTACACTATATGTAGTCTCCAGATATAAGGCCTACAAGAAAATTTCTGTCTGAAATATATTGGATCTTTTGATCCAACAATGTTCGCTGTTTTTAATTACACCTTTTAACAATTGTGAAAGCATCTATCAATCGAGACAATTGCATTGATTTATATGTGTTTTAATTCTTTTTATTTGCTCCAAGACTATTATGGTAATATGTGCAGCACTGTGCCAAAAGGATGGTTCGATGGTTGTACAAGTCACAGCTAAAGGGCTGCTATATTTTAAATCAGAAAAGTGGGGGAGGGTTCTAAACCGTAATTACTGACGTGAACTTGTGTGTTACAAATACTGACCTGGGATCCTTCGCACTTCTTTTTTTAGTTATTTCTTTGATGACACTTTCAATGTACTTTTCGGCTGCAGCGACGCAAACTGGACTTCACCTGATTTTCATACGAGTATATTTTGTAAATTACACCACGAGAAAAACGAATCTGAAGGAATTTTAACTTTTCGAACGTCAGAACTCGAGATATTCGAACATAAAGTGACCATGGAAGCAACTTGGATCCCACCTGATTTTTATATATTTTGTAAAGCAGACCACAAGGAACATGAATCTGAAGGAATTTTGACATTCCGAATTTCGGAACTCGATATATTCGAACATAAAGTGACACGGAAGGAAAAAGGACCCCATTTGATTTTTATATATTTTGTAAACTAGACCAAAATGAGCAATAATCTAAAGGAATTTTGACATTCCGACTTCCCGAACTCGATATACTAGAACTTATACAGTAGTTTTATATAGTATGTATAAAAGTAACGAAAAAAGTACTGTCGCTTTTTGACCTATCACATTAGAGCATCGATATTTCACTTAAGACGTACTGGAAAATCAAAAATAGTACCCATCTGTTTCAACGACCTTCTGCCAACGTTCGGGATGGGCGTGGATTCCTTCGCGGTAGAACTTGGTTTGCCGTGAAGCGAAGAAAGTATCAAGTGCATTTTGCACCTCTACTAGGGATTTAAACTGGAGTCCTCTAAGCTGAGTGTCCAAGGAATGGAACAGGTGATAATCGGACAGTGCAATGTCCGGGGAGTATGGCGGAAGCAATAGTGTTTCCCATCCAAGGCGTAGGATGGTGTCCCTGGCCATGTAGGGCTTAGCGTTGTCCCGTAACGGGAGAACCCCTTAGCGATTGAGAAGTGCCGGCTCCAGGGCTTTGAGTTTTTCCTGAACACGATTCAACTGCTGACAGTAGACAGTTGCATTGATGTTCTTCTCTGACCACCCGGTAGCAGTTCCCGATGCACGATGTCGCGAGCAGTTCACCAAACACACAGGAGGACTTTCTGCTGAATTACTGGTATCAGCTGTTTTGGAACCTGTTCATGGGATTTTAACCAATGATGACGACGCCTTGGAGCTTCGTACAGGACACACTTCTCATTACACGTCAACATCCTATCCAGAAATGGCTTCTTCTTTAGTCGAGACAGCAAAGAAACACAGGTGTCTGCTCGCGTAGCCTTCTGGCCTGGAGTCAAATCATGTGGGACTCATAGACCCAAATTGTAGTGCTTCCCAAGTTGATGGAGGTGCTGCCGAATGGTTTCTCCACTCACATTGAATTTTAGCCCCAGTTTCTCACATGTCTGTCCACTGTTCACCTCAATTCCTACCTGAAGATCTTCATTTTGTACATGCGTTGGTCTTCCGGCACGTGGTACGTCTTTCGTGAGTGTTTCGTCACCGTCCTTAAACTTGCTAAACCACCCTTGCACTGTCTGCGTAATCACGATACCCTCACGAAAGCCCTGAGATATCTTCCGCCCTGCTGCAATGGGGTTTGACCCAATTTTTTTTACTCGTACAACATACACGCCCTTATGACGCTTTGTGGAGGTTCCGTATTCACTCTATCTTTACACAAGTTCACGTTGAAACTGAACTGCCACAATCAGGTAGAGTGTTGGATATACCCACACCAACAACTGACCTTCGCCTTATCTCCATTCGCATTCAACTCACGATGTGAGGGCCAATTGAACACAGACCTCAACAAAAAGCGACAGAACTTTCTTGGTTACCTTTATATATCTCACAGAACATAATATGTTTCGTATAGAGAATATTCTGTTTTGTTTGTTTTTTTTTTTCATATAGATACATAGGGTCTATATTAAATTTAAGTTTTAATATCTCGAGTTCCGGAAGTCGGAATGTCAAAATTCCTTCAGATTCGTTTTCCTCGAGGTCTAATTTACAAAATATATAAAAATCAGGCGGGGTCCAGTTTGCTTCTCTACAGCCTACTTTTCAAACAAAACAGTGTTTTCCAGAGTGTACATTTTGCTTCAAACTGAGTTCTGCCCTGGCTAACAAACGTAAATTCGCTTCTATAAGAGTCTTTAAAGTTACACTTGAAATTGTCGTTCGGCATTCTTGTAGCTTATGAAGGCATGAATAATTCAAATATATTTGTCACAACATCTACAAACGAATATTCATTCGTATAGAACATCCAATACATTACATTAAAACACATGAACTACACAAAGAAAACCATTGTGCATTAGAGCAGATTCCTTATTAGCAAATAGCCCTGCACACGCGCACTGCTCAGATAGCCCACAGCCTGAGCCTGAGCGCGAGTCCAAATTTAACTCAATCGCGATTGAGATTGTCAGAGGTGTAGCGGTTTACGTTGAATATATCAACACTTTATCAACTAAGTTGCCTTAGATTTTTCTCCAATCCCAAAATGCGGGTGGTTTCTCGTGATTAAGATATGTTTAAGAGGAAGACGAATATAGAACCTGAAAATCGGGTGGTGCCCGCTAAAATCGGGTAATATGGCAACACTAAGCTAAATAGAAAATAAGGTATATCCCTTTGAAATCTCATCCACTTAAACTGAGATCTTTTATATTATTATTACTCTTTCCTCTTGTTTTTAAAAATAGTACTGCCACTGTCTTCTTTTAACAAAAAAGCACCACCTTCCTTTCATTTTTAAAAACAAAGAAAAGAAAGAAAATCTAGATCGCAATACACAATTTTATTGTTGATTTGTTGCCACTCCGATAAATATGAATGTTGTGGTTTTGCATGTGTTGATTGGTTTCTTATCGCAAAGTTCCAGACACCTGCAATAGTTTATACGTGAAGGAAACACCGATCATGTTTTATTCTGTATCTTTTTACTTCCCAATAACGATAGCCGTGCCTCTTTGTGAGAAATTGCAACTTATTTCTTATTTTTTTATTCTGCCAATTGTAAAAGTATACTCAACAAGAATTTCCCTACACTTTAAGACATTTTAAGAAAAAATACCTTCTTTCCCCTCTGCAAATTTCGAGCATTTTTCCCCTACGCCGAAGGAAATTCCCTCCATCTGACAACTGTGAGCCGAAGTGGGGAAAGATTCTTTGCTATTTTCTCGTCGGCACTTGATATTAGTGCTGTCGAATCTTTGTGACGTTTGCGGTTTTCGGTTTTTGAGAAAACCGGTTTTCTAAAAACCGAAAATGCGGATTTTGATACCGAAACCGCAAATGTGGTTTTCAAAACCGAAACCGCAAATGCAGTTTTGGAAACCGAAACCGCAAAAGCGGGTTTCAAAACCGAAATCGCAAATGCGGTTTTGGAAATCGAAGCCGTAAATGCGGTTTTCAAAACCGAAACCGCAAATGAAGTTTTGGAAACCGAAACCGCAAAAGTGGTTTTCTAAACCGAAATCGCAAATGCGGTTTTGGAAAGCAAAACCGCAAATGCGGTTTTCAAAACCGAAATTCGGTTTTATGAAATTTCACTTTTTCAAAAACGGGTTTTCGTTTTTTCAAAAACCGATTTCGACAGCACTAGACTGGAACCTGGACCAAGGTATTCGTGACTAAAATTTGGTAACTCTCGGTCAATTTGTCTGGTTCCCAAGCCGGTTCCGGTAAACGCCCCCCTGAGATCCCCTGGTTCGAAATTTGAAAACAGGGCTTCATCTTGATCTGGGGCCTGGGCCAAGGTACCCCTGACCAAAATTTGGTAACTCTCGGTCCACTCGTCTGGTCCCCAGGCCGCACACAGACAAACACACAAACAAATTCTTTATTTTATTTATATTAGATTCGATATTTTCAGTTAATTTCAACAATTCTCTAACTCGTGAATCATTAATTTTTCTTTCTTCTCACATGCAGTGTGTAGTATGAAATAATGCATTATACACATAAGAAATCATAACGTCATTGATATATACGTATATGGCAGTAATTGGAAACTCACTCCAAACAATAAAGACAAATCTTACAACAGAGAATTTTTTATGTACATCAACTGCACAGCAAAAGGCTAGTCAGTGCTCGACAGGCTTACAAACTGTCGTCTTCTGGTTGAAATGTTATGTGTAAATTGGATTGCATCTGTCCAGGTATCTGTTATACCAATAAAAGTACTGGTCTCGAACTAATGAAGTTACAGCAGTTCGGAGGGAATTACTTGTGCTCTTGAAATTCCCATCAACGTATGGACTTACTCCGAAAGCAAATATAAACTAATAAGACTTAAAACACTTCTTCAAAACCTTTTCAATATTTTGTAAAATAAGAAACATATAGGACAGAAACTTTCCATTAGAAAAATAGCAGTGATTTTATTGGTTCTATCAAACCTGTTACATGTAGACGATGTACTATATTTATTGTACAGCACTGAGAGCCTGATTCAATTGAAAGAAAAGTTATTTTTACAGAACTTGTAACGACGAATTAATAGAATCAAATTCGAAAAATTTAGTAAATTTTAATTGTTTATCTCTCATAATTGTAACATATTTAAGAAATATTTATTTTCAATCAGAAATCAAAGAATAAAAACTTTGATGTGTTAAACATCTTTATGTGTCTGCGTTAAGCAAAATACACCTGATGACCAATTCGAATTCAATAATAAATAAATAAACGAAAGTTACAGGCGCGCATACACACCAATAGTGATGATTTGAGGGTGTGCCCTGGGAAAATCCCCCCCGGAGTCATGAAATCCCCCGGGACCATATATTTTTTTGTGCTCAATGTAGATTACCATAATAATGCTTTTCACCCCAATATATTAACCTCCCCTAGTGAAAATGTTCTAAAATCATCAGTGACATAAAGAACGTATTTTCCCGTCCTATATATAAAATGGAGTATTGTTTCACTTGCTTCAGTAAGTAAATTCTTATATCCCACTAATTCTGAGATCACTTGGGCGGGATCCGCGTTTACTAGTGTATACACCGTATATCGGTGTTTCTTTTGAGCTAAGTTAACCTAGGAAATCAATACAGTGTTTGTAGGTCAGGGAAGAAATAACATTTTCGCTGGCCACATTGGGATTTCTTGAACTTCCCCTCATCTATCAGCTTTTAAAGAAACCAACTAATGTAATGTTTTTCTTGGCTTCCCATGTTCCAGCTCCCTTGTCTTTTGTCTTGATCTTAGGCGAGATGCAATGAAAAAGAAGAAGATCTGTAACATCTTGTGGAAGTGGTCGTCCTTGCGTTGAACTTGCTAAGGATTTCTTGTTGTTAAACTTTGTCTCCGTCACTGGAAACAAATGACTGCAGCACATCCGACCTTCTATAATTTTCCTTTCAAACTGTTTCGAGAGAGTGCTATCAAAGGAAACCTCGACACCAGTGCTTTGCGATTCTCATTTGTTTACGACTATTTCACCAGCTACAGAATCCATTTCCATTCTATTCTTTTTTTAAAAAAAGAAAAATAAAATGAAAAAGGAAAGGATTTAATGTCCTTCCCATTCTCTAGTGTGTGTATATACAGAGTAGTAGTTGTTTCAAAGTTATTTTGGTTTCCAAATTTCAACGATTCAAGAGCACATTCTCCAGCGTCATCTTGGCAAGCAATCAAACATTAACCAAAATTAATGTTTGCAATGTTGCCAATTTTCTTTTCGTCCTCCCTATCTGCTGTTATGTCACTATCTGTCTGCGAACATTCAAAGATAGATACCTATCTTATTATTGGTGCCCGTAACCACTTGGTAGTAAACTGTGTAGCATTCAATAAGCATTTCATTACTGACTACAACGTGAATAATTTAATGTTTATTTGCATTTTACTTTGAGTCCAGCTTAAACGAGCCTTTTTTACTTAAAAATTTCCTTGATTCCATCACAATAACAGTATGGTAATTAAAGCAATAGCTTCTTTGCTTATAACATGTTAACTGAAGTGTCTGCTGTTACGAGGGAAGTATAGGTTTATGAAGAATATTTGAGAGATATATTTGAACCCCTGAGGATTTGCATTAGAATTAAAAAGAAATGCTAAAAATCAGCTCGAGCCAAGAACTAACAAATGTTTAAAAATTCATTTCAAGCGGTGTAGTCGTTATTCTTTATGGAAAAATTGAACCATCTCCTTTCGTTATTGTAAAAATACCTGTATGATACGAGTAGTTCACCCTGCCGTTCACTTTTCAATTCACCGCGCATAATGCTCAGTAATTTCAGCACATGTTAGTACAGTGTATAACACATAATCAAGCACCTCGTCAGGATTCTAGCACTTTTGCTAGATACAAACACGTTTTGTTTTTTCACCAGTTACCTCACCATTGAGAAGCTCTGATTGGTTCATCAGATATATTCTGTAATTTCTTTTGTACAGCAATTTGAAAAATAATTACCATTCCACCACTGAGTTGTAAAATCGGAAAATGAAGAAAGACTTGTTCATACACGCAATCTTCAGCATTCCACTCAGTTCAGTCTGTTGTAAACCTCCAAACTGAGACATGGGGCATGAGGATCACAACAAATTTGTACTAGGTAAAGAATGGAGAGAAGAACGAGAAAAGTTAAAAGCTTCACGTAAATAATTTATTTATTTACTGTGGTATTCGATTTATTGGTATATTTACAGAACCTTCCCTCAATATTTCTGAAGAAACAAGATATGATGTTTTATTTAGAGATAAATAAATAAATATAGAATGCCACACAGTCAATTGCGTGGTGAGATAATTGGACACCTGCATGGCAAAGTGAAATAAAATGTGACGTGTTGGAGCGTATTCCGCAAGATGAATTGCAACAAGATGAAATTCCCCAACAAGTCCTTAGCATTAGGATATTCATTTTAATAAGAGTGACACGACAGAAATCCGGTTTGAGCAAAGTACTAATTATATTCCAAATTATTATTCCAGAAATTTATTTGAAATAGTTCAGCTATTTTTCTGTATATGGTAAGACACTGTCAATTTGAATGTGGAGGAAAACTTACGGAAATTGTTCTCTTCATCTCGTCTTAAGCCCTTGAGAAGCCCTTAAGAGAGGAATTTTTGAAAACGCTTCGACGTATATGCCAAGTTACTTCTTCCTACTTAAAGGGCTAGTAAGATTTTTGGTATATAGCTATATTTTTGGTATAGAACTCTTTTTTTTCCCAACTTAGGTTACACATCTAGATATTCTATTTACCCTACGGTCTCTTTCCTACAGTTACCCACAAGTACACGAAGAACAACATGCTAGAAATATAACAAGTAAATGACATTGATTTGTGTAAAGGGCAAACAAACTACATATTCCAGTTCGTAATACTATAGGCGGAAAGGTAAACTTTTGACAGGATAATGAAGGGTTTTTTTGAAAATATGTATCTTAATGTCGGTAAAGGAGGGTTCCCGGTGAGAACACTCGGTCGAAAAAGTGTAAAAGCTTTTTGTAGGCCAGACATCCTAAATGAGGTTTTACTAATTCACACTTGACAATGCCGGGATGGCACCTAACATACTAGTTCCATGAGATTCCTTCCTCCTCTTTCCTCAGATAGTGTGATCGCCGAGGAACAGCATCCCTCGTACATGACGGACTAACATGACCATAGATGCCGAAAGCTCAGAAATCTAATTCCTAAATCCTAAATTCCTTAAAGAAGGGTTCAAATTTTTTGACAAGAACTTCACGAATCTCTGAAGTAACAGAGATAAAACTCAGCACATAATCTCTTTATTAAAAATGAAGGCAACATTTTTTAGCATTTTTTTAGTTATAATCTAAAAACTGATTATAACTGATCAGTTCATTAAATTACTAAAATTTGACGACACAACTAATTGCGCGATACATCAGTGTGTTGCGACACAACGGTTGAGAACCACTGGATTACAATATCACATAAATCCTTGAAGTTAGAGGAATGAAAACCGGTAGATAAACTCTTCATTAAAAACAAACGGACACGTGTCTCAGTGTTATGAAAATCCCAGTTTTAAGAGGAAAGCGTCATTTTCTAGTTTTACTTTTTTTCTCCGCGTTGAAAGCGACATTGCTGTTGTTTGCGTTCGCATCACGGGAAGACGGTTGTAAACACTGAAATGAATTTTGGAACATACATAGTACCTATCTTGAGCTACATTTCAATCGTCGGTTTGATTAAAGGGCGTACCTTATGGGAATATGAGGTTCAAACTTAATCCGAAAAATAGAGATGTCACTAAAGGAACTGCTGCTAGGCACTGAATATAGTTCAAACCGCTGATCATTTAGCCACGAAGAAAAACTTACCGAACTTGTAAAACTGTATCCACACTACTAAGTGTTCGGACACAGTGGTAAAGAATTTATCTCTGACAAGAAGGGTCTCTGGTTCTATCCCAAACAACGTGAATTCGAAGTGGATCATATCTTGTCCGTTGATTTTCTCGGTGTTCTCACGTTTCCTTCTACATTCTTTTTCCATCTGCTTTTCCATAATCATTCACTGTCACTAATAACCTGCCTCCTTTAGGCTGCAGGGCATAATTGTGGGGCGTAAACCTTATAGATTTATTTTTAATTTCGTTTAACTATTCACTATAAGTCTTTTTTGAGTTATCCAACAAAGTGTGGGAACTAAATTGATACTTTTAACACCTTGTATATAGGTTTTCTAACTGAAGACCAGTTCTAGCTAATTACTAACAGACTTAGATGAGACCATAGGCCAATAGGTTAAGCGTATGGTGATCAGTTTCTTTGCTCAATGTGGTTAAAGAATACAGTAAAAACTAAAATTGAAGAATTTAATTGAACATATTACCCAAACACTTGCCACTCGTTAACAAATGTTCCTTCATGTCCGAAAGATTTTCAGATACCTTATAGTCATAAAAAGAGATTTTTTAAAAATTTGTTATGTAATTGCTTGAGTTGAATAAGTTGTTGCAATGCGTGCGACTCCATATTATATTGATTTCAAGTGGCTAGCTGGTTCTAAGGTATGGGGAATCCAAATTCGAATCCAGATCAGAGGTACCTACACTCTATTCAGTATTTCTGCGAAACTCTGGCAGGCCCTATCGTATGTGCGTTTGTTGCCACATGCATTTTCTTTGTACCAAGCAAAACTATCCAGATTATGACGAATCCAAGCAAACTTTGGGGTCCTGGACTCCTTCAGCTTCCTCTGGGGATCGGCGCCCATGGCTTCCGCCATCTTTGTTTTTAGTTCATTGATTTAAGTGGAAAATGTTTTTCTACTTTCTTTGCAATGAACTGGATTTTAATTATATGATTTTGTTAAATGTTCTTTGGTTTTCTCAAAATGAATTTGCACTTTACTTCTTAAATGAAATTTGATAATTAAATGTTGAAATTATTTATAACAAAATGTAATTTTCAGAAAGTAAGGGGCATTTAAATATATAAGGTGCGTTCAAAAAGAAACGAGCCGGAGGCCGAGGAACAGATTACCTCTATGTTAGAAGTATTGCCCCTGGCTGTTGAGGCACTTGTCTCACTGCGATACAAGGCTTGAATGGCTGTCCCGTAAAATTCCCTGGGCTGCATTGGAAACCAGTTTCAAACGTACTGCTAGGCGTTCTCGTCTGAGGTGAATCGTTTGCCCCTCAGAGCCTTTTTGAGGAGACCAAAAATGGCGTAATCGCAGGGGAGAGGTCTGGATTGTACGGAGGGTGGCCGAGAACCTCCCACTTGAATCTCTATACGACTGCTCTGACTGTGTTGGCCGTATGAAATCGGCCATTGTCATGGACCAAAATGACCCTACGGATGAGTTTGCCTGATCGTTTCGAGTAGTTCACTTGGCCAAGGTTGGTCAATGTTTGCACTTCACGCTGGGAATTAACTGTTGTCCCGTGCTGCAAGAAGTCTATCAGAAGGAGGCCGTCTTGATCAAAGAAGAAGTCAGCATAACCTTTCCTGCACTTGTGTGGATGGCCTTCGATGTTTTTGTTGGTGGTAACAATGGGTGCTTTCACTGGAGACTTTGTCGTTTCGATTCTAGTTCGAAGTGATGACACCAAGACTCACTTCCAGCTACCACTCGTGGTAGGAACTCATTCCCTTCCTTGGCATAGCGCTGTAGATGATCAAAACAATGGCAAATTCGACATGCTTCCTGTTGTGGTTAAAGACTGTGGGGCACCCATTACGCGCAGACTTTGAGCCAGTTCAGACTTTCCGTCTTGATTGTGTGCACACTTCCGACACTCAAGTTAACCTCGGCGGTTACAGCTTTCACTGTAACTCTGCGGTCCTGGGTAACGAGTGTATCAATGAGCTGGACGATGTCATCGATAATGCGGTGTGGTGTTCCAGATCGTTCATCATCGGCTAACGACACCTGTCCTTCCCTGAAGCGCTTGTGTCACTCCTTGACCCTTGTAAGGGACATGCAGTGTTCACCGTACACTTGTGACATTCTTCGATAAGTGTCCGTTCCCCCTACTCCTTCAGCCTTCAGAAAAGAAACAATTCCTCTTTGCTCCTCCTTTGATGCCTCCATTTCACTGTTGCACTGCTCAAAACACGACTGACCGCGCTGGCCGATTGGCGTGACCCTCTATCGGCGGGTGTGAATTTCCGCGCTCTTGTCGGAACGCCTATTTGTTACGCAACAATATTACCATTCTATCACCGGTGTGCACATTATATCCTTCGGATCATTTCTTTTTGAACGCTCCTTACATTTGGAGAAGAAGTCAGTAAGAAGTAAAAAGATTAAAAGTTCACTTTAAAGAAACCAGAAAAAGAAATTCCTATTATAAATCAATCAGCTAAAAAATTAAGCTGACACAAGTATACAATACTCTTAAATCATAGATGCACTTATACATAATATAGACCTTCAACACTGAAAATTATCCAGTGGCGTACGAAAAATTTCATCCACGTGGGGTTAAGCTCAAAAATTCATATCATTTCAAAATTCTTGTATACATATCTTAAAATGGTAAGTGTTTACCTTAAGACCCTGAAACTATCCTAAACATAAATGTTTAAAATCCTGTAGAACGGCTTTGTCCGTCCGTCTTTCGACAGGTATCAGAGCAAAAACTATAAGTTATCGAGAATCAACTTTAAACAATCGATTGAGCGTCCCAAGAATAGGTTCCGTTAACCCTATATATAAACCGGAATTGGTTAAAATAACCCATTTCCGGTTTTAACGTTTATCGACATAGAATAAAACCGGTAAACGATAGGGAGAAGCAGCTTTTTGCAAACTATTCGTTGTTTTAAGACAACAAGTCATGACTATCCACAACACTCTACCAAAACCGGAAGCGGTTCAAATTTACTATTACTTTCGGTTACAATGTTCGTTTCTATAGAGCAAGAACGATAAAAGATATCAAGATGATGATTTTTGCAATTGATTCAAGTTTTCAGCAGTGGGTGCCATCTTCTCCATTAATCCTGTATTCAAATCGGAAGTGGTTCAAATTAACCAGTTCCGGTTTCAACATTTATCTCTATAGAACAAAAATGGTGATAGCGACAAACAGTTTTTGGAATCAATACAGTGTCTAAAGTGTGTGTATATATATCACTACAACCCGCAACACCACTATCGAAACCGAAAGTGGTTGAATTTAGGGATGAGCCAAACCGGTTTCAATAAAAACCGAAAACCGGTTTCTATAAAAACCGAAACCCGAAGAACCGACATTTTGGTTTTCTCCAAAACCAGTTCGGTTTTTCGCCGAAACCGGTTTCGGTTTTCACCGAAACTGGTTTCGGTGAAAACTTTTCGAAAACATAAAACTATTTCTGTGGAAATGGATTTAGTTTCCGGAGAACAACGAAACACCATTCTCGTCAGAAATAGAACAAATTTTGAAAAAAAAAAACTGGAATCGGTTTTGAAGAAAACCGAAACAGGATGAGGTGAAACACCGAACCGTTTTTTTGAAAATTTTCAAAAACCGGTTTTTGTGCCCACCACTAGTTGGATTTAAGATTTTTATAGAAAAAATACTGCAAAGATATCTTTTTTTTTTTTTTTTTTTTTTGTAATCGAATCAGTAACTCAAGAATAGGTTTTATCTCTTCTCTTAACCCTTTATTCAAACTGGAAGTGGTGAAAATAAACTAGTTTTGGTTTCAACTTTTATGAATATAAAAAAAACAGTAAGGAATAGAGAATAATGGGTTTTTGATGTGGATCTAGTGTCCGAGGAACAGGTTGTTTCTTCGATCTTATTACCCTATTCCAACCGGTAGTTATAGATGTATTAATTCAAGTTTAAGTATAGAATATCATATTTTGGAAGTCTTAGTTTCATACTATGCAACGAAACTCACTTGTTTGTTATGTATTATTCAAGAGGGATTAAAACCTGAAAATTCCTTTTGATAACGCCACTGAAATAATGTAAATTATTAATATTTTCCATTGTGTTATGTAAATTTTTCAGAGATTCTAATTTAGTGGGTTACATCGCATTAACTCAATTTATTCTTATAGGCCTACTTTAATCTTTTTACTTGCTTACGTGTTTTTGCTTCCTGGATATAATTTTTTTGTCAGTTCCGAGGTCTGAAGAGAGCCAACGCTCTTAATTCCTGTTTCCGCCGCCAGATGGATGTATCGACCAGAGACTGAGACGTAAGTGGCGCTTCTAACGGAAGATGGAAACTGCAGCGTTGTCATGTTGGTAATATTCTGATACATTTGCATCTGCAATGTCGAATTATCGTGGCAAAAGGTAAAAGACACATGTTGGCTGTCATTCGTTCTTTGTACAGCTTCCAAAAGTTCAAATCCCACAGCTTCTGTTAGCTTGCTGAGTTTAAATCCAATATCTGTCCGCTCCACCTGCGTAAATAGTAACAATTGCAAGATGAGAAAATAAACACTATAGTATAGATTATTCACAATTATTTTGAAGTAACTAAGGAACTTATTTCTGCATGTGTCACACCGCTAACGTAAGTGAAAACCTAAAGTAGAAATTAAGCATAATTATTGTAAGACCTTTCACCATCCACTGTGAGGAGAAATGATCACTAGTTAACAAAGGTTTTATTACATAAAAGGAAATACCTGTTCTTAAAGGAACTTTTTGCGCTGAATTCGAATATGCACTCGGTTTTTCTCCATCACGTACGATTTTCCCTAACAGAGGGATTTTCGGGAAAATCCCTCAAAAATTTCCCTTTTCGTTTATTTTACACCCCAAGATCTTGTCCCCTTGCATATACTAACATAGAAATTATACCTAAGTATACTTTGATTCATATTTAACAAACCCTCCAAGTTTCGTAATAATCGCTTTATTCTTTCTAGAGAAATAAATATGTTTGTATATTTATACATACAGCAATAATATATACAAGCAGGCACGCACACAGAAATTTTTGTAGGGAAGGTACCAAGTTTTGGGGGTCAAATACTACAAACCATTCCGTCTATGCAGTATTGAACGGGTATTATTCTGCACTCGAAAAGGCGATAATTAATTGAAATTCCTTATTCCTTCTACTTACATTTTCAGAAAAAAATTATAGATCTTTATTGTTTTTATAAGATATAGAGTACAGATGAAGTGGAAGATCAAATTTTCATGCTACATCAATCATTTCTCTGGTTAAACAAGTATAGTTTCATTGAGAAAATGTACAAGTGAATGTTGAGTTAGGAAGTTTGGGGGAGGGTCTGGAACCGGTGGATCTCCGTAGGTGTGACCCCATACACAATACAACAACGAAAGCAAGGGAAAGGAAATTAGGTAACTAAAAGGAGAGTTCAAATTCTAATATCTATTAGAGTGATTCACAAGTCCCTGATGTTAAAGGGCTGAGACTTCATATACAAACACTTTAAACAAACAAATAAAACTTAACACCTGCACCGGAAATGTTGAACTAGTGGATATATTGTAAAAGACGTGGGGACGGTTAGATTGAGAGTAAATACGTAATAAAAGACATTGCTGTATGTACTATACTTAAAAACGCATTTACTGGTAATTACTAGTAAGTCAAATTTAGAATCACATTTTTTAATAAAATCATATAGGGGTCTACTGTACATAGAGTGCATGTACAGTACGTACTACACTTTAAATAATTACTGTAGCTTCATACTGTACTGTATACAGACTACAGTACGTGCGTACTTTTATCATGCCTTAATTATCTTGAATGAAAAATTATTTTTTTTACCTTTAAAAATCTTCCACATTACTACATTTTCCTTGAAACCCAAAGTGACCAATTTGACGAAAGAGCAATCTGCTGGCCATTTTGCCAAATGTTGAACTACCCAACATGGTGGCTGCAAGACTATTGAACTGTAGAGAAGGCCCTTGCACGCCAGGAAAATACTCAAAAATGTTGTACTACTGGGCTTGTTGAAGTATCGAATGTTGAACTACCGAGTGCGCCCTGTATTTATAACGGGACGAACGGAGAGACACACATCGAAAAACCCGTTGCTCGGCGTGTAGGAGCCGTGAAATGTAAATCCGTTGAAATATTGGATTCAATTATTTTCACGATCACCATACTTTTTTTCTCTCCTATCGTAGCTCTAGAGTGTAGGTGTGAAAGAAAGAAAAATAGGAACTTAATACTAATTCACGACACCAATATTTTCTAGACTTGTATCTAATTGGATTACTTGCATCACTGTCAAGTTATATATTAAACAATAGATAAAGAACATCGAACACAGGTACGGTATATAATTTTGTAATTCTTATACATATATAGTTTTCTGTATTGTAATATTGATAGCAGCAAATGGCAAGCTTCTCTGGAAGCAGCTTTGGAGTAAAACGTTAAAGTAATTAATTCAATTAAGAAAAATATATTTGTTTCATTACTTTCCTTAAGTAATTCATGCATACACACGTTTCACTGAGGTATAGCTAACATACTCAATTAGTCATAATATTGAATGTTTAATATTATAAATAAAATTATTAAATAAATATAAAATAAAAATACAGAAGAGCCTACTGCAAGATGTCAGAAAGAACCATTGTGATTTTTTTAAATAAAATCATACAGTTAAAATACAAAAGAGTATGCCTTAGGGGTCAATTTGATCCCCAAAATGCATCTCAATGTTAAAAAAGAATAATAATACAGTTTCCAGGATTGAGATATTTGCAGCGATTGCACACGTGCAACATATACAGAGTGGCCCCGAAAATGTAAAATGGTATTGGAAACAGTTTGAAATTACTTTGTTCTGATTTGAATTATTCTGTTCTGTTGTGTGTTGAAATTACTCAACAGTTTACAATACAATTAATGGCAAATAATGCCGAATAAAACCTTCTCCCTTTTGATTACCTTTAGTGCAGTGAGAGGATTGTGGATCGTAGCTTCCACTCACCACTCTCCTGCCATTTTCAGTCCTCATTATGGTTTAGTGAGGAACTTATAGTGAGTACGCAATCGAAATGTTTGTCAAGAACAGCAGTTCTGTGATTACAGTACAAAGTGTTTTTCGCTTAAAGTTTGATATGTCACGTATTGAAAATGTTCCCGATTGGAAGACTACCTTGTAGTGCGTTGAGAATTACCGAAACTTTGAAAAAAATAAAGAAGAACAATTTGGCCGGCATGCTGCAAATTTTGAGCTTCCTAAGAAATATGTAAAAAGAATTTTACAAGAAAACCTTCAGTAATTAAAGAATATTTTCAATTCCACTTTATATTTTTGAATAAACAACATTCTAACTGCAATTGCTTTTGTTTTATTAGCCTTTAAAATGTGAGAAGTTTTATTGGTTCACCCTGTATATCAATCAATCGCTTGATGAAAGAAAGCGATTGATACTAGAATTGGTCACTTCCGGTCACCCATTTCCGGTACAGGTACCTAATACAGTTTCCGAGAGTGAGGTATTATCAGCGAATGCACACATGCATCGTGTATATCAATCAACTCGTCTTCACGAAAGGAAGTGGCCAGTGATCGAATTGGTCACTTCCGGTCCAATTGGTTCCTAATAGTTTCCGTGGCTGAGCTTTATCCAGCGCACAATGCTACCTATATATCAGTCAACTTGTCTTCACGAAACAAAGTAACAGTCAATGCAATCGGTCACTTCCGGTACATGGTATCTAAATACAGTTTCTGGGAGCGGACTTTATATAGCGACTACACACATGCAACGTATATATCAGTCAACTCATCTCGGAGAAAAAAAAAGAGATAATCACCGCAAATGGTTACTTTCGGTAGGTAACACAGTTTCCGGAAATGGGGTATTTCCAGCGATTATACACACGCAACCTATATATATCAACTGTTCTTGAAACGAAGCTATCGGTACTGAAATTGGTCACTTCCGGAAATGTGTACTGTCGCTGGATAAAACCTACTCTCGGAAAGAATATTGGGTACCATGAAACTTCGGGATACAGCCAACTTTATTTCGTAAAGATAAGTTACTTGATATATGGGTTGAATGTGTGCAATCACTAGAAATACCTCAACCCCGGAAACTGTATTTTTATCTTTAAAGTAGTTCAGAATTTGTGTTGCAGATAATAAAATTTTCACTAATTTAATTCACTGCGAGACACACCTGAAATTGGTTGCTGAAATTATAATGATTTTACAATCAGTGCCATCTATGGAGTAAATAATGAAGATAATAATCACTTTAATAAAGGATGTATAGAAAAAAAAGGGAAACTGAATCTGTTTACGAAGAAGTGCGTTTAAGAAAAAGTACGTAGTAAATGAACCAGAAGGGAAAAGTCTGTGTAACTATCAATGCGCTTTCAGTCCCTTTAATTACACTCGATCTCGACAACGTATCACTTTACAGCTAATTACTTGCTGTATGGCACAAACTTCCTAAACGATCACATTACATGCCACAATCATGAAAATAATGAGCGATTTAAGTTAGAAAAAAAAAAAAAGAACGAACAAGATAATAAATTACTAAAAAAGTAATATTTTTTTTTCTTTACCACAGTAAGCTGCATCAGAGGCCGAGGATCTAATTGCATATTAGCGCTGATAAACGTCGATAAATTAACAAAGGTGTGCATTTTGTTGAGCCATTCCTCTGCTTCCAAATCTTCACTCTGCAGCTTTAGATGCTCAAAGGCGTTCGCTACTAAGGCCAGAATGGATTGTATTTCGTGGCCAAAGAAAGTTGAATTTGCAGTGTATAACACAATCTTCTTCAGTACTACTTCAGTTGATGAGTTGGCATCAATCTGTAACAGTAAAATTATTATTATTATTATTATTATTATTATTATTATTATTATTATTATTATTATTATTATTATTATTATTATTAACAATTCAACAAAACTTGAGTTAACATTCGAGACAGAGGCTCTAGAAGTAAATTTTTAGTCACACCAGTATATGCTAATAAGGTTGAAGACTTGGATACCTTCTCAGGAAATCAGAAAAGAAAAGAGAAAAATTAGAAGAAAATGAGACAGCGGAAAAGAAAAGCGAAAGATGAAGTACATTTCCCTAGCAGATGTAAATATAGGTAGATACTCTCATGGTAATACGATTTCGTGGAAACATCAAACGAATGCGAACAGCTGATTAATAAGACATAAAGTGCTGATATGATCGTGCAGTACCGTACACAAAATGATATCATGGTACACAGACATGGTGCGAGGAGCTGACGGAGTTCACCCGTAGTTACATAATTGGACATTGGGAGTCAGTAACAGATCTAGCCCGAAGCAGAGAGCGCCTATTTTCTGAGTAACAAAAATAATTTAAGCTATTATTTATATATTTTTGAAAGTTTATAGTAAACATGATATACCTATCATAGTCTGGGTTATGACTGGCCCCTCAGTTTTTACCTCTTAGATCCACCTTTGTGAGCATGGTAGGACTCATGTTCTCCATCAGTGCTGTGTTACGTGTGCCGTGACCAACTGCTAACAATATTTATAGTGCATTCAAACGGGACAGAAAGACACGCTTAGACCCAAGATAGAGTCGACTGTGACACACTTGAAACGTGAAATTGTCCAGGGTGCAAAGATCCAATCATTTATACCTGCCTATCTTATCGCAGTCTAAATTGACAGACCCATTCGAACCATTCAGCAGAATTTTCGAAGTGGTTTAAATATACCGACGCATTGCCATAAAGAAGTCTGTGCTTACAAACCGCAAATGACGTGGAGACAAAATTGGATCACCACTGTGTGCCACAAGCCTTAGCACGTTTAGCAAAAGAGGCATTTTCTGATGAAATCCTATTTGTCGAACAATAATTGACAGCGAGTGTAGGAACGATCAACATTCACTACACACAACAATCCCACCACTTACGGTGAAATACGACAACGTGTTACAGCATGGAATTTGTAACGTGCAATTTGGAAAGTGAGTGTAGTAACCTCACTACGTTGGGATATCACAAGATGGATTGCTAACCTCCTTTGAAGCAGGCGAACTGTAGCGGGACACTACTAAATTCATGAGAGAATGACCACCAAGTCACATAGCAAAGCTAATCACCCGCTGGTAAAGGCAAAGCAGAATTCAACCTCTCCGGTGACCCTGACAATCCTTGGGCATGAAATAAATTCTATAGAAAATGTTACCGAACGGCCACACAGATCCGCAAACAAATGAATTACGGGAAGATATTGGGAAGTTGTAATGATCATCATGAACTAATAGAGACATAGTATTGAGTATTATGTCATTTCTTAAGGTGTCTCTACATAGTCTCTGCGTAGAGTGCATTTCTCCCACCATATTTTTACCTGTCAAAGACCGGTAAATCAATGTTTCACCTCCATTATTACGTCATCTGAGTTGTCAAAGTGGCGATCCCGAAGTGGATTCATTACCTATGGGAACAGAAAGAAGTCACTTGGTGCCAAATCAGGAGAATAGGGCGAGTGAGGCAATATTTCAAAGCTACATCTACCAACTTCCACAGATGGTGCTAGGGTACATGAGCGAGTGTCTTGTTCGCAATGAGATAGATCCCTTTGATGAGCATACCGCGACGTCTTTGCTTAACACCATCTCGTAACTTCCTCAGAAATAAGAACTAGTATCTAGTGCCAATAATAATACCACCATTCTGAAGGTAGTCTATAGGAATGACACCACGAGAGTCCCAAAAGGCGAGACCATGGCCTTATTGGCAGACTTTTGCACCTTTTGCCATTTTGAGGGAGGTGAAGAGGAGTCCTTCCACTCTTTACTTATCTCTTATTTCTTAGGATCATACACATAGACCAAACGTTCGTACATAGTTGTCAAACAAGGAAACAATTCTCCTCATCTTGCTTGTAAACATTCAAATAAGTGATTCGACATGTCAGACCATGTTTGCATCTGAAGTTTTAACTCACAAAATTCCTTCCTGATTAAGATGATTATTTTCAGCAAAGATTATATGAGAAAATTTCGTTTGGAAAGAAACTAGCAGAAAATAAATTAAAAAACTAAAAAAAAATAATTAAAAATCTGTATATACATTTGAAATACGCAGTTGTAAATTGTTTTCTGAACCCACTTTCTACACTTATCACTAGCTAAAGAAAGTAGAGGACTAAAACAACAAATAATGTGAGCTTGCTACATTGAAATACTACATTCTACAATACAATAAAATTAACTAGAGAAATTTCCTTTATTCACGAACATAACAATGCATGATTATACTGTAATTTTACCTCTTTGTTTTACAGATAAATTAAAAGATGATTCAAAAAAAACGAAAAAGTATTTTCTGCCTGCTTTGTCTTATTTAGTGATCGAAATTAACTTCTTAACATTTCCATTCGTGTACAGTATAATATTCTTACACGGCAATTCTCGTTCACTTGGCCATTCCGATTTTTATCAAGTAATGTTTGCATCGAGTTAGATTCAGGGGTAAAAGTGAAGGGGAACGCGAGGGGACGTCATTCCCTCACTTCCAAAAATATGTACGGCGTCACCGAAGTTCCGAAAAAAATTACAATGGGCAAAAATAAGCAGGGAAACGGAGTGACGTCATGCCACTACCTACCGTCCCCTTACCTTTTCAGATCCACTTTTACCCCTGGTTAGATTTGTTAGGAAGACCCGACCAACCTACAAATCTCATTGTAGCTGATGCACCAGTGTTGAATGAGCCACAAATAATGAACAAAGAATGGCAGAAAGCTCCTCTATTTCATTGTATCTAACACTCTTTCAAAATAGCAGTCAGTTTTGAAGTGTTTTATTTTCATTTAACATCCCACGATTTTAAGCACTGAGGGTAACCGAGTCAGTGATGTGTGATACCTCATATGTTATATGAGAGGGAGAACTTTTTCATTGCTAAACTGTTAGCAAACACACCTTTGGCACGGAAGTTTAGGTTTGATTGTTTGCTTGGGTCGAAGCCCATGTGGTTACAATGCTACATTAAGCTGTAAATTCATGCCTCATATAACCTCGGTGCTGAAAAGGGGCGTTAAACTCAAACCAATTCAATTATTATGGTTTTTAATACATTATAAAACAAGTTAAGAAATTATTTTACATTAAACCTGCAACTTTAGTTTAATTTAAAGGTTTGTGTTACATTTCAAAGGAACCATACTATTGCTCGTTTTTTGACGATATTTATCTCCGTTAGACACGAAAATAGAACATGAACATGGGAGGGTATGAGGGACCATTTACTTGAATATATTTTAAGGTAGTTCTGCAAAACAAAATGCTATTCAATAATCTCCTTTCCGCTACTTTTGACAAAAGTGTTCTAACTTCTTACAGTATTAGAGAACAATCAATACCTTTGGCAGAGAGATTTTATTTTATTTTTTATACTAATTTTTGATCGTTAAATTAATACTTAACCATTGTTTCCACTTCAGAAATCCAAGAATTATGGCAATTTCTGTAGTAAGGCCCGTTGCTTCGGAAGGTACCAGAAATACTGCAGTACCATGTAGCGTTCCCAGATGCTCCAATCGGACAAGGAAGCTGAGCAGTCTGTCCTAAGCATTCGCTCCACTGAAGACCATAAACGTCTGTTTGGGAGCACTTGTCACAAGGGTCTTCTTCAGTACTTACAGAAGAACCTTAAAATCAATAACATGACAACAATTATTCAGAAATAAGAATATGAACTAACTAACTAATTATGTAACTTCGGAAGGTAGTATCAAAATAGTAGGAAAAGTGTAATTTATTTTATTTTCTCAGTAAACTATTGCTTCACTCTATTCAATATCAAATTTAGGCAGTTCCTGAATACAAAATATCCTATCATAAAATACATAGTGATTTCATGTCCTCATACAATTTTAAGGAAGCTTACTACTATCATTCTTTGACCCAGGTACATTAATAGTAACGAAGCCAATTAGGAATCAATAAATTCTGCTTGGTGCTTGGTATCGTTTTCGAGAAAATTGATTCCGGGACCATAACCGAAATTGACATTCTGAGAAAATTTGTCAGAAAGTTTGGATGACCTAGAAGTGACATCAATATATTCCGGATAGAGAGGGGAGATTATTTCTTGCTAATTAAAATGTGTCCATATAATGAGATAGTAACTCTCCGTTTATTTAGGTATTTAAAATTTTAACTTTTCTCAAAAGATTTCATTTTGAAACAGTGCTTAGATTATTTTCAACAGATATAGAAATCATAATGCAGTTCCAAAAATTTGAGATTCTAACTCGTTCCGGAAATATGAAAAGTAAGAGTAGGGAATGTTTACTGCTTAACATGACGTAGTTGTGAGAATTCTTTGTACAAAGTTGTCTTCTGTAACATTACAACTACAACACAACAAGTTCTTGTACTTCCTTAACTTTAAGCAGTGTGGCAAACTTTAATGTCGTTCATCTTATCACTAGAACAGGCTGAGATATCAAACTGAAGTAAATTGTATTTTAGACTTACGTTTATTGTAAACCAGTGATTTGATTAAGTGTCATCAGTGGCGTATTTACGATTTTGTTTCGGAGGGCGCTTTGCTACCTTTATTCCTAGAAATATGAAAATACTGCAGGATATTTCATTTACTTTAAGATAGTAAATAAAATTTCGGGGGAGACTTAAGCCCGAAAGCCTCTCCATTAAATACGTCACTGAGTGTTACACTTGTCCAACAAGCAACGTACAGAACAAGACAGGATCACATCCAACTCAAACTTCGCCCAGGGATACATAATAGAAAAGAAGAAAAATGCCAAATTGGAGCTGCCTCCATCCAGAAACACCGGAGATATACTCCGCAACATAACGCACCACGCGACAATATGATATAAGGTAAACATCGCTAGATACCCATTTATGTCGAAAACGGAAAGGATGGGCAGCACCAGGATGATATCAAGATTTTTGATATGCTATACCACTGACTTGGCGGCCATCTTGAAAACCGCGATCTTGGATATAGAGTAAGATATTGAAATGAGAAGCGGGGTGTGTAATATATCAATGTAAGGTAAAATGCAAAAGGAAAACCAATGACGTAACCCCAAAAAGCATATGTGTAATGGTGTGGACGGGACGAAGTGTGGAAGAATCGGGCAAAACAAACGTGTATTCGAAGCACAGAATAATAGGGCAAGACCCCACGACAAGTAACAATGACATGTAACTGCAACAGTGTCTGCATGGAAGTGCATCCGTCTTGACAGATTATGCCTTTCGAGAATATTAGGATTCCGTTTGGAACAGTGAAAACCACAGTTGCAACCCGCGATACGAGCTCGTTTGGAGACTACATAAACTACAAAGGACTATCTTTTATGGAACAGCAATTCAGCAAATCGCTCTGGAGTGTATGAGATATAATCTTGGATTGGTGATCAAAAGCACGATCTACCTGGGATTGAAACCCACTCCTGGACAACGTTTTGTACATTTCTTGTTCAAGTTTCTTGCTGTTTCGTGTAAACAAAGGACATTTCGCCCCCGTTTGTTTAAACAACACTATCTGAAACAGTGTGGACGGATGAGAAAGCCCAACCATGTTCTAGCTTACATTTCTTTATGAATGTTTCTTTTCCTTTGCGCGGTTTACCACACTGTTTTGCGACGGTCTCAAACAGTCACAATATCAGGGAAAGGTAGCATTCTGCATTGACTCAATGAATTCCATGAGTTGTTGCAGTCCCCCACTAGAAGGCTCGTTTACCACACAATGAGACGACTCGAATTGTGTCTACTGGTTTCACAGGCATACTGAATAAAGTGAACGTGACAGCAGGGGCCGGCCAGTGAGAAGTGATAGTGTGTTTGTGGCATACGCAAGCCAAAACGCGCAATATTCTGTGTAGTGAATATGTTTGCAGTATCGTTCATCTACAAACACCAATCTAGAGCTACAATGGCGAACCCTCTCAATGTGGTGTTACTGGTGCAAAGTATACGTCCAATCGACAAAACCGACAGTGGACGAACGACAAGCAACTGAACACATGCTGGAAATTTTGAACAAACACAATGTAACACAATTGAACGTGGATGAGATTCTCGAAACCAGTAGACACAATTCGAGTCGTCTCATTGTGTGGTAAACGAGCCTTCTAGTGGGAGACTGCAACAACTCATGGAATTCATTGAGTCAATGCAAAACGCTGCCTTTCCCTGATATCGAGACTGTTTGGGACCGTCGCGAAACAGTGTAGCAAACCGCGCAAAGGAAAAGAAACATTCATAAAGAAATGTAAGCTAGAACATGGCTGGGCTTTCTCATCCGTACACACTTTGTTTCAGATAGTGTTGTTTAAACAAACGGGGGCGAAATGTCCTTTGTTTACACGAAACAGCAAGAAACTTGAACAAGAAATGTACAAAACGTTGTCCAGAAATGGGTTTCAATCCCAGGTAGATCGTGCTTTTGATCACCAATCCAAGATTATATCTCATACACTCCGGAGCGATTTCCCGAATTGCTGTTCCATAAGAGATAGTCCTTTGTAGTTTATGTAGTCTCCAAACGAGCGCTCGTATCGCGGGTTGCAACTGTGGTTTTCACTGTTCCAAACGGAATCCTAATATTCTCGAAAGCAATAATCTGTCAAGGCGGATGCACTTCCATACACAGACACTGTTGCAGTTACATGTCATTGTTACTTGTCGTGGGGTCTTGCCCTATTATTCTGTGCTTCGAATACACGTTTGTTTTGCCCGATTCTTCCACACTTCGTCCCGTCCACACCATTACACATATGCTTTTTGGGGTTACATCATTGGTTTTCCTTTTGCATTTTACCTTACATTGATATATTACACACCCCGCTTCTCATTTCAATACGTTACGCTATATCCAAAATCGCGGCTTTCAAGGTGGCCGCAAAGTCAGTATTATAGCATATCAAAAATCTTGATATCATCCTGGTTCTGCCCATCCTTTCCGTTTTCGACATAAATGGGTATCTAGCGATGTTTACCTTATATCATATTGTCGCATGGTGCATTATGTTGCGGAGTGTTTCTGGATGGGTTCAGCTTCAATTTGGCATTTTTTCTTCTTTTCTGTTATGTGTCCTCTGGGCGAAGTTTGGCAAGATCTGATCCTGTCTTGTTCTGTACGTTGCTTGTAAGCATTTTTTAAAATAAAGCCTTTGAGGAAAGTAAAATTTTCAATTTCTTGTATTTTTGTTTCTGTGTATTGACACATGTGTCTGACTTATGTTGTTGTAGAGCTCAAAATTTGGATGTTTACGGATGTTTGTGATAACTGTACTTAGTTTGTAACACTGACTAATAAATGTGGTATTGTATTTATAAGTTTTCTTTTAAAATGTGTTTGTTTGTAACTTGTAATAATCTAACGTAGTGCTATTTAAAGTAATGTTGGGTTGAGTTGGGTTGACAACACTATTAATTTTATGGTATTACAGAGTATGTCACAGATTGTCCCCCTGTCGATATTTGTATGTTATTTATTTACTAGTTTGAGAATTACAAAGGCACTTCAAGATAAATGGTCCACCCTATGTATCTACGAGATAGAGTCAAGTAATAACATTATTTTTATTAGCATAATATGCACTCTAGAGTTAAAGACATTTAATCACTTTTGATAGTAATCTCCACAACTTTCAATAGGCATGGTTAGCTTTTCATTAATGCTTGGGTTCCACGAGAAAAAATGTTGGATTGACTGCGTGTCCACTCATATGGACCATCCCTTTTCCTTCATCGTCACTTCTTGCTATACCATCCCTTGAAGGGTCCATACATATGACAATCGCTCGGTGCTAGATCCAGGAAATATACATGAGTCATATCATGAATATGGTGGGCTCAAGCCGCCCCCCCTCCCCGAAATAAATTTGTTATATGAACAACTTCACTAAAATTTATCGTCCCCAAAAGGAAAAATATAAATGCTTATTCATCTGATGTGCATAGCCCTCCCCGAAACAAAATTCTAAATACGCCACTGGATATGGTAGATACTTACTATATAGTCATTTGAGCTCCACACTGGCAATATGCCCTGTGTTAAATGAAAAAGCAATCGTTTTGCTACTTCAACAAGCGATTTTCTTGTATCTGATCATAGCAGCAATACAGCTTGTCGGGAAACCTATTCAAGGTGTTCTAGGTTTCCTCATCTAACAATGTGTACGTTCAGGCACGTAGCCAAGGGGGGAAGTCCGGGGGGTCCGGACCCCCCCCCCTTCGAAACCAGGTATGAAAAAAATAAGGAAGGATGAAAAAAGTGAAATGAGAAAAAGAAGGATCGCGTTAGAAATTTTAAAAAATCAGGAAGCTTTTGGTTACTCTTTCTTATGAGGAGATTTGTATTACTTGAAACACATGGTGGCGAGGTGATCGAGATATTCTGGAAGAGTCAGGGAATTTGAAATTTCTAGAAAAGTTACGGAACTCCCAGAATTTCTAGAAGAATTACGGAATTCTCAGAATTTTTGCTACTAGTCAGGGGGATTTCAAGGGAGATTTCAAGCTTCCGAAAATATAGTACCGTTGTGTAAAAACGTGGACATTTTTTATCATAAATTTTCGTCATCGCATCCTTGCAGTATCAAACATGTTCTTTCAAAAACAATTTTCTACTGCTCCTTTAACCTGTCATTGGAACAGACAGTAGTTGACGGAATAACAAAAACTAAAATTTGTATGGAAAGAAAGTTCTATGAACATTTGATTCAACAGAGAAAGGAACGCAGATATTGTAAAATATTTTACAAGACATTATTGAGCATATTCTTTTTATAATAGTGAATATGCAGTTTTTATAATAGTTGGGGTCATAATGAAAGAAAAATGTTATATTTGAATGAGCAGAGGAAGGATGTAAATATTGTAAAATCTTTTTCAGCCCGTTTTTTTTTTTTTTTTCAATTATTTTACTCGAGATTTCTCATAGTTTGTTATTAAAATACTTACCAACATATCCTCATTTTATTGTCCTAACAAACCAATATATGTTGATAGTAAAGTAGTTTAGATTGATCAAGTTAATGAGCATTCAGAATTTCATGTCACGCCCCCCCCCCCCCCCGTTACGAAATCCTGGCTGAACGAACCAATATATGTTCCAGTAAAATAGTTCAGAATGATCGAGCCCCTGTTGTGATGACCACAGTATTCCATGTCACGGAGCCCCCCCCTCCCCCTCTTCACGAATTCCTGGCTACGTTCACTGTTATTTTGGGTGCCAGAATAATCTCCTGAATTGGAAACGTTGCTTTTGCATTTAACATAGGACACTTTACCAGTATAGATCCCAAACGGCCAGTGCGATTAGAAAAATTCCACCATTTTACGTTGAAAAACACATATTTCCAACAATTTTCCTCTCTCTCAATTTTTATTGTCGAGTCTATAACTCATAACGGAGTTGGCCTATGACTCCGGACTTTTGATACACCCGTTACATATGTGTTTTGGTATCAGGAATATATATACAGTAGAGGGTGTTTCAAAACAGCACCAACAATGCTTGGGAGGTGATTCCTGACACCAAAATAAGACAAAATGTATACAAAATCTGGGTGCACAAATGCTTCCTATCGGAGTTATAGGCTGAAGAAAATATGAAAAAATGAACTTTAAAGGTCCATACCTCCAAAACTATGGGATCTACCGTAGTCGGGTCAAGACTTCACTTACGAACTAATATGTGTCCTATCCAAAAATCCATGTTTTAGAGTCCTAAGATACACATGCAACAATTTTTATAGAGGGAGCTTGGCTACGCATATATATATATATAGGGGTAAAAGTGTGGGTGAACGCAGGGGTACCTAGTCCTCCCACTTCCATAAAATATCTCTGGCTTCCCCCTACTTTCTAAAAAAAATTACAATGGGTAAAGATAGACAAGGAGGACGGTGTGACGTCATGCGTTCCCTACCTTTTCACATCCACTTTTACCTCTGTATATATGTGGGGGGTTCTTACATGTATAATACAATTTTGTACTGTTTTTTTCTATTTCTTATTGCAGTATTGAGGTTAGATTTTGATTCTGTCTTGTCTAATTTATATATAGGGTGGTACGCTAAGGTATGTCCAAATTCTACCAGGTGATTCTCCCAAGGATATGCATAGAAAAGTCTATATCACTATATACGTGTTTTAGCGTCGTTCTGAACATATGCAAGGTGAATCAGAAGGCACAGCATACACCACAGGCTTTGAAAGTAGAAGAGAAGTGGCCAGCAGTGAGCCTGGGAGACACATTCTTTCTATTATTTTCAGCACATCAATCACTAATGTACCGTGGGCGTAGTTAAGGGAGCAGGTGGAATGATTACAATGAATGCTAGGGGCAGCATTTAATTAATGATACACGCGACTTGGGAGCAGACAAAGACCTGGTCCCACATTGAACGCAACGTTACAGAAAGTGTTCAAAATGACCACCAAGATCTCAAAGACAGGCATGAACAAAACGCATCGTGAATACACACGCATGTTCAAAGACACTTGACGAGGCTCAAATATTGTTACATTCGTGAACGATAAGTTCTTTTACATCGTGAATATCCTGAAAAAGCTTTGAAGTGGCCTCAGACGTAAAATTCCATAATTTTCCCACCACGGTGGGCGTCCTGTCGTCCACTGAGCATAGTTTCAAACACGTCGTATATCTTCGAAACAATTGTGTATCAATCATATATTGTTTAGACTCTTTGTTGCCAGACTTTAGAGGAATCACCTTCTGAAATTCGGATATACCATAGCGTACTGCCCTTACATATAGTATAACCGTATTAGAAAAGTACTTGCTATTAAATCAAGTTCACATATATTGAAATACAACTTACTTGTTGAACTTGGAACCGCCGTACTTCTAACAGTTCCAATTTCAGGTGAAATATCGGTGATATTCCAATCGTTCAAATCATTTGAGTCACTTGTTGTATTACCTTCTTCCCACCATTCTGAAATAGAAGCAGTACTATTTTCATCATACATTATCCAAGTTGAATCATTATTTTTGACATTTAAATCGCTTGCTTCTTCAGAATTTTCATCCTTCTCCCACGATATGTCGTCATCAGTATGTTCAACGTTATCAAAATGGCTTTCAGTGTCCATTATGTCATTCGTTGTCACTACTGATTCAACCGAATATGCTGATGCACCACTATAAGCGAAGTCAAAAGTATTATCATTACCTGAAAAAGATTTAAATTTTAAAATTTGTTGATAATTTTCGTTCTCTTGATCCCGATTAATAACTTCCTCCTTTCCTAAAGTTTTCTTGTAACCAGCGCACTTATTATTTCTTGGTTTCCCCTTTAGTAAATGATACCATTTCTGTTGGTTATTGATTTTGTCATCAAACTGGGATTCGTACACAATATCATTGTTATCAGCTAACATATAAGTATTTCTTCTCCCTGAAGTACGTGGCTTATTGTTAGCATCAATATAGCCAGAAGTTTGCAATGGATAAAATTCTTTTAAAGGATTTACTTTAACTAAAACATACATTAGAGAATCTTGAGCGCCACTTAGCAGAATATGAATGTGTTCATAATCGAAAATTTTCACATGACAATCATTTAGCTTCTTTCTATTCCCAATGCATTCACATGTAGGTAGTAAAAAACAGTCATCTACAGTTCTTGTACAATTCAAAGACTGAAGATCCAATGTCGTTTCTCCTGCAAGATAAAAGGAGGAAAAAAATTTCAATTATTTCTCATATAAAACAAAATACAATCAAATGTCATGTCTGTGTACGACAATAAATCTATTTAAAAAAATCGAAATAACACTGATTGATTGATCACTGTATTAGTATAATCTCTTGAGTTTGTGAAATAAAATATGGCAGAATTATTTCTACACATATTGGGCCTTATGTGGAGTCGTTTTCAGCGTTGTATTAAGATCGTGACTAAAGCGTGATGTTAACTTCCATATTTATTGATAGTAACACGCAAGTAAAGAACTATTTATATCGAAAAAGGATAACTTCGACTTTTTTGCAGGATTGTCAACATACTTCAGGAAAAATAAAGTTAAGTAAGATCCTATTTTCTCTTTTATTGATTTGTCTTATTGTATTTGCACAATCCAGCTGAAAAGTCGTCGTTGGTCTTTTTCGATATAAATCGTTGGCCTTTTTCGTTCTTAACTTTGCTTGCGTGTTACTAAATACGAAAATTAGGATCACACGTTGCTCAAGCTCTTAATATAACTCTATAAACGACTCTGTATAATACTCATTAACTTTTACGCACCCACATACTGAAAATAATTTTGAGAATGGAAACTCAATCAAGATTTAGAGTAAAACATTACCCATATGCAATACAGGGTTGACAGACCTTACTTTTCTTCCGCAAGTTTTAACTTTTTCTGACACGGTTTTTACGTAGCGCTTATTTACGCATGGATCAACACGGGTCATGGGCCGGGATGGCAAGTTATTACACAGCATTTCTTGGGCCTAAACTTTATAATATATCATACGAAAACTGTTCTTTTAATTCACGGACTGGTGCTGCAAAAAGCCATAGGGACGATTTACAAACTATCCGTGTTTGTCTTCCTTAGGCTACTTTCCTGCTGCATCTACACAACGTTTCCAACCGCTGTAAGCAATCCTGGAACGCATAGTGGAAAGTGCCAGAATTTCTTCATCCCGTTGTCCTGGGTTGCTGGATGGAATCAAATAATTTTCCTGCTAAGGTTGATTTCAGTGTGTAGAAAACAAAAAACTGTCATGCGAAGCTGCACCCTGCGAATAAGGAGGAAGATATAACAGGGAAATACTATTTGTTTTCAGTTGCCAAGAAGTTGGACACCATTCCTAAAGTGTGACACGGAACGTTTGTCATAGTTCAAATGCCACTCTCTGATATCTTCAGAATTTGACAATGAACAGAAAGTCGCAACCGTTACAACATAGTTATGAATGTCTTCTTAGTAACATTGTGTCCACGTGAAACAAATTCGTGATACACGATTTCACATAGCAAAAGACACTAAAAGTTGCACTTTCACCCGAGATCGGAGTTTGGTCTTGGGATTCAGGTAACTTCTATTGGAAACATTATCTTCGTTTCAGGGTCGTCTCTATGTCTTCGTGTGGGATTTGATACACGAGCCGATGGAAATGCTTAATTCTCCAGCAATTTCATGGACAGACAATTTTCCCCTCGAGCTCCTACGTGGCTAAGCGGTTAGCGTACGCGCCTTTGGCGTGGGAGACCCGGGTTCGATTCCCGGCGGGAGCTCATGTGGTTCGAATTCCACGTTAATCAGTAGGTCCACGTCTCGTATAGCCTCGCTGCTGAACGGGACGTTAAACTCAAAATCAACTCAACTCAACAATTTTCCCCTCATTTGAACTCACAGACGGTCGACAAGACGGATCAACCTCCATGGACATTCTTCCAGCGCGGAATTGTTCAAACCACTAAAAATTTTGTGGTTTACACGTTTCCGAGCTGGAAGAATGTCTGTGGAGGATGACCCCCCGCTTTGGTAGCTCATCCATGACTCATCCATGCATGTCTGAATGCTACCTCCAAGTACCCTGTCCTACGTAGGCCTATTCTTTTCCAGATTGTAATACATAACTACACCAAGTTTGGTTGAAATTGATCCAGGTGTCAAAGAGTTATGTTGGCACATCCGTTTATTATTATTATTATTATTATTATTATTATTATTATTATTATTATTATTATTATTATTATTATTATTATTATTATTATTTTATTATTATTATTATTATTATTATTATTATTATTATTATTATTATTATTATTATTATTATTCAAGATTTGAAAGTTCAATCCTGCATTTGGAATAGCTGGAAGTTTCCAGCTACATTTCATCGAAATAGAAATTACATTAACTTATATTCAACCGGTTGGAAGTGAAGAGTATATTTGTTTAGGTAAAGGCCCTTTAACTAAATGAAAAAAGGTAATATCACTAAATCTGGGGCGCTGAAATATTTCTCGCATAGGGTATCAAAATACCTAGAGCTCGTCCTGGTTTCAGGTGTGTGACAAACGGGTCTAGGTCAAAACTCCCATAGCCAAAACTCCCACACTCAAGAAATGTCAAAACGACCACACAATCAGTCATAACTCCTACACAAACGGACAAATCTCCCAAATGCAGGAACGGTCAAAACCTCACAGCTAAAACTCCCACACTCAAGAAATGTCAAAACGCCCACATAATCGGCCATAACTCCCACACAAACGGACAAATCTCCCAAGTGCACGAACGGTCATAACTCCCACAGCCAAGAACCCCACACTCCAGTAATGTTAAAACGCCCACAGAATCGGTCATAACTCCCACACAAACGGACAAATCTCCCAAGTGCACGAACGGTCATACAAACGAAGGTACTGAAATTCAAATCTAGGCTCATTCCTTGCTTTCTGTGTGCGTTGTCATGGATTTGAACCCGGTGGGATACATGTCTCAGATATAAATCTGAGTAGAAGTTTGATGCCCACAGTAAGTTGTATATACATTCTATCTTGTGTAACCTTAGAGAAGAAAAGTGACAAATATCAATAGAAAAAAGTTCCTGTTTCTTCCTCTGCGTCATATACGTATTTATTCGCACAAGGATGTGACAAATAATAGAGTGATTATTAAGTAGATTCCACATATGAAATGTCTTGCTTTTAATATTATAATCGCTTTAAAAGTCTCCAAGTAA